>NW_008703942.1:3268492-3338339 GCF_000326865.2 Helobdella robusta
AAAAATAAATATGAGTGCGTGTGTGTGTGTGTGTGCGAAAAAATAAATACATGATATATATCCAATCCCATAATGATAAATAACGAATAACATAATTTAAATAACAAAAAAAAAAACTCAAAAAATGTACATTCGTATTGCGAAACAAATGAAATTTCAACGATATAAACAATAAATTAAATTAACACACAAAAATGAAATAAAACAATTAAAAATAGAAAGTGTGTAGCGATTGATTCCTCACGATATTAATAATGTTAAATGTAACTTTTAATCAATTCATGATATTTCAAGATGACTTTGTTTGTTTTTAAGTAAGGACTAGGTTTGACAATGACGTTATGGTAGATGGTCGGTCGGTTCGTTCGTTCGGTCGGTTTGTTAGTTGAAAATATTTCAGGTATAAAAGCATAGATAAAATAAACTCTTTAATTTTAGGAATTATTCTATTAAATTATCAACAATAGAAAATAAAACAAAAGCGGAATGAAACAACAAACAAGTGGAAAACAATGGAATGGGATGTCAAGGACTAGATATGTTATACAAACACTGGGAATGATAGTATGTATAAGTATATATATATATATATATATATATATATATATATATATATATATATATATATATATATATATATATATAATAGTATTGTTTAAATTCTAGCGAAGTGTTGGCATTAATCAATTTAAAGTTTGTCTTTTCAATATTCCTTACTAGAATTATCTGGAAACTGTTCAATTTATTGAGAATAGAATTATTTATTATCCAAGTTCATCATGAAAATTTGATAAAACTGTTGTCATCCAAATTAATCATGCTCATCGTGATTATTTTCAATGAATTTAATAATTTCCAGAAAATTCTAGCAAGGAAATTTGAAAAGACTAACTTTAAATTGATTAATGCCAACCTTTTGGAAGAATTCATACAATACTGTATATGGCCTCCTTCCAATATATATATATATACATATATATATAAATATATATATATTTATTTATATATACATATGTGTGTATATGAAAGTGTACATAAAAAACACATTGTGCACAATCATTTAACAGCTTCCACACCAAAATAATGTACATGAAAATGAAAAAAAGTACACGCAGTAATGCAATAAATATAGAAATGAGTATTTCAGTATCTAGATCTCTTGAAACAAATCAAAATAATTTTTAAAAATAAAAAATATTGAAAATAGCTATTGCTTGTTGACATTACAGTTGTTAGATTTACAAGTTGGAATTATTATGTAGCAGGCAATCTAGTTTGTGTGTTGTGACTATGTACACTTTGTTTGAAGAACGCAACAGACAAAAATCATGTTAGCAAGTCAATATTTTGCTTGCATGTGATAATACAACATATATTAAAAGACAAATGAACTTCAAAATATGTGTCTAAATTGTAGCATTGATGAATTTTTACCTCAATTTTTATTTCTAAAAACTGTTACCTGTGTGAAAACAATGAGAGAGAGAGAGAGTTGTGTGAGAGCAATGACGATGAGTGACCAACGAGCCCATGTATGAAGTTTGAATGCTGTAACTCATAACAAATGCCACATATTTCAAATATTTGTCGTAAAATATGTCTAAAGAAATGCATACGTTTAAAAATGAAACAACAAAACAGAAAAAAATAACATATAAAATCATTGAAAAAATTGTTATTGCATAGGACAAGATGAAAACCCGTCGAAATGTTGGGAATGTTCTCGAATGGATACAATGTTTTCAGTCAGTCAGTCTGTTTGTTTGTCTGTTTATTTGCTTGTTTGTAAGTGTGCGCATTTCTGTTCTTATTAATGTTATCTGTTGTTGTTATTAATGTTTGTATTGTTATTGTTATTATTATTGTTGTTGTTATTATTAAAAGAATCATCATCGGCTCCGCTACTGTTTTGAATGGATGACTCTGAGTTGTCATCTTCCACGTACTTCTCGAATGATCTGCGTCGGGCGTTCATGAAAAAGTTGGCTACGGTTGAAATTTTCAATCCCAGCTGCTCGGCGATGGCCGTCTGGATTTCCTTGTTCGGTCGCCTCGTCTGCTCGAAGATTGCCATCAACGTTCGCCTCTGTACGTCTGTGAAGACGAGTCGCGGCTTTTTGGCGGCTGTTGAGTTGGATGCGTTAGTCGACGACGTTGTTGTCATATTGTTGTTGTGGCTGTTGATGTTGCTGTTGGTGTTGTTGCTGATGTTGTTATTGTTGTTCATGATGTTGTTGCTGTTGTTTATGTTGCTGTTGTTTATTGTGGCCAACATGTTGGATTTCCTGGAGTCCGTGCCGATGTTGTTGTTGAAATCTTTTCTCTTGTTTGAGGCGTCTGTTGGTGTTTGTTTGATTGATTGTTTGTTTGTGGTGGGGTGATAATGATGATGATGATGATGAAAATGATGATGATGATGTTGATGAAAATGAGGATAATCATGTGATTGTGTTTATAAATTTGATCACCTGATTGTGATGACATAAATGATAACCTGATTGCGGTATTGATAACCGTTGCATGAACATACTGTTGGTGCTAATCATTTTGTTTTAGCAACAGCTAGGATACTTTTGTAACTTGTTGCTTACACTCGTCAATGAGAAAACGTTCAACCCGACACACGAAAAACATGATATTATATTTATAATTAACTTCAATGGCAGCAAGTTTAACGTGAATATAAAGTATGAAAGAATGTAAGCAAGAGCTTTGATTGGTGGATGTACCATAATAATACACGAACGCAACAACAGAACGTAACATAATTACAGAAAAGATTAAAAACATCCAAACGCAAAAATTTCAAAGTGGAGAAAAAATCGAGGCATGGACAAATTCACATGCACTGGAAAAGTCGGACTTGGATTAGTTTATAAGATTCACAACGTGCAAGCTCCCATACATACATTTTTATACATACAGTTATACATCGTGTGTGTGTGTGTGTGTGTGTGTGTGTGTGTGTGTGTGTAAACTTATACATACACACATACACATACAAATACATTCGTGCAAGCTTCCAGACATACAAACATACAAAACATAGAACAACAAAAAAGCAATTGTGGAAAGCGGTTAGAAGAAAGAAACGTACGAAAGACACTCTGTTCTATGTTAGTGAATAATTTCTAATGAAAATAAATAAAAATAAACAGAAATATGGCGGCGGAAAGGTCTGGTCCCTCTGTTGCAGTGATGAGGTTCACTGACGTACGTGCATCTCTTTTTTTTATAACATATTGATGAAGAAACAGATACATAATTAAAATGAACTAATAACGTAATTTCATATGAACAAAATTGCAAAAAACATCACCATAGAATAAAATGTCTCCGTCGGCAGTCCATAACGCGACGAATTATACTGCATCGTCTATTAATTTATTTTTTAATTTAATTTTTTAATTTATTTATTTGTAATAGCTTGCCCCCAGATTAGCAAGAATGCATTTGATTCGTGGTCTCAAAATGACACGGCATCACAAGCATCAGCTTCTGAGTCAACTGGACAGAGGGAGACTGTTTAAAAGTCCTATCCAATGCGAGACAACAACAAAGTGCAAGCAACAACAAAAACAAAGAAAAAAGACGAAAAATAGTAAAAAAAAAGATAGAGAAAAAGAAGAAGCAAAAAAAATAATTTCACAACGCATCAAAGAGGAAATAGAAATCAAAAAATTTAAAAAAAAATTAGTTTGCGATTGAAAAAAATTTCACAGGTGAACCATAATTGAATTTCGTAATGACGTTTCTAGTTCATATAACATATATACATACATATATACATACAAATATATATTCCAGTCAAAACAAATATATATATATATGTATATATATACATATATAAACATATACTTATATATAACTAGATTTAAACATATACGTAACTTATATATTCCTTTATATAAACATATATTTATATATATATATATATATATATATTTATAAGTTCATATCTAAGTGTCGTGCGGCAAGTCCCAGCATGTGTATGTCAACACGCACGCACGCACACATACACACAGGCACACATACACACACGCACGCAGGTAGATGAATGCATGCATGCATGCATGCATAGACGCGTGTTTAATGTGCATGCCTCTTTGTATCCTTCTGTATATGTTTGTTTCATGCAATACGTTTTATCCGCTAAGTTGGTCTTTCTAAGAAAAGGGAGATAAAAAGAGCAACTAAATTGTTGCCAGAGAATGAATGAATGAATGTGAATCTTATGATTCTTTATAAGTCATATACTCACTCACATACCATTGTATATAATTTTTATTCACTTATGAATTTATTTATTTCTATTTAATTATTCATTCATTTATCTATTTATTTAGTTTTTTCTTCATGAAAGAATAAATGAATGAATGAATAAACAAATGGATGAATGAATGAATGAGCTAATTAATAAATTAATTAACTATTTAATTAATTAACTAGTTAATTAATTAACGGAACAATAGATGAAAAAAATACGATTGAATTCAATAGAGAATTGAACGTTTGATTGCTTGATAGAATGATGGTATGATTGATTGAGTTAATGAATAATGAATGATTGAGTTAATGAATAATGAATGATTGATGGAATGAATAATGAATGATTGATGGAATGAATAATGAATGATTGATGGAATGAATAATGAATGAAACGCTGATAAATAACAGATCATAGGAATGAATGAACATCTGAAAAAAATGTTTAGAGTAATAATTTCTGACTTCAAAATAACGCTTTAATGAGCGAACGTGTACAAAAATTAGAAAAAAAAATGAATAAAAATCCCAAACACGAATAAGCCAAGATATGAACGGAAAACGAACGAATGAATGAATGAATAAACGAATGATTGATTGAGCAGTGAATGAAAAAAAGTTTCAATGACTGAAGAAATGATCGAATGAACGAACGAACAAATGAATAAACGAATAAAAACACGGCTTAGCACGCGAGGCATTCGAACTAGCAGCAGGGCACATCTCCACAACAAGTCATTCAAACAAACAAAGCCAACAAATAAATAAAAATAAGTCTCTACAACATACACATGTGCAGAACAATAAAAATGCACACATGTACATTGTACACCGCACGTACACACAACAAAACGTACATACACGTACATACACACACAAACGCACATCACTGAAGTTACCGGTCGCCAATTTATCTCGATCATTCGTTAATCGAGTTAAGAACCGACCGACTTTTCATTAAATATTTTATAAATCATTTTCAACCGATGAAAAATTAAATAACAAAACATAAACTCACACACACACCACGTAAACTCACAGACACATCACACACACACTCAAACACAAGCAATCATTTTATTTTACAAATATGAAAAACGAATGAAAAATAAAAATCACAAAAAGCCCACACATCCATGTACGTGTACGTATGTATATATTTGTACATATACATAACAACTCTTAAACATAACAAGAATACACCCCACCCTCGCCGTATTTCTCTCTCTCTCTCTCTCTCTCTCTCTCTCTCACTCGCACCATCTATCTCTCTTAATGCGCGTGTATGGCGTTTTATAAACAATGAGCGTATGAATGTGTGTATGACATTCAAGCCTTTTCTCATGATTGCTGAAGCAAACATACCTGAATCACACGTGCCATGAGGATGATAGTGACGACGACGACGATGACGATAATGACGATGATGGTGATGTAGACGATGAAGATGATGATGGTGGTTATAATGATGATGATGATATGGATGACGATGATGATAATGACAATAATAATGTTGCTGAAGATTTTGAAGACGATAAGGATGATGACGATGATGTTGCTGATAACGATGATGATGACCAAACAAGATGATGGTAATGACGATGATAGCGGTGATATCAGTAAACTGACAAATGCAGCAGCAAAACATGATGGGGTAGTATTAATGATAATTTTACTCACTCACTAGGGCTGATGATGATGACGATGATAGAAACGCCGGTCATATGCCAAAGAAACAATTATGATGAAGATTTTTATGATGATGATGATTTAGATGATGATAATGATGATGATGATTCGGATAATAATGATGATGATTTGTATAATGATGATGATGATTTGGATAATGATGATGAATACGAGGATACCATGATAACGACAATGATAAAATAACGACAATGATACCCCTATACAAATATGCAGATGATACAGTATTGATATAAGCATGATATCACGGCAATGTCATATTACATATATCACCATGTGATAGTGATGCAACAATGTGGTGTAATGATATAAGGATATCATACCACCAGGCAACCAGCCAGTCTATTTCATGATGTGATGCAATTGAATGGTAAACTCTGCTAGATGAGATTAATGATGAGGACATGATGATGATAAAGGATAATGATGATGAAAGAGATGATGATAAAGAAAAGGAAGAGGAAGACGATGATGGTAATAATGATGGTGACAATGATGATGATGGTGATGACGACGATGCAAGTTTTATACTGCACCAAATATTCCCAGTTTTATTGTTCTCTACTGTTAAAACAATAACACAAAAACGATAAAAGCCAAGTTACTGCTGAGGTAATAAAGTATTATACATAACAGTAACAGTATTTGCATTGGTAATAATAGTTTCTGATGTAATAAGATAATAATTTAAGTAGTGGTAGTTGTAGTAGTAGTAGTTGTTGTTGTAACAGTAGTAGTGGTAGTAGTAGAAGTAGTTGATGTTGTTGTAGCAGTTGTGGCAGTAGCAATAATGTTCATTAATAGTCGTTACAGCAGTGTCAGCAGCAATTATTTCTGCTAGTTAGAGCAGTAAAAGTCGTAGTAGCGGTTATGTCGTTGCATTTAATATTAACCATATTAAGAGTTCAATGAATAAAAAACAAACTTCAGAAGATGAAAGCCCGCCAGGTTACAAATAAAAATAGATAGAACGAATCAGAAGTCGACCACAAACCATCTCGTGCAACTTAACAAACGAAAAAAACACATCAACACATATACACAAATACATATACAAACACATACATATAAGCATACACATATACAAACACCCAAACACATAAATATATGCATACACATATACAAACACACACACGCTTACACATACAAACTATGCGTGTACAAACTTGCACAAAATTTGATACACTTGCACATTTTATTCAATAAATTGTGTGCACGCTACACGCACAATGTTCGTATTTAAAACGAATCCTTAAGGTAAAAACGTATCTGACTTGCGCAAAGTGTACATACACTGTACAAGTACGAACATCCAAAGGACGCGACGAACGCGCGCGCAAAAATCATAGAAGCGTGAACAAGTACATACAAACACACACACAAACATCTATGAAGAAAAACATATATATATATATATATATATATATATATATATATTTATATATATATATATACCTAATTCGCATCAAAGTTCAATTTTACAACACCAAAGTTAATTTTTACAACGTCAAAGTTAATCTTGACAAAGTCAATATTTCCCTATATATCCACCTAATTCGTATCAAAGTTCAATTTTACAACACCAAAGTTAATTTTTACAACGTCAAAGTTAATCTTGACAAAGTCAATATTTCCCTATATATCCACCTAATTCGTATCAAAGTTCAATTTTACAACACCAAAGTTAATTTTTACAACGTCAAAGTTAATCTTGACAAAGTCAATATTTCCCTATATATACAACAAGGAGCACTGACGATGATTCATTCGGAATCGAAATATGGCCTTATTTGCAGCATGAATTCGAAAAATAAGTTTATTTTGAATTTTAATAAACTAAACGTTCACCAAAAAACTTTTTAAAAATCGAAAAAACGAACTACAAACATATTAACGCCAAACATTCGGTAGAATTTATAGAATATTGTAAAAATTATGGTCTATTACCAACATATATATATATATATATATATATATATATATATATATATATATATATATATATATATATATATATATATAAACTTACATACACACGCGCGCGCTCTCACCTCCTGGAGCAAGCAAAACAAAAGTGAACAAACGAGTAAGGAGCAAAGGCAAAAT
The DNA here is from genome assembly GCF_000326865.2 of Helobdella robusta. Taxonomy (NCBI): domain Eukaryota; kingdom Metazoa; phylum Annelida; class Clitellata; order Rhynchobdellida; family Glossiphoniidae; genus Helobdella; species Helobdella robusta. Next base: position 3,276,572 of record NW_008703942.1, read on the forward strand.
GAAATTATCAATAATAAAAAGTTTACTCCTGGTCAATCATCTGTTAAATGAGCGCGCACTGTTTCTTCACTTTCTTGCAGTACAAAAACACGACATGTACATTACGCACAATAGCAATTACCATAATTGTCAACCTCTTAATCATTTTTTATTTATTCATTTATTTATTTATTTATTTATTCAAATGAACAAGCACGGCCACTTACAGTTAATAAGAATGAAAGAATTATCATAGAAACTGTAAAAACAGCCAAATTTCTGCAACTTCTACGATTAGTTGACCAAATATCATCACTCCACCCAGCCACTGAAACGTCCAATCATTAGAATGCACTGAACATTCCATTATTAAATTTGGTTACAATTGCAAAGTAGCTTCAATGTACACTTATGCATAAATAAATGTTACCGTTTGCATCATTTTCGTATTTATTCCATTTAATTTTTACACCCGACTTACAAAACAATTTATTTATTTTAATATATAAAATAATATTTATATAATATTAACAATATTTTCTCGTATTTAAACACATATTCACTGATCCGTTGGTCATATTTGATGACAAACGGATTTAGATTCAGCAAATGAAACAAGTGAGAAAATGTTGCATCAGCGCGTGCCTGCTAGTTGCAAACATCAAATGAAGTCCAACTCACACGTGTAATAAAACAGCTAATTAGGAATCTTAGTTTTGCTTCTAATTTTCAACATTTTTCTTAAATGAAATAGTTTTTTTGTTGTCAGATTCAATGAAATTAATTTTGAAATTATCAACTCTTTTTAGTGGATTAATAGTTGAAAGAATAATTTAAAATTAACGATAATTTATGCTAGTATTTTTTATCGTCGAAGTAAATTATTGTAAAAAAGTTTTTGTCAAAATAGAAAAAATAACTAAATTTATATAAAAAAAATGTTATCCCCAAAAACCAGCACTCTTAAAAGCGAGACAATCATCAGTCACCAAAAACCAATGAAGAATCATCCAATCGGAACATTTGAAAAAAAAATCATTCTTTTTAATCGCACGAGTAAATATCAAAAAATAAACCTCATCAGATAAACGTAGCAATATCTATCCAACTATCAACATATCCCAAAGCACATCACACACACACACACACACAAACGCGCGCGACAGACCACATAATGAAGAAAAACTCAATCCTAATTAACACTGATAACGGAGATACTTTTCAGAACGTAACTCGCGAACGTCGCGAATGTAACGGAGAGTAATTGACTGTAATTAAGAGCGGATAATGATGCGTTGTAAATGTTGAGTTGTAGTAGATACGTAGAGTACCTACACCATACAATCCATTCCATTCCATTCCAGGTCTCAACTTTTTGACCAAAAATAAAAATCTAATTGCGCAACTTCATTCTCTCACAGTCGCCTTGTACCTTCTTTCTTTTTTATTTCAGTTTTGTTGTGGTCGTTGTTGTTGTTGTTTTTTTATTCTTATTTTTCTTGTTTTTCTTGATTTTATTCTTGTTTTTCTTGTTTTAATTTTTATTTTTCTTGTTTTTATTTTTTTCTTACCGGACACGTTCGTACTATTCATTCTATAATTGCGTTACAAACAGTGCACTTGAATCAGTGGAGAGAAAAATAAAATAATAACAAAGAGCTATCATTCTACTTACTATCATCATCATCCTCATCATCACTATATAATTCTCATCATCACACTCGTCGTCGTCATCACCGTCTTTTCCATTTTTGTCACAAACTACATTGTTATCATCATTATCGTCACCAGAAACATCATCACCGCCCCAATGAAGAACAGCAAAATGCACGCACACGCACACGAGCACGCACACACACACGCACACATCAGATCAGCTGCGGCCTCATCTTACCTTTATTACAAGGCAGCAGCATACGTTTGCTAATAAAGGTGTTCGCTTTATGTGCCTGTGTGCGCAACATCCATGTACAAATACATGTATGCTCTTCATGAATATATACGTACATATATACATACATACATAAATACATACATACATACATACATACATACATACATACATACATACATTCATACATATATAAATTATATATATATATATATGTCAAATTGTATATATATATATATATATATATATATAAATAACATTGTATGTCAAATTATAGACATACATTGCATATGTGAATGTTAATGTGTACGTACGTACGTACAAAAAAATTAAGATGTAACTTTTAATAAATGAATGAATAAATGAATGAATGAACGAATGGATGGATTGATTGAACTAATGAATTAATTAACAACTGAGTTTATACACACGTGTGTTTATATACACGATGCATCTGCGTGTGTTACTATTAATAACAACAGGAACGTATTAGAAACATGATTATTGTCATACTGTGAACTATTCGCTTTCTTGGTTACTCTGCTAACATTTTTGAAGTAATTTTTTGATGAAATGTTATACTAATTATTCACTGTATCAACATTAAGATTATTATTATTATCACTATCATTATTATTATTATTATTATTATCATTATTATTATTTCTCCCTTAGCTTCACTGTTAGCCAACGAGCAAACAACAGCTGATGGTTGATGTACGTAGACTGACAAATATGCAGGCAAATATTAGCGTATTACACACACACACACACACACATCCACACACAGAAAAAACTACACATACGTACACACAAAACACACCTACACACAAAAAACCACACTCACATACACACAGAAAACACAGACACACACAAACAAAACAGCACTTACATACACACAAAACACACCTACACACGCACACACAAAACCAACATTATCATCAACATAAACGTCATGAAGAAATGAAGAACAACAACAACAACAACATCAACAACGTCACTAGCGTCGTCGCCATCATCACGATCTTCCTCATCTCTGCTTCTATTGTTCAACCACCCAAAAATGGAAGTGTGTGTCTGTGCGTGCAAGCCCGCCTGTGTGAATTTACGTTTTGTTTGAATATTTAAATGTACGTATCTACGCTGGCCTGTGTACACAATCGTACGCATACACTGTCTGTGGAATTTTTTTTTACTCACCTCATCATCTCCTCCATCATTTCCACTTCATCACTCTCATAAGTATCATCATCTCCTCCATCAACTTTACCTTACTTTTTCAAAATGATTATTGTACATTTATACAACCAGCAGTGTCACCGGCCCCATCCAAATTGTAATTATTAATTATTAATAATTATTATTATTAGCATAATTATCACATGACACATCGCACATCATCACCGTCGTCATCAGGTCACATTCAAGAGTGTAGCAATAGAGAGAGCGTTTTAGTTACAACACAACACAACACAATAGCTGCAGCAGCTGGAGTAGTAGCAGTTGTTGGGAAAACTAGTAATAGTAGTAGTAGCAGTAGTGCAGTAGTAGTAGTAGTGGTAGTAGTAGAGGTGGTAGTAGTAGTAGTATGTAGTAGTAGTAATAGTGGTAGTAGTAGGTAGTAGTAGTAGTAGTAGTAAAGTAAAGCATTTAATCTTAGCAATTGAAAAATCATTTGTTTGTTGGTTCGTTCATTCGTTCGTTTGTTAGTTCGTTTGTTTGATGTTTGTTTGTTAGAAACGTGGGAAAACATTGTTCTATGGCAACAAAAATGTTTTCGCCAACATCAACAACTCAATTATGGTTATTGATGTCACCATTGATGTCATTTCATTTCAATCATCATGGTGATTAGCAATCAAAAGTGCACCAACACTGCACTAACATTATGTTAATTAGTGTTATTTATTATTGTTGTATTGTTCGTATTGATACAATGTCCATGAAGGGAATAAGGCGTTCATTGAAGTGGAACATGTGATCTACCTATATTGACATACACCCATGTACCTACCTACCTGCCTACCTACCTACCTGCCTACCCACCTGCCCTACCTGGTATCTTACTTACAGCAGCCGGAACAATTGTTGTATTGTACATCTCTGAATGTATGCGTACGTGCACGAATTATTGCTTGCCATAAATGTACAAGAGCATACACATTTGCATATGTATTTAGAATCATTCCTGAATAGAAACCATTGAAAACGGAAAGGGAATCAAACAGGAATAAACAGTATACCTAAATGGGGATGTTTCTATGGAACTTTTATTAAAACACACCTACACAAATAAATAAGCACGCATAAATTATTTTATGACATACACGCGTACAGACATGCACATGTACACACACACAAATGTACACACACACTCACACGTACACACAATGCTCAATCACGCAAGTTACATTTGCACTTGTATTTTTATCCATGCGTGTCGACCTGTCTCGCTTCAAAATTTCAGGCATACAAATGCACGCGCGCACGGAAAGCATTACAGACTGTTTTTTGATATATACAATTAGGCATAAAATTACATAATTTGTAAAAAAATATAATCTCGTTTGGCAATAATATTTGAGTAAGTTTTTCATAGAAAGTCTGTTGTATTTGCATCAAATCTTTTGCCTTGCACTCAGCTGGTCGAGGCAATTTTAAAAATTTTATAATTTAGTATTATACATAACGTTTGCCTAATGTTGTGACTTTTTTTAATGTCAACAATATTCAAATAATATTCAAAAGAATCAACCAACACAAATACGGTCTACATGTACGTGATTAAGCACCAAGCCATGCATGCATCACACGTGTTGCATATGGTAGACGGAGATCTTTTTTGCATTCTGATCCAGTCACTGCAGGACCAGGAGCTGACCCAGATACGCAAATATGATCAAACGATGAGACTCACATGTTTACCTATAATCATTAACAGAAGAACGTTTGACTGTCTCCATTCACAACACAACTTTGTTATTTTAAACATCTCTATGCACCTAATCTGGTCTTTTTTATTGTGTAGAATTATTAACTTTAGTCTACTTTTGGAAAATAGAAATATTTATAGTTTTTAAAATTGGGTAAATCCAGAATACAATGAAGCAATTATTCAAAACTGAGTTCGAAACTAAACGGATAGTTATCACGATTCCTACTTCACAATTTTTTAATGATCTTCGTGATATTTTGCAGATTTTCCAAATGATGTCTTAACAGCTGAACAAATCGCTCTTCATCGAGAAACACAAAATTGAAATCAGAGCATTTGAACAAATTATCATAAATTATTTTGTTGAAAAAACAAATGAGACAAGATTTTTATTCGGTGTAATCTGGCTGACTGGACATCTGTTCACTAGTCTGTTCCAGCATTGAAGTTGTCATTAATATTGATCAGTTATCATTTGGATTTTAAAAATTATTCCTTCGACAAACCTGTAGGCAAATTAAAACGTTTTGATTTATAGCCTATCAAGTTTATATTGATAAAATAATTGGTTGTTTCAATTAAAATTTAATTTAATTCGGTTGTTTCATTGTAATCATCTTGATCTGATTAGTTAGTTGAATACAAAACAAATTGCCATTGAAACAAGTGCAGAGCAAACTGGTGGAACAACTGTCCCGACTTTCACTTTCAGCTGACGAGAACCTGTAAGACATAAAATGCAGAAAATATATCTGCTCGTTTGGAGGTTGGAATTAGGCGTTTTTTGTTTTCCATCAATTAAGTTGCGAATTCACGCATCGAGAAGTCTACCGTTAAAAAAACCACTCCTATAATTCATGGCCTTCATTCGTTTCTAATATTAAATCTTGATCATAATTCTAGAGCAATTAATGTGCAACTGTAGTTATGTGCTGTGCATACATATATAAAGACACACATTCTAGACTCATATACACCCGTATGTATGTATCAAATTATATAATTATAAAAAATAAATTTGTTCACCATACAGATAAATTAATACAAATGTTTACACATGTATACAATTAAATATACAGAGATAGACAGATCGATAATCGGTAACACGACGGTGAGAACACTGTTTGCTGCTGTTATAAATCCTCTTGTTAGGTTCATTTTAATTAGGATTCAAATTTCCATGATAATCTCACTTCATTCATTGAACGCTTAACAACGCCCATTTTGTTCATATCTCCTCAGCCTGTGCTATATCAGTGATAAATTTATTCATAAGTTAATTTTACGTCGAAGTAAGCATGCAGTCGCGTTGCACAAAAACACATACTACGTCTTCAATTACAAATACCCAACGCTTTTCTTATCAAAATTTTCAGTAGTTCAAGTTATTCTTCGCAAATCCCATCATTACAATTTAAAAATTATATCAAATCACAATCTATACAAACTACTTATTCGCTGGCAATATGGATCTCTCAATGAAATGGCAGATCCTGTTACTTCGGAATATTTCGAAACTACATCTACATGACATAGCAGCATAAAACTACTAGCACGAGGTAGCTCATTCATTACAAAGACAAAGGTTTTCTCACAAAAAATTACCTTTAGTTGTGTAACTTTAAAACATGGATGGACTGGCGCCACACGGAAACAATGAACCACCATACTTTACACGTGGATTGAACTTTTTAATTTTTTGCTTTTACTTCATCTTAACGCGAAGTTGTCCAACAGTTTATGAGAACATGATTCAACATTTAAGTTACGATATTGTTTTGCTAAAACAAATTTTTATTAAAAAAAATAAATATTACAAAGCAAGTCGAAGAATAATTGATAAACGTCAAGAATAAATTATAAATGACAAACAAATTAGAGAGATAAGGCTACAGTAACATTAAAACAATAACGTTAATAAATTATAAGTCCACATTTTCAGTCAAAAATTTTCATTCAGCGCGTTTAAAACATGAAAACATAAATGCGTGGGAATCATTTATTTTGCAGTAACAAAATGCAACAACGGCAAACAAAAAATATGAGTTGCGTTGTTTTTCAACTTTTTAATAAATATAGCAAACTACCACGTATCAGTATGAGCTTAATTTGCCTACATCATGTAACACATACATGATGTATCACGTAGAAGATCATCCATAGTGGGAACTGTAGTAATGAGAAGTAATAAAAACACGTTCAAGTTAGTTGGTTGGTTGTTTGGTTGGTTGGCTGGTTTGTTCATTTATTTGTTGTTTAGCATGTAAAGTGAATAATTAATTTGAATGCTGATACATAGTAGCATTGAACTATGTATGTTGGGAAGAAGATTGATGATGATTGGTCTTGTTTGTTTGATGTATTGTAGCGAAAGTGAGATTCTAACTGGGATATGCAACCAGAAAATTTTAATCTTTCTTACTATTTCTAAATTATGAAAGTAGATTGGCGGTTTCAGTTGTTATGTTTAAATGTTAAACTCAAGTTGTAGATACACCTACAAATTAGCTTTCTATAAACATTAGACATTGAGTAACCACCTAGCAACGCCCAGCTAACAAATGATATGTGTGAATGTATTTAAAATAAATATTGAAAAACATCATTATTTTGCTGATATTTTTATTTTTATATGACGTTCATTCGATATGGTACCAATGGCTGTTTTCACTACTTGCATGCACAAAACATGTTATTATGTTACTGACTACTATCAGAGTTTTTATTTAGATACAAGACAAAATAAGTTATAAGATGAGATAGGGATCAGATGCCATCACTAACTTGTCATCTTGCCAATCATCCTCAATGTTGCAAGTCGTTGGTACTCTGGCTCCTGCAGCCACTTCCACATCCGCCTGAATGTTTCTCTGCCTGATTTTAACTTGCTCCACGGTTTTGGGTTCCTTAAGAGATCGCTAAGGGTTCCCTGGCTTCGACAGAGAACCTGTTGAGCGAAGACAGATTGTGGTATGCTGTATCTTTTCAGTTCACTGCCAATCTGCAGAGCGACCTCTCGAGTGTTCAATTTCTCACCGCAGTCATTCAGATCACCACCATCATTGGATGGAGATGCAAGGCAATGCATTGACGATTGTTGCTGTTGTTGCTGCTGATGATGTTGTTGTTGTAATAGAACTAAATTGTTGTTGGTGTTGTTGATAATAGCGTTGTTATTGTTATCGTTATGGTACTGGCTGTCTATATTGTTATCATTGGACAGACTTTGTAAGAGGATGTTTCTGTTTTCGTTGTATAGAGATGAAAGTGAAGCTTGCACAGACTGAAAATCTTGTTCATTTTTCTTCATCTGGTAGAGACCCTCAAGTGGAGGCAGCAACAAAGTACCAGTGGTTGATGCCATGTAACTAGTTCCCCCCCCATTTGCACCGATGTATAAATTATTTTGTCCTGATTGAGGCTGTAAACCCAGCAACTGCTGCTGCTGGTGGTGGTGATGATGTAGATGGTGATCTGTGTGATGATGAAATGAATTACCAAGTGTTAAATTGTTACCCAGAGCATTTGGAATTAAATATGGGTTGGGCTCATTGTCGTCATACAGAGAATAATTTGGGGCATAACTAGCCAGAGGTGGTGATGAATGGTCTTGTGGGTTAAACCCATTTGTGGGAAGGTTCCCTAATAAACCATGATGTGATTCTGATATTGTTGCTATGGAAGGCAGTGGATGAAGAGCAGTAAAGTTTCCAGAATATTCTCTTTGAATGTTGTATCTTCTGTCATCTGATGATAGATCAAAATTAGACAGATTAGTAAATTTTTGTCCTGTGTTGAAAACAGTAGGTGTTTGAAAATCATTTAGAAACCCATCATTTTCTTGTTGCTGTGTGCGATTATTTGAAAAGTTTGAAAAAGATTTAACATCTTGTCCACCAATTTCCAACTGTTGTTGCTGTTGTGTGCGTACTTTAAATGCAATTTCATCAGCCGTTGAATTAAAGCTATTTGTTGGATCTACTGATCCACCGATAAATGTGTTAGCCATAATAACAATATTTGTTTGCAGGTACAAAAAGTTCCTTCTCTTCACCTCATACACAAGAGATGAAACTAATAACAAAAATGTTCAGTACCATCAAAATCAGGGATTAATAAATTAAAAATGTATAATTTTAACAATTTTATTTAACATTCTAAATTTTTAATTTAAGAACTTGACTCTAATGAACTTTATATTTTATGATAACAACAACTTAGCCATTTGTTTTTATTTATTATTCATTAGCTTTAATAATAAAAATGTGAATAATTAATAACTTTTTTATTAATTAATTTCATTAATTTAAATGTATTGTATAACAACCCATAACAAATAAATGGTAAAATCATTGAAGAAAAAAAACTTAAAATTAAAACAGCTTGCCAATTTTTTATCCAAAAAAAAGGAAAATCCTGAAAAAGATTAATCGAATGCCTACTTTTTATACTTTATTTTAACTTAAACCCCTAAAACTTCATCAGCTTAATTTACGTGGATTGCCATAGATATGCTTGAGGAGACAACATCCAACATTTTTAAAATGATGTATAGAAAGCCCCAGACACACAAACGACACGTACGAATGTTATTCATATAGAATCAAATGTTTGAAACTATATAATACAATTGTGCAACTTGTATATAACTGTTTGTATAATTATACATAGAACTCATTATTAATTTATATATGTTAGCATTTATACAACTAAAAAGTATAACAGATACATGTATTATTGTCCTTGTGCTTATTATATATACTACACAGCATATATAATCTGCACGAATAATTTATATATGAATTATATATAAATATAATATGCATATTATTTGAGGACTAAATTGCAGCGTGCGTTCGGTGCAAGCGTTTACGCAATTACGCATCAGCATGCTTTAATTCAATTTTACAGGTTTCTATCTTGTTCCACAAAATACTGAAAAAAAGATTTAACTTATTCTACATAAACGCTTCAAACGCTTACAAGGCTAACCTGAAATACACGTACGCCAACCAAAACCATTACTATGTTATTTTAAACTCAAACAAAACAGAAGATTGATACTGCACGCTACAATATTGCACCTCTGGGAATTTTTACAACCTGCAAAATTGAAAACTGCCTCGTTTTGATAGTCGAAATCTTACTATTGTTAAATTGTTGTGTGAACCAGGCAACCTACTTTTACCTCAAACTACAAAACTATGAATCATAATTAGCCCATTATTCTTCGATCATTCCGTTACTTTTGATTTATACACTAAGATTAAAGTAAATGATAACAACTGAACAAGTTTCTTTTTCAAGAACATGTTTGTATTTTGCGATATTTTAAAAAATAAAACTGATGATATAATAAATAAAAATCCATAATGAGACAAGTGGTACCTTCAGTGAAGGTAAAACAAAAGCAACTGTTTGAAACTGTCATTAATAACCTATCAAGGAAAAATAAATTACTCAAAAAGCGGGATTACGCGTTAAAATTGTTAATAAGTTTCAAATAGCAATAACGATACCTACAAATATAATATATCGTAAATTACAAAAATAGAGAACGTTTTAAAAGAGAACATCTTAAAAGAATAACAAAAATGACCAACATCATGCACCATCACTTCAATTACTTTTTATATTTTGAAAACTGCTGTCCATTCGTAATAGCGTGAAACAATTCAACTCGTTTATGAAACACAAAACTGTTAGCATCAGGAAACAGCAGCAGCCTAATCTTCAATGAAATCAGATTGCTACATCATTAACGTCTGTCCTGCATTAATAGACTGTAACAATCAGTTTTTAAGTGAAAGCAAAAGTACCAAATAAGTTTTTACATATAACAATAAAATTTTACGTAATGAAAACATGATTAAATTTCACATCGTGAAATAAAATTCCATTAAAAGACCATCACAACAACAAATATACTGATATATATATAAATTATGATAAAAAGATCTGTTGAAGAAAAGACCAGCATGCCAGAAATCATTATGATTTCAACTTGACTAATGGTATGGATCGCGTTGCGAGACATTTGTCACACACCCACTCGGCAAAAACCTCCTTTGTAAGGTGAGTGTAGGCCATTTCAGTGAGACCAGCACAGGTTCTGTGGTACCAAAAGTTACAGCCACTCTCACAAAAAATAGCCTGGTCGTTGTCATGAATTTCTTTATGACAATTACCACAGGGGTATATAGGAGGAGCATTTGGGTTTGCCGAGTTGAAAACCATCACCTGATTAGGTGGGTAAATTCTGCCTGGTGGGCCTCCCATAGGAATCATGTGATGCATCATGTTAGGGGGATGTGGACCCATGTTTGGTGGCATACCAGCCATGTTAGATCCTGGCATCATTCCGCCCATTGGTCTAGGCATATTTCCACCAGGAAACATATTTGGTGGCATTTGTTGGGGTGGTATTTGAGGTCTAGGTCCTGCCATCATGGCCCCAGGGTGACCAGGAGGAAAAGGAGACATTGGCATGTCATTTGGAGGATGCTGTGGATTTATCATTCGATTTTGCATGTGTTGCTGTTGATCATCAAACATGTTTGGAGGAATGTTAGGAGGTTCACTAACTGGACTGAACAACTCCACGAGGTCAGCTTCATTCTGTTGCTAGTCATTAAAAAATTTATTTCAAATTTGTTACTTTTGACATTTTTAATATTATATAAATAATAAGCTCAATAATGCTTCAATAAAAAATACTATTTCAGGTATAAAACTCAATACAATGGTTTATAATATTAATATGCATTCAGATGTTTATACATGCCCATGCAAACAGTTCTACATGACTATGAAATAACAAATTAAGGATTCTGAATAGATGGATTTAAACTAATCATTAAGCATATAAATTCTGTAAAGTTTTTCTGTAACACATTTTAATTAATGATAAAAATTAGACCAAACTAAAAAAAAAAGATTAATTACTGATTGTGAATTTGGTGGAAAATTTGGTTGACCAGTTGAAGCACTTCTAGGTGGCACAGATCCAGGACCGTTCGATGGCAATCGACCATTGTCCCCATTTGTCAACTGGTCTATCCGTTGAATAACGAAAGTAAATAAATTTGTGTATAAGTAATGATTTTTATAATAATTTGTAATTTATTTTTAAACCCAAACAATCCCTGTAAACATAATCTTTTCAATCAAACAAGCATCCATTTGAAATAAAATCCAAACAAAACTTTTGACATCTTTTTACTTTTCACACTTTTTTAACAATCGTTTGTTACCTGTTGGTCAAACTCACATGATCAAAAAAGATGTGGTCAAGATTTTGTCAAGTTTGTAATAAAATATGAAGGAAAAAGACTGAAAAAAGCACGAAACAAAGCCATACATTCAAAATAAAGTGCAGATCAGATCTCCATTATTTAGTTTTTTTTGTAGGTCTGATCATGATTATTCATGTTCATACACTCATTTAATTTTTAATAGTATAAATAACATGTGCCTACATGGAAAAAAAATCAATATAATATTTAAATATTCAATTATTAAATCTTAGAATAAAATTAAAAAATGAAATAATTATTATTTTAATTTCATTTGATTCATAATTCCATCCACTCCATACCATTGCTCATTGTTCAAATATTTATTCATTATTATTCAAATCAAACAAAATTCTGAAATTCAAGATAAATAAATTCAAATCAATTTAATAAATATCAGAGAGATGAAGTACCGTTTTTGGCAGACTGCTGTCTTTCTCTTGGCATGAATCTGTTTTAACTTTTAAAAACTTAACAGAGATGATATATATAACGAAAATTAGCAACAGATCATCAACTAGCTCTCACATAAACAGGCGGGCGTGAAGCTGGCAACGATAGAGTCGGGGCAACAAATATTACAAACGATTGCATTGTATAGAAGAAACAAAACGGCTTGCTAAAATTGGTTATATTCATTAAAACAACTAGATCACCCTAATAGTCCTCATATATATATATATATATATATATATATATATATAGATTAAAATAATAAAATAAAATAGATCATCCTCATGCGTTCAGTACCAAATATAAATTGGACATTGTCCGAATTATAAATTGAAAATGCGTATTCTGAAAACGGATTTAAATTTAATCAAATTTTTCATTATTCTTCATACGACGATAAGACCATGCGTACGTCGTTCTATAATCACTTTACTTTTTTATTTTTTCTCATCTTTCCTTAACTTTTTTATTATCCTTCGGATCAGAGAGCTAGTAGGTAATAAGTTATAAATACATAAAGTTTCGCAATTTATCCTTACCATGTCACACTTCTGTTGCAGTCACTTCAAACATGCTTCAGACCAGATTTGGCGTGGAAACATGGAAGTATAGAACCAAAATAAGCCTATCGTATTTTCCCTGTTATAAGTATACATTTGTACAATTCCTATTCTGAAATTTCGTCTTTCGGCATTCATGAAATTTGATTTATTTAATAATTCACAAAGCAAAGTTATTGAAAATTTTACCAAATAAACTAATTATACAACATTTTTTTAAGTGCATTGAAAAAAAAATATTTAAGCATATTTTATTGTGAAATTATGATGAAGATCGTTATTTTGTCTGCTGTTGGTTTTCATACACCATAAACAGTTTTTTGTGCTGTCGAAAGAACCATGTACTTTCACACTGTTCATTGAAGATGTTCTATTAAATGTTCTATTATATGTTCTATAGATGGTGCAAGTTTTAAAATTTAAATTAGTTGCTATGTAAATACCCGTCAGAAAATTTACATTTAATTCATTTCTATAAATACCAAACACGTGCAATTAAAAATATTTCTAATTAAATATTTTAATAACAATTTGTGAATATTTGTGAATAAATCGATAGCCCCAAAATGAGGACAAAACTCAAATTTCATCCGTTTAAAAAAACTCGAAGCAACGCGTGACAAAAAAATGTCGCAGTAGTTTTATTGAATATTTTTTGATCCATTGTTTTATTACATATTTACTTAATTATTTTTCTTTTTTTTTCCTTTTTTATATATACAACCTTTAAAACGTAAAATGATAAATTTTTTTGTTTTATAATTTGAAAAAATCCTCATCCTTACTTTGTAATTTTGTGTTATAAACTGATCAAATTGTCATTTCAATAGCTTAACCGTAGTTTTAAAAAATTGTAGCCACATAATAAACAAAATGTCTCTTGTCTAGAAGACCAAATGAAACTTTAATTTTGATACTAAAACATTCATACAAAAAAAAATCTTATTTACTGATCGATTCCTTTCTACCTGAAAACTTTATATCTATAAAATTATTTTTGTGCTAAGTGCAAAACATTGGTTCATCTCAATGGGGTGCGTTGTTGGTTATGCATGAATTGTAGAAACTCATTCCTATATATCGTGCAATATGTTAAACATGTATTATGTTGTATGTGTGTATAAATGTTGAAAGCAAAAGTTCGATATGCAATGTCAGACTTTTTTGTCATTTATTTGAATGAAATCGAAGCTAAATCTACAAATATAATGTAATATAAGATATTTTTGGAAATGGAAATATAGTGAACATTTGAATTTCAGTTTAGCACAAATGAGCCAGCTCCGTGCGATTGTTTCAATACTTTTAGCGCTGTCATCTTACTCCTACGGCCAAGGTATCCAGTCTTAGGATTTATTTTAATCACATTAAAATTAGGTACGTGGCACTTCTTGAGTAATTGCGGATTTAATAGTTGATTTTATCCATGTGACAGTGTTAGCGATAGCAACATTATTATAAAAAAAAGAAGAAAAAAAATCTCACGAAAAATAAAATAATGATATACCTCGTTAGAATCGCAATTGTTCTGGGAACTGTTTCATGACTACAATGTCAGAGTGAGGCCAGTGTTGAACGGGAGCCAGCCTGTCCTTGTCATGCTGAATTACGTACTCTTCACTCTGGATTCCATCGTTATTACCCTTTTTCTTCAATTATCTGGTTTTTAAATTTATTAACTATATATTTTTTTTACAAATTTACACTTTTTTTTAGTTCTTTCAGTTAATTTCATTATTCTTAGTTTACTGGAATTTTTAAAAATTATTTAAAAATATGGTTTGTTATGTTTATCTTTATATTCATCAAATTCATTTAGTTTTTTTTTAATTTTTTCCAAAATCATGTTTAATGTAGTACGTTACGATAATTTTGTTTTTATGTTGTTTGTCTAAGCGATTTGTTTAACATTCGCCATCGTAGAACGAACGAGACGAAACGATGAAGGCTTTTGGAGTCGTCAAACTGGTATGTAGGCATAGGCACTTCTTGAGTGACTGCGAGTTCATTACTACTAATTACTCATGATGATATTAGTGGAGTGACGATGACAACCATCACAATTTTATAAAAAAATCTTAATAACTTTTAACAGATACGCAAAAAATACTATATCAAATGATTGTAATAACTAGATTATTGCTAAAATGATGACCTTTCAGAACTGGATAGACGAATACCTGAGATGGAACAAGAGTGACCACAACAACATATCGAGGATATCCGTCCGGGCTTGCGACGTCTGGCTACCAGATGTCTACATCAGAAATGGGCTCGTTATTTCTACACGATTAAAATTATTTTAATTAATTTCATATTGTTTAATATTTAATTTAATAAATAATTACTGAAATTTTTCATGTCGGCACATACAAAGTTATTTATTATCTTAAATTGTTTTATTTTACTGTGGACACTTAACTTTCAGAGCCAAAAAGATATTTCATGTCTTGAAGAAAACCTCGCCACAGAGCGTGATCATAACGTACAAAGGCAGGGTGTACATGGACCTCCTGAGGGAGACGACCACCTACTGCAAACTGGACCTCACTTTCTTTCCATTCGACGTACAGACCTGCTACATACATGTCGAGAGCTTCACTTTCACCACAGCGCAAGTAAGCACCGCAGCTGATTGTTATATTGCAGATTGTTTTATAGATTTGTTGTAGAGCGTCTCTATTGAATTAACTTCGGATTGAAATATCGCTTGTTTCAGCACATAAGTATTAAAGTGATAGTTCAAATTAATATATTGTAAAATATTACATCAAGGTGCCGTTATGTTAACATTTATTTCCATTCCTAACTTGGCTGTATCACTTAAAACATTTCTCGTTTAGTTTGTTTCAAGTTTGCTCATTTGATATTTAATGAAAACTATATAGGATGAAAACTAAAGTTTTAACGACATAATATTTGTTTTTAATATTAGTATTATTTTCGTTATTATTGACAAAAAGTAACGATAATGATGATGATGATGATGATGATGATGATGATGATGATGATGATGATGATGATGAATGTTTCCATTTAACTTCCAGCTTGTTCTGGATTCGAACTCTAGCGGAATAGCTCTCAACAACTTGAAGCCACATGGACAGTGGAACATCGTCAGTTCTCAGGTCTCCGCTAACTTATTTAGTTAATTAAATAATTTAGTTAACTAATTCAATGTTATTTGAATTTAATTCTATTTAATTTTCACGTCATCAACAAAACTAGGTGAAAGTATCAACGCGAACGAACGAGGAAATGAAAAAAAATTTTTCAATGGTTACTTTTGTGTTGCATTTGAGAAGGAACCCACTCTTCTACTTCACGTACTTCATATATCCCTGCGTCATATCCGCTGTTGTCGTCGTTTTTGTATTCCTTCTTCCTAGCGATTCGAGAGGAAAAATAAACTTCAGCGTCACCGTCCTCTTGTCCTTCACGGTCTTCCTGGCCACCATGTACTTCGTTCTTCCAGAGTCAGGATTCTACGTTCCTTACCTCAGTTAGTAAGTCCCAAAACATATTTAAATTTTTCAAGTTGGAAACGCGTGTCCTACAGGGATGTGTTGGATGCAGCATTTCAGTTGTTTACGCTTGGCTTATGAAAATAAATTAACCACCAATTTATAAACTGTGGAATTAATAAATATATTTTCTAACATGCATATTTTAATAAAAATTTCCAAAAATTAAAATAAAACGGAACGCAAGTATGTTCAACTTGAGCCACAAAATCTGGTTGTTCTACGTGTGCAACTGCTTATTGCTTAGGAATTTGATTCAATTTTTAAACGACAGCGTTTGAATATTTTCTAACCAGCGGCCCGATTTTGGGGGGCCGGGAGGGTCAGTGCTCCCCATTGGGAGCAGTTTTTTCATAAAAATAAAAAAAGGACATTTTCAAATGTTTGCCTCCCCATCAAAGTTTTCTAGATCCGCCACTCTTTCTAACAAATTAAGTTTTACTATAAAAGTTTAATATTAATGACAAATGAATGAAAACAAACGAATTTAAAAACTGAATAGAAACCAACATTGTAAACAGCGGTGTACGTGACGTTCGTCATGTTTATGTCCTCACTGTCCTTGATAACAACGGTATTCGTGCTCACACTCTACCACCACGATCAAGATGAGCCACCGCCCTCCTGGCTTCAACACTTCATTTTAAATAAACTGGCTGCAAATATTGGAATGCAGTCGAAGACGACTCACTTGCCTGAAAAAATTGTTCCAAAGAAATCTTTGAGCGTAACCAATGGATATTTGCAGTTTCTGTTTGAAATCATTCAAAAGTCAGCCAATTACATGCACGACGCAGTTCGAGGATCATTTCATGTTGGTTACGATCAAAATACACAGCGAGAAATTGATGAACATTGTATGACGATGGAATTTCTGAGTCAATCGATAGAAAAGATTAAACATTTGAAAAAAATTAGAAAAAAACAACGATGCCCAGAAAACTCAGATTTGTTTATCTGCGAACCCGAACGTTTGGCGAAGGAATATGCACATATACAGTCTTCCAAAGACATTCAGCATAGCGATCTAGATGAAGAAAAGCTGGATCTAATAGGACAATGTTATTTAGAACGTGGTATGTTTAACTCAAACAAAGATTTTAATGGTTTAATTGATGTTGAGACATTGCTAAAATTAGAACCGGTTCTCATGGAAATAAATGAACATTTGATATTTAAATCCGACGTCGAGACAAACAAATTCTTGTGGATCAGCATTGCAAACGTGGTTAACAGGTTTTTCTTCTACATGTATGCCGTTGTCTCCGCAGTTGGGGGTCTATGGTTGCTCTGGTTTCTGCCAGAATCAGGACCTGAAGTGGCTAATCCGGATGTAAATTTTGGACCGGGTGTGAATTTCGAAACTCATTGATTAAATTTAATTTTAGTTTTATAATTAAAGAAAAATAATTATTTTATGATATGACAGTTATTATTTTTATAACAAAAATGCATTTTTATTATCAAACAAATTGTTTTCAATGCTTAAGAAACAACGTTCTTTTAATAAAAAAAACGGAGTAAATCAACACCAGAGAAGAGTGCACGCATGTTCTTAACTCGTTTGAAAGTTTTGTGTAAATAATTATTTTTTACTATAAGTTTTGAATGTTTGTTAACAAATACTTCAACTTGACTGTTGTAAACCATAAGTTATTGTTACTGTTTCATGTGGTTCGTTGAAGTTTATTATCATTTTTTTTTATTTTAGAATTTATAAAATTTGAAATTACAAAAAATGAAAGTTGTTTAAACATATATGATTGAAAGAAATATGTAAGCGAAAACAATTATTTCATTGAGTCGAAGCAGATTTCCTTCAAATTTGTACTGAACTGGGTGTTGGTTCAATTTTTTAAACTAATGAAGATAACAAATTTTCAAAATTTTTCAATGCCGTTTTAATCCAATAAGCTAAACGGAGTGATAAAATGGAGGGAGAGAAATTAGAATGCGATGAATTGAAACAGCAGGGCTCCAGATGGTTCAACTTCGCAGTTGAAGTAATGCCAGGGCTTGAAGACACCGTGGTAGTCACCCGAGAAGACCTCCGTGACGTTATAACGAGCCGAGCCGGAAATATCGAGACTGCTGAGCTGGAAAGATGTTTGACT
The DNA here is from genome assembly GCF_000326865.2 of Helobdella robusta. Taxonomy (NCBI): domain Eukaryota; kingdom Metazoa; phylum Annelida; class Clitellata; order Rhynchobdellida; family Glossiphoniidae; genus Helobdella; species Helobdella robusta. The sequence goes on from NW_008703942.1 coordinate 3,295,323, forward strand.
CGGTAGGCCGGCTATGTTCGTGTTCAGCAAGGCTACTGCAAAGCTGCCCTCCGGTAGAATCGGTTTTGTCCAGATCGTCACCAGCTCCTTCTACGAAAGAAATATTTACATATAAATTTCAGTTGTTATCAGTGAATAAGAAAACATATTCAATTTAACCATTAAATGAAATTTGTTTCAAAAAATACATGCATGACATAGGACATATTTTAAAACAAACTTACTCTACTTAAGCTCTTGTTAAATTCTTACATGTTTCAGTTATGCAAAACAGTTTCATCATTATTTTAAAACATCTTGCTATATAGTTTTAGTATATTTTTATTCATTCTTTAAAATTAATATGCTAAAAGTTGTTAGGAAACACTAAACATCGAAAATCATCGAAATTTTTATAATTTAATTAGTTTTAAATTTCATTATCTCTAATTATAAAGTTTTTTCATTATAAAGACTTAAACATTATTTAAAGTTTATATTTTTTATAATGGGCGGCATGATGGCGTAATTGTTATGGACGCTTGGCCCTGCTATGCAGTGGTAACTGGGTTCGATCGCAGAGAAGATTCCTGCTTATCATGTGCAGCACGCGCGCGAGTGTGTGTATATGTGTCTTTTGATACTTCTCAATAATGAACAAATAATAGATATATTAATTAAAACAATGCTCTGCAGATATTGAACGAGTCAAACTTGACACCAATACACATACGCTAAGTTTTTGACGTCCTACAAATCCAAGACTATCTTGATTTATCCTGATAACTTTCTCATTCAGCAACAATCTCTTTGACCTAGAATTTAATTGGGTCATGTCACATGAAACAAGCAGCGGAGACGACACTATAGCCCAAAATGAAAGTTGAAACTTTTCCTGATCGTGACTTAGACTGGATGTACCAACCACCAGCTGTTCGTTTTTTGTTGTTGAATGTTCAGTTTTAAAATATTGAAACAATTAATGAATTGTTTATCCTATTTAGGTGATACGTTGATTTACAGTTAAAATTAAACTTTACATAAAATTATAAAAAATACTAAATGGAATTCGAAAATTTTCATTAAAAATTATTTAAAAATTATTCGCCTGAAACCTGATCGAGATCGATATAGCTTCCCGGGCCAACCACATCCTTGTAAAGGTACCAGTAGCCATTATAATTTTGAACCGTTTGCGTCAGTAGTTCCGTGGTTTTGACCGGATCAGATATTCTAAAGTAGTTGCAAGTTTTGGCCACAGCTGTATAATTCGCCTGCATGTATGATACGTGATGGTTGGTAAATAAAATAAATAAACTTAGTGGTAATAAATATTGTCTATCTGAAAAGTGATTGTTTTCAAGTCAATCCAAATGTTTTTTTCTCTAATAAAAAAAATTAAACATACAAAACAAGAGAGGAGAACAAACTCTTAACAATGTTTTTAAAATATCAATCATCAAATAACGTAGACAAACTTAAAATTAAAAAAATACGAAACAACAAATGGCATAACATATATAACATGGCAAACAAAAAGCATACAAACAATAAAACATTAACAGCAACTATACAAACAAATGACATAAAATGAGATGACATACAAACAAACAACTTCCAAGCACAAAACTAACCTGTCCACCACCCTTCTTATTGAGAATGAATGGCCACTCACACACGTAAGTCATCTGAACACCTGTCCTATTCAACTGGCTGCCAAAATCAGGGTAGGCTTGAAGAGTTGGGCAGCATTCAATGATACTTATTTACAGTTCATATTACAGTTTTGTGGTCAACTAATCATACAAGCAACAATAAGGTTAATACTCTTTTAAAATGTGAAAATTTTGAACAGATTTTATTATGAACAGGAAAAATGGTAGTACTGAAAAATTGTGAAAATAAAAAAGAAATGAAACGCGAACCTTTATTGATATCGATGTAGGACGTGAGACCGCACGCACCAGCAACCACCACATCCACCTTCCAGCTAGCCAACGTTTCGGCATCCAGGTCGTACCTGTTCAAACTCCCTGGAAAGCCCCCGCATGTTTTCGCACCTAGGTCCATGTACAAACCAAGTTTCAGATTTTTCCCATGCAACTGATTGTAGAGACGATTGTATGACATGACGACGCTTAGGTGAGTTATATAAATAATTAACATAATATACATTATTATTCAATATTCAGTTTGATTCTAAACTAATTAAATAAAGTAAATAGATGAAAGCAGAAGTTAAAGTTGATCATAAGAACAATTCACTCTAAATAGTTTCAATGGAATGTATTTACTACATTGATAGAATTGTCATAAAACAACAAGAAACAGACAAATTGAAAAACATATAGAACAATATTAATGACGTTGACTGACATAAGAAGACAAATTAGCCATTCCACTTGGAAACCTGTTTCGATCAGCTCTTAACCTGTCCCTCTCATCTCTCATCTTGTCCATCCAGCAGTCACCGATGATGATGTGTTGGTAGCCTGCTTCTTGGAAACTGCTTAGAGTCAACATGTCTGCTACTGTCCTTATCAGGTGCTCGCTGTTTCATTCATTTCATTTTAATAGATGTGGTTGGAAATTTTGAAATAGTTAGCATTTGGAATTTACTTTTGTAGTATTGACTTTCTATTTTACAAATTTCCGTATTACATTTTTTAACAGAAAATGCTTGTTTGTGTAATATGAATTTCAACAAAAACATCACATGAACCGACCAATCATCTTACCTTATGCAATCATCCGGATAGTTGATGCAATCCGTCAGACATGGATATCTTTCTCCAGTTGTCCATCCAAGTAGTGGAGAGTTCCCAATCCCATTATCCAGAGTGCTGACAGGATAAAACATTTTGCAAAAAAATAACAAAGTCGAGATCGTAACTGGCTTCATTTTTTTTATAACTAGTTGATGATAGCTTTATATTGAATGTATCTGTTTAAGGGGAGGTTATCTCATGGCAAAAATAACGGAAATAACACTTTGCTTTTATTGAAATAATCTTCATATATTTTTTTGTGTTGGCAGTTAAGTGTGTCGATTTGTATTAAATTTATTTTATGTATCTGTTATATTATTTTTTTAATTTGACTACAAATTTTAGTTATATAAATATTAATGGCTGAAGGCTGGCCTTCTAAAAGAATTTTCTCAAAATCAGCTGAAATCACTCGGAATATCATTGAATTTCTAATGCATACCTAGTCAAATTCTTCAGAATACATGTAAATGTGGACACATACACACGTTCACACATACACGTACGCACACACGCACGCACGCACGCACATGTAACGCGCATGGTAAATGATCACGCCGTCTTTAAATTTCGTCGTTCATGACGTGTTGCTAAAAATAGACTTATTAGTCATTAATATTAACTGCTATTTTATTAATGTGTATAATAATTATTATCATTTAAATGAGATTCTCTGTCTTGCATATATAAAAAATGTTCAACATCTCGCGCCATTCTAATCAATTCATCTAAATTCCATCTACTCGTTCACTCCAAGCCCCATGCAACTTTCTGCCATGCATCCATCATGCATCTTTGTATTCAACATCTCACTCCTTATCTATATAAATAGACAAGTCAACCATCCACTTATCTATCCATTCCATTCAGTCTATACATTGTTCAGCTGATGAAACTCAATGTATTGTATGCTGAAACACTAGCAACTCATTTGACAGCCCTCAATAAACAAGCGCACAAACTCAAAATTACACACGAAATATGCATGAATATGAAATGAAATATACGCACATATACACACATACAATTATGCACATGAAACATACACGTAATGTGCATGAATATAATGAACAATCGTACTTAACAAAAATATATTTTAACTTTATTCATACATTCCATTTTATTAGTTGAAAATGTTTTAACTTGTTTCCGAGTGCTGTGTACGGTAGTGACAAGAGACAAATCAGTTAGAGCGCACATCTCAGATGGCGTTAGCTTTTCAGAAATTAATTCCATCTCCGCACAAACCCACTTCAAAATAACTAGTCTCAACCGCACTGACGATCATTCTCCCAGGTCACATCGCTTACAAAATCTTTCCTTTCCTTTTCAGTTTCACCTGGATTTTCATTATTGGCGAAATTTATTTTCCCTGTTCTGCGCAATTTACGAGACATTTGAAGAGACGAAAGATGGTGACTGAAAACATGGACGAAAACTAATTAACTCATTTTATTTTCATAAAATTGAAACCAAATTATATATAAAATAACTGAAAATATATTTAAATTCATCTACGATATAAAAACATGAAAAAAATTGAAACGAGAATCATCACTTAATCATTTAGGTACTTACATGCGTTGTCGTAAACACAAGCTGAGAAAAAACGAAACATTAAAAACAGTAGAAAAAAAACTATAGCAACAATAATAATAAAAAATACTAATAACAATAATTATTATTATTAATTATAACATTAAACATAATAAAATATTAAAAATAGTTTAGCTATCAAAATGATATTATTTAACACAATTCTTGTTATGTAAAAAACAACAAACAAAACAGAACATAGAACGTAGGCAGTAATACATACCGCAGATTATTTTCACGAACGCAAACTGTAGAGATAAAACAAAACTTTCACACAAGCATACATCCATCCAACGTCTTATTTAACGGTTTAATATCAATCACACAGACGACAGATATATAAAATTCTAGAATGCGTGCGTACGTAAAACATCATTAAGAATAATAATAATAATAATAATGGATAAAACATGTTGACTGACTAATCATCATGACTGCACATATATACACGGCGTAAGACATCCGTCTGAGTAACGAGTTGGTACTACAATGGTCATTAATTATAATTCATTATACCGAAATTAAAAATAAATTGAGAATTGCATTTCATTTGTACACGGTATATAAATAATAAATAGAAATAAAACATACGTAAAATAAAAAATGTATGAAAAGCATACGCAGGCGTACATAGGTTCACATTCTCACATCCTTAAAATACGTTCGGCAAAACTGAAAACTTATATACAAATACGTTTGTGTACGCGGCGTATTTTGTTTAAATGCAAGGTATTTTTGCTTGATCTGATTTCAGTTGCATTATAACGGTCATTATTTGATAACAATTGGTAGGACGTAATTGTGATTATCAATGCTAAACTCGATTTGATCTTCATCAACCTGGCAAGATGCTGCTGGCTGGATGGCTGGCTTCAGAAGATAATTTTGGGTATGTGTAAACATATATTGGGTATACAGGTATATATATAATTATTATATAATATAAAATGAGAGAGAGAGAGAGAGAGAGAGAGGGAGAGAGAGAGAGAGAAGAGAGAGGAGATAGAGAAAGAATAGACAAGAATTTTGTAAATAAGAAACAAAAAATTTGAGAAAAATTAAGAAGTTAAAGAAGTCAAATCAGAAGAGCAACTAGACTTGAAGTAGAACATTGCTGATGGCATAAAAATAGAGTTCATATAATGAGTATACAATTTTTACACAAATGTTGGTATCCACAGGAATATGGTAAAAACTACATCCTGTTCTTTAAGTACTGTAAACACACAAACAAAAACACACATAGACATATAGCATATTTATTTACATCGCCCTGATCAAGAATAATTGAAACACAAACAGATGAAATGTACGTTGAATTCAAAGTGAACATTAAAAACAACAAACCAGAAAGTACATACAATACAAGTTTAAAACTTTATAAATATTAGAAACAACAAACTAACATACAATGAATTTTCATCTCATTTTACTACAAATATATAAACTACCATAATAAAATTATTATTTAAAATTAAAACATAAATGTACTAACTCCAGCAAATCCAACAATGTAGCTGCTATAAAAAGGAACAAAATAAATCGAATAAAAGTTTAAAAAGGTATGACACAAATAACAAAAAAAACGTTTATTACATATAACACGCATATTAATATACACACATCACTTTAATTTCTAAAAACAATTATTTTTATTGGTAAAAAAGATTTTTGCTAAAGTCAAAGTCTTCTATGGAGAAGGTCACAATGACAGGAAACACTGAGACAATGCCGCATGTTGTTTTAGATTGGATGCTACTTCATGGTCGACATTGTTGCTTACTTTTGTGATATCAATTTGTTGCTGGTTGTAGCCACGTTGCGAATGCTGTGGCTGCTGTTGTTGCTGTGATATTAGCTGAAGCGATGTAGTTGAAGCAGTTGCTGCATTTTGAAGCATGTAACTTTGAGATAGCTGTTCTGAACTGTGCGCATGTCTAGGAGGGTGATGTTTCTGTTGAGGTTGCTGTGAGATGAGGCAGTTAAGTTCTGCTGTCATTTTGGTGTGTTGCATTTTTTGGTCACGTAATTCAAAGTGACGATGATATGCTCTTTTCGTTGTGTCAGCAGATGGGTTCAAACAATCTTTAACAAGATTTGAAGCCTGTGCATCTGATCCTCCACCACTGTTACTACTCATGATGTCAAAATTATTTGGTGCAGAATCATCAACAGCAACAGCAATATTTACTGAACCATGGTCATAAGAAGAAGCAGTCGTATCAGTAACTGTAATATCATCAGTTGAAACAACATCAGAGACAACTATACTCCTACGAGTAGAGGAGTACATGTTCATTGAAGAGTGCTCTTTAAATTGAGTGCTAACGTCCAGAACGTCTAACTGAAGATCTGGAAAGTAGCGGCCATTATGTGGCTGATGACATTTCTGATATTTCAAACCGAAGTTGATCAGCGTCGGATTGGCAGGTTGATGAAACTGACCACTCATCTTTATCTGATGGATGGCAATGCCAAATGCTCGCTTAATATCTTTCCTCAGTTTCGACTTTTTAATGTTGGAGAGTCTCTCCCTGTCCAATGAAGGATCCCATCCCAAGAGGTGAACCTTATTGCGGGGCAGCCACTGCCTGTTATTCACACGTGCATATTATTCAAAATTATAAAATTGTAAATACTCGATTGAAATAAACACACAACTTTCATGCCAATAAATTGAAGGATTTCCACAATAATAAATTTGTGACGTAAGCTGACAATACATTCTAGTTACTTGTTAAATATTTATTACACTTGCTAGTAGCATAAGGATTGTTTTATTATTAATACTTATTATATTCGATTTAGTTATCATATTTTATCAACAGTACTTGAAATAGTAGAGAGTAATAAATTGAAATCATTCCAACAACACAAACAAGACCAACCAGTTTCTTTTTTTGTCAAAAAATCGAACAAGAAAAACAGGTTCTGTGAACTTTGAAGCAAGATTCATAACACATGGAGGGGGTGTCAAGTTTTGGAAGAACCCATTCGAGTCTTGGAGGGGTGTGCTATCCGACTTGACAATCTAATAAAAGTTCAATATAATATGTAATGTTACAACGTAATATGTCAGTGATTCGTTTTAAATATTCAGCAGAACAGCTAAACGAAGATGCAGATGAAGCAGATGAGATGTGACAAAAAATATTTATTTAAATTTCTCAAAGTGGATACTAATCATCTGAAGAAAACAAACGTGCACCAATTCATTGGAATTGACTTTGGATATCAATGCAGAATCAATTGAATGAAGTACGATAGCGCTCGTGTTCAAACAAAATGTTACATCAGAATTATATATAATGAACATTGCCAGTGACAAAACTTCCTCACTCACAAGAGCAGGGTACCATGGGTAGCCCTTATTCTTTGCCCACACAACATCACCGGCTTGCAAGAAAGTCTTCAAATCATCTCCATCTTTTGAGCAAACACTACTTGCTCTGCTTGTCCTCTCACTTTTGGATTGCGAACTCCTTCTTCTTCTTCTTCTCTCATTGCCTGATTGAAGTTTTTTTGATTGGTTAGAACTGAGAAAGAAAAAAGTTGAAGATTTTAACGCTATTTAAACTGTTAATGAAGTAAATTAACGGTGAATAACGATGAATAACGAACCATGAGCCAATTTAGAAACTGAATTCTGCAAACTGTTTTCATTTGAGTCACTTGTCATCACCATCGTCCGAGCATCATCATCATCCTCATCTTCATCATTGTCTGTGATATTAGACAGAGATGATGATGATGAAAGTGGAAATGATGATGTTGTTGATGCAGATGATGTGACACGATAAACTGACGCTAACGATGTTGATGAGAATGATGTGTTTGATGATGATGATGATGACGATGTTGCTGGTACTGATGACGATCGTTTCAAGCCCAACGAATCAAGGTCGCAATAAACTTTGCAGTTTTTCAAAAACTTCTGGTAGACGCTCCTTGAATTGTTCAAGTTTGATTTATCTTTGTTAGTGGTGACGTCATCGTCATCATCAACCTTATTGTAAACAAGGGTACCATTCCTGTTACTGCTGTTGTCTTTGATATTAACGTACGTAAAACTATTATTAATAACATTATTAACATTGTTATTGTTGTTGTTGTAGATGATACTACGGTAATTGGTAATATTTAAGTTATTGTCAATGGGAGCATCAAAATGATTCTTGTTAATGTCATCTTTGTTACATTTAACGAAGTTAGTTGATAGTTCATTAGATGTATTGAAAGTATTCTGTTTGGATGATACATTTTCTGGTGTGGGAGCAATCGTTGTTGTTGTTGGTGGTGTAGCTGTCGATAAATTAACTACTCTTGTCTGTGTAGTTGAGGTCGTCATCGCATTCGTTAATGACGTTGATAAAGTTGTTGATGTAAATGTAGTTGATGCAACTGAAGTTGTAGCTGCTGTAGCCAACGATGTTACATTAAAAGTTTTGTTATTTGATACACCAATTGTCTTCTTCATGACAACAACTGGAGAGGTTGACAAGAGATTTTTTGAATTTTGAGGCAAAATTAAATTTTTTAAAGATTCACAGGCTGCATTGTTAAGCAGTACTTTTGATGGTGATGTCATTGTCGTTGCCGATAAAACTGACTTTGATGATGTTGGTGGCTGCAAAAATAATGTTGCCATTGAGGTTGTATGGATGTGTGAAACGCTGGAGGCCAACAGTTCCAACGTTGTAGACGGTGTTATCAATGTTGTCGTGTTCAAAACTGGCAGTGTCGGTGTCGTTGCTAATGACAATTTTTCAGATGGTGACGTAATTAATTTTGATGACGTTGTTGTCGTTGTAGATGATGAAATCCTCAGAGAAGGAGACAGGGCAGACGTCATATTTGTTGTCGTTGGTGACGATGACGTTGAAATCATAACTGTCGAGGTGTTTATATGCTGCTGGTGTTGTTGTAGTTGCAGTGATGACGATCTCGTCATCCTTTTATATTCATTATTTTTGGTGACCACTTGACAACAAGATGATGACGTAGACGTTGATGTTGTCTTATTATCAGCTGAAGGTTTAAAACGCTTTTTAATCTCACTCAAACCATCAACATCATCGTCATTGTGATAAATCTCATTATTATTATTATTAGTTTTGCTTGCCAATTTACGTTTATTATTATTATTATAATTTATTCCATAGTAATTTGGTGGATGTAATTTGCCATGGGCACTTCTCAAGTGTCTTGTGTAGTTTTCAACGATACCATTGCTTTCCACACCATCATCATTGTAATCAGCACCATCATTATAATAGTTGTTATTATTAATGTTATTACTATTATTATTATTATCTTCGTCATTGTCCATACTAAAAGTATTAAGATTACCTTTTTCATTGGTGATATCATCAGTATTGTTAATGTCCTTACCACTATTACTACATTCATCAACATTATTATAGGCTGTTGCTATGTTAGCGTTATGGTAGGCTTTAGACTCTATTTGAAGTGAAGGTGTGTAGGCTTTAGATTCTATTTGAAGTGAAGGTGTTGATGTTGTCGTCGTTGTATTTGTAATTGGCGATGAGAATGGTGATGGTGACATAACTGATAACGACGGTGTTATCGATGTCATCTTTGTAGTTGATGATAATGACATGACTAAGGACGATGATGTTGTTGCTGTTGATGTCGGCGTCAATGTAGTTGATGACGAAAATGACGGTGGCACGGTTGACAGCAATGATGCTGTCTCAGCAGCTGATGTGGTTAATAAAGATGTTTTTGAAATTGTTGTTGTTGTATTTGTAGTGGATGATGATGACAATGATGTAACTGAAAATGACGAAGTTGTTGCTGCAAGAGGTGGCGATTTTGTGGTCAATGTTGTGACTACCATTAGAGAAGCCGACAGCAATGATGACGAAGATGAGGATGATGAGTTGGAGGTAGGTGACAGGGGAGTTGAAGCTAACACTGGAATTGATGATTTTGATGGGAAGCGTCGTTGTCGACGACGCGAACGATGACGACAACGACGACGATGTGGTGGTGTTGGTGATAGTTTTGAACTGGAACAATGCATAATCTCAAGTTCCTTTTCACTAGCACGTTTTACATCATCGCTGATTTCATTACCAACACTATCATCGATATTATCAACATTATCGACGACGTTATCACCGACTTTATCATTATCGCTTTCAACAGCATTGTTACTGCTTTGTCTACCTCTCGTGATATGATTAACATCCGTATCGTCTGGAGTGCAAATTTTTGAAAAAAAATATGAGTCCTACTTAACATCTTATCTCATAATATTTACTACGTGTGTGTGTGTGTGTGTGTGTGTGTGTGTGTGTGTGTGTGTGTGTGTGTGTGTGTGTGTGTGTGTGTTTGAAATGCCAGTGTGTGGCAATAAATTTTATATTCTTATCAAGCTATATATATCATGTCCTAGAAGTTATTTATATCACTCTCCAATCTATGTCTTCACACAAAGCAATTGTATTTATAATTTTCAGAGATATTATATTCGTTTAATTGGTGTAACACTGAACCATTGACAAACACACACACAAACACACACACACGCATTATAGCCAAAATAGCAGAAAAGATCATAATAAGCTTTATTTATAGTCTAATTTATCATCAGCTGCAACAGTATTTATATGGTGTCTCGCTTATATTTTCACTCAATTTTAAGTATTTTGTTGCTCCACCTTATTAAGTATTTTGTAAACCATTTTTTCAGCCAACATTATTCTGCGTTTAATATTGCGCGCTCTATGCAGATAAAATTGAAATTGGTGCTATGAAATAAGGATGCTGCAACAAAATATTAACCGTGTTGTTTTTATCATGCAAATCGTTTTTGTATCGGTGCCAAAATTTTGTACCAGCATTTTCGATTTAATGGTGTAATGATGATACATTGCGACGTGATGAGGAATCGAAATTATCTTGAAGATGCAAATGCAACTAGGCAAACGTAAATGTGAATGGGTAGGTTTGGTTTGGTTGGACTGAGTAAATTTGTAGAAATAAGACTGAGTGCTTATGAAAGACTATAAAAATGAGTTCAGCCTCCTTTAATTAGTGAATAAAACTATCAACAAATAACCAATAACTATTAATACAACTCATTGCCAAGCTTTGAATAAATGCTTCTAAGAAAGATGATGATGGTTATATAATTTCAATTGTTTGCTACCTACCTACGCGCGCATTAACAGTTAATACGAGCCTTAATAGTGTCAAAAAACAAGTGTCATATAATCACAATTAGAAGATGTTAGTAACCTTGAAACACCAGTGCCCTACACGACCTCAAGTTCCTAGTCACAGGCGGGCTAGCAGCTGTTGAATTAAATTTTCGAACATCAAAAATAAATATCAAATTTATAAATCTGAAAAGTTAAATAGTACATAATAGCGCAATCTGTAGTACTGACATTTACTTTTAGATTTACTCCTAGAACTACAGGAGCGTGGTGTCTTGTGATTGGTCAGTTGTTGGTCAATGAAAGTTATCCTCCTACGCAATCTAGCAATTTCTTTTTTAGTTTTCTTTATCTGGTACAGTCGGTTTTCTAAGAAAAAGGTTTAAAAACTTTCTATCAACCCATAATAATAATCATCAATCATCACAAATATTAGAAATAAATAGTAAAATAATAAAAGCCAGAATAATACCGACTTGAATGAATAACATAAAGAGCATCCAGTCTGCTGAGCAATTCATCCAGTCTGCTGTCCAGCACTTTCTTCTCATTGGTCATTTCAGCATCAGGACTACCAAAATCGTCTGCAACATTCACGGCATTCATAACTTTCTTATCTACTGAATTATAATTAGCAGTGCAAATATTCCTTCTGTTGTTCTTCCCATCAATCCTACAGCGATTGACAAAAGTTCGCAGATAACGTCGATGGTGATGGTGAATGTGATTGCTCTTAACGTCGCTATCATTCAACAGTTCATCATCACCGTCCCCATTCAAACTGTAGAGTACAGTGTCGTTCAAACTCGTGTCACCAGTTCTACTGCTATCAACCTCTAATTTACATTCTCCATTATCATTTCCTTCGGTTTCCATGGTAACGTGAACACCGGAAATGGGACAGTATCCCGCCCGGTTGCACATCCTCCTGGCAGACTCCAGAATAATGGCACACTGTTTTTTATGCCTGATTCCTATGTTATCCAGAACTGAGCCAGCACCATTGTAAAGCGTGCAGTTGTCAATTATGAGTTGGAAGTCGGATTCAAATTCATCAAAGTTTGAGTACTGGTGATTGTTGATTTTTTCACCCATTGTCCAATAATCCATGGGATGAGAGATTATGTCGCTGTACCCTGGGGCCTGAGATAATAGTTTGAATTATCAAAATCCTGATAATTTTATTTTATATTTCTTGAACAGACAACAAAACCATTATGATTGCTACTCCAACCTCCTCATCAGTTACTGGATAGGCAAACAACCCAATTGCATCCTTCATCATCAACTGTTCGAGAGTATGTTTCAGTAGGACATTGAATGGCTCCAGCTGTAGCTCCAACATGTGCTCCTTCAGTTTTACCTAGACATTGAGAGTATGTGATGATTAGTTGCAGACGTTCGTCATTCATATCAATCTGACAATTACAACATTTCATCTAAAATTAACCAACTCTCTTGCCAATAGTTTTTTATTTTTTTATTTTAAATAAATAATTAACAGAATTTTAAATATAACATTTGGCCATAATGTAAAAAGGCAGTATATCAGAAAGGAGCAAAAAGGAACCAACCAACTCAAACTTCATTTTCTCCCTCTTGCGGATGAGTTCCAGGAGCAGACGTACCTTCTCGTAATCCTGCCTCCATCTCCTCAACAACTTCAAACTATTTTCATCCAACGACATCATCATTGTTGCCGCTGTTGATGATGAAGATGCTGATAACATAGATGATGGCATCCTTGTAGTTGCTGTGGTCGTGGTGGTGCTCCTCGATGAAGATTCCAACTGAATCTGCAATACAGGAAACAAGCTACTACTATTAACTATGTCCCTTGATGAACCAATCTTAAACTAGGATAAAAATACAAAAAAAAAGAGAAAAGTGATTAGATAAAATCATAATTTTTTCACATTTGGAAAGATTGGGAATATGTGTTGAACAAATCAGTGTTACAGACTTTAATAGTTTGATGAATGAGTAGTATCTGTTGCAATCTTTGAATTAAGGGCAGTCCATCTCTGGAATGTCTCTTCAGCAGCCAATACCTGTGTATACAGGCCATGAGGAACTCTTTGTCTCGCACAGGTAGGCTTGTAGACAGGGCTTCTAATCTGAGTTTTCATAAAAAAAATAGAACTATGATAAAACAACTCAAAAACAACAAACCTCGCATCGTTTTATGATCACTGTCATTGTCACCACCATTAAAATTTACTTATAAAATGTAATTCTTAAAAGTGAATTAAACCTGTGTTGAGGAATGTCAGGTATTTCAATAGGCATAGACAGATGAGTAAGTTGATTGACGTCTCCAGCCATTTTTGATCTACATCTCTTTTTAGCTCGCTTCGTTCCTAATTTGTTTTCTGAGAGATACTGTGGTTGGCGATGGTTCAAAGGTCGACGTTGTCGTTGTCTTCGTGTGTGAAGCAGTTCCTTTCTGCCTCTGCTATTGTTTTTCAACCTTGTGAGAGAAGAGGATATCTTTTTAGGCCTTACAGACCCATTCACTCTAGACGGGAACGCTGTTGATGAACTAGCGAGGTATGAATGTAGAGATAAATTGTTGAATGAAGATTTTTTTTCACTACAATCAGCATTTCGTTGTTTGTCCTCGTATGCTAAATGTTTGTGTCTATGGCAGTAAAACAATCTATTTCTTCTATCACCAATTCTCTTAGTCGTTTTATTACTGCTAAAATTATTAACACTATTTGTACCAGAAAAATCAGCAGATGCTGAAGACAGAGATGAGTTAAATATCTTCAAAAAGCATCCCTTTTTTATAGCACAGAGTGCATGAAACGATCGACAACACTGAGGCGCTTGACAGCACAAACAAGCTCCACGACCCGTTCTGTTACACCCCCAACATCGCATCTCTGACCGCCATCGTGGCACTTTTTCAATTTTCTCGACTGGTTCGAGATAGACATTGCTGCCAAATGTTACCTGAATGTATGATGGATAATAGAAATAAAATGTCAATCTTCCTCAGCATTATTATTTTCATCATCTCTGAGAGTTGGATCAAATTTCAGTTAATGACACAATAAAAAAGGGTATAATAAAATACTGCTACAATACGAATATTTTTTTGAGACTTCAATTTCAGCGCCAACAACCTCTGGAATGAAGAGAGCACATAATATATGAACCCATCGGCCATCATCTGTCTGCTTCATGGCCCCTGGACCTCCTCCCTGACTCCTCCATGAGCATGGACACAGGACACATTTCACCGGAGTGTTCGGAGACTTCAAGCATTTCTTACACAACCATTCTCCTACAAAATATTTTTTGTGTGAAAGCCAGTAGTTCTATTCATTTTCACTGACAATAAAAATCATGTGTCAACACTCTTTGTAAGATTGTAAAACTATATAAACTAAAAAGCCATAATATTTTTAGCAAAATTTTAAACAATATCTGCAGCTCTAATATTTCCTAGCATTGTAAATAACATGCATATTAAATCATAAATGATTTATAATTTTCAACTGAATCATCACATGATGACTTTGTACAAAGCATCCAAACCTCAAAATTATCAGTTATCAAATGGTACTTCAATGTTGATGCAAAGTTATTTAATAATATTGCAATATTGTATTTTTTCAATTTAATTTGCAGCATTTAATTTAGAGTTGAGATATCATTTCAGCAAATTTTTCTGCATTTGAAAATTATTGGAATTTGAACTTTTTGGAAACCTACAACAACAATTGATCAACAAGCGTATGATGAAAAAAAAGAAAACTTAAATAAGTTCTTCTGTTAGATTTAATTCAAAGAATTAACCATTCAAAAAAAATTTTCACATTCAAAAAATTTAATTGCAGAAAACTTTTGTCAATATTTGAGTCCATATACATTTGTGAATGTTTATTTTTATGTTGAAAAATAAATAAAACTCAACATTACATCTTGCTTTTCAGGATCAAATAAAAGAGCCAATAAAACTACCATTTGGTTCATCAGTATAAGAATATAACCAGCAATTTTGGACCATACATTTTTATAAAAAGTGGGTAAAACTGTGCTTCAATCAAATTCAATTTAATATTTAAACATTAAACATATTTGTGATGAAATTTTAAAAAACATTGACCATCAGGGTAGTAAGGAACTCCATAGCAATCCTGGTGAACAGTTAGTGAGCAACCATTGCAGACAATCATTGCATTGGTTGGTGACGTTTGTGACTCACGACATACACCACATTTTTGTACTTTCAACTTTCCATCTTTTGAAACATCGTTTGATCTACTAGCATCGCTACAATTACTGTTACTGGTGATATTGTTGTCAGTAGTATTTTTATTACTGAAGCTGGAGTTAAGGTTTCTACTGCTGCTATACTTCTTGACATTATTATGGTCATTCAGTGTTGTTGATGATGGTACGAATGGTGAGGACATCGTGATGACGTGAGATTCCTTCTCCAGTTTATCAAGGATGCATTCCAACATGTCAACAGACAATGTGCTCTGCTTTTGTAACTTGCGATGTTCATTCAACAGTTTCAACCAGTGTATGTCCTGATGTTTTGAAATGAAATACAACAACTAATTTAACAACTGCATATAGTTAAAAAATTGATTTTGATCAGCAATGAACATCATAACCATTAAAATAAATAAGAAAAAAAAATTAATAATAAACAAATACCTCTTCATCAACATCATACTCTACTTCTGTATCCAAATCATCGGGCAGCAAATCAAAAGATCTTATATAAGAAACTGGCAGACCAAATGAGTTAGGCTTTTTGCAATTTGCATCAGAAGTGTTTGAGATTGAATAATCAATTTCCTTAACAGAACAGGTCTTAACACCAGCTATAGGAGGAGACATCTGATCATGAAAAAGTAATGATTAATAATAAAATGAGTAATAAAAAGTAATATTTGTCATGAATAAATATACACTACTTGAGTTACAAAGAAAAATATAAAAAAATTCCTTCCACTATTAATTTTCTATTTTTAATTTAACATTTGATTTTAGTTATAAATTGTTAAATTTATTTAAAAAAAGTTAAAACCTAAATCTCATTTGAACAAATAGGTGATGATATGTAATGATAAGAATTGTTTTTTGTATAATTATAATTAAAAACATGTAAAATTACTTCATTATTTTCAAAACAGAAGTGACTTTCTATAGTTTTTATTGTATTTGTTGAATCTTCAATAACAAGCCTATCCAAAATATCCAATCTATGTACATGTCCGTCAGTCAGCACATCAACAAACTTCTGGGCTTCTGCATAAGTTAACGTCTGACGTGTTGGCAAAACAGTGAAATTGCAACTATTGTTATTGCTGATATTGCTGGAGCACCCATCAAAGAAGTTTTTCCTAATTATGCAAACTTTCCTTGGTCTACTCCACTTTTTCACTTTACTTTTTCTCCGGCGATCTCGTTTACATTTGTATGATTTTATCAAGACCATTTTTTTGGTCTGTAGTTTGTTGTTGAGATCAAGATGTCAGCAGGTGAATAAGCAGTAGAGCAGATTACAAGAGGTTGAGTAAGATAATAAAGAGATGCATTGGTTGGTTAGTTGGTCGGTTGTCAGCCAGGACTACCCGGATAATTTAGGAATTTCTCACAACACCAACAGGCTACTGAGGAACAAAAGCAGCACAAATCAAATCACTGTGAAGGTGGTTTGCTATTGTAATTGTGTAAAACAAAAAGGTATATGCGAGACAAAGACAGACATTTGATCTAATTTTTGCATTGTCGAGGTTTTGAAAATTAAAACTGGCCAGACAAAATTAGTTTAAAAAACATAATATCGCCCCGACACATAACAAACGACAAACGATAAATCCGTTTATTTTGAACCAAATCGACTTGTTTACCCGGAAGCGTTAAATGACGCTTAATAAAAGCAACTGCACATATGGCGCTTTATTTTCTTTAATAATCATTCAATCAGTCAATCGGTGTGTAAAGCGCTATTTACACAATATTCAATTTTGGAGACAGATGACAGATCGCTCAAGACCCATCAACAGAACAATAGGCTTATTTATGAAGTTCTACAAATGTTTGGGGCTTTAAAGATTGGTTTCATATTTATTGCAAATAAATTTTTGAACATTTGAATAAATATTTGATAATTTCATACTTACATTCACGATATGCTTTTGACATTTATGTAGAAAACATTACATTGTTGTACTCTATACATAGTATTCTATATGTATGTACATAAAGAATGGTGGTAATGGCTCATGATAAATCCATATGTATTGAATCAAGATATATGAGTATTGTTCTTTCATCTTGCAAGCGTGCCATTGTGATTACTCTTTTGGATTTGGATTACGAGCATAATAAGTTGATAAGAAAGTTGGAAAACTTGAACAAGAAACGTAACAATCTGATAATTTTGATAGAATTAAACAAAATAAGTATAAATAAAAAAATATTCTGCCAAAATATTATAATGTTCTTTATGTGTTTGTTTAAAACTCTCGCTGATTAGATGATTTTTATATATAAAGTCTTACTCCAGTAAAAACTTTGACACATATGTGAAATTATGTTTGGCCACATATATATATAGAATATATATATATATATATATATATATATATATATATATATATATATATATATATATATTTAGCCAATTTTATTTAACCCATAAAATTTAATTAAACAAGGGAATTGAAATGACACATTAAATCTTTTTGTTGATCTGTATATCTCTAATCATTCAAAACCGAATCCTATAAAAGGCATGACGACCTCGATGTTATCTAAGCTTATTTGAAAGAACATGTCTGTAGAGAAAAGAGTGTGAGCTTCCTTTTCTCTCCCTGCACTGATCATAAGGAATGCGTGCAGTCATTGTCGCTCTTGCATCTTGTAAATGTTCAAAACGAAAAGTCTCTAGTGAAATACGGTAAACAATGCCAGTATAAAATGCTATAATAGTAACAGTATATATATTAACAGCAGTTTTGACAATATTATTATTTATTTAAATAAAAGCCGCATTCTTGTTGTCACGTTTCTCCATGCATATATTTGACAACCTGCAATTTTCTCAAAAACAGACTCAAGTTTCTTTGTTGTTAAAAGTATGAGGTATCTAATTAACACGTGTGGTCGATAGAAGGGTTTTTTCGGAATAGATATAAAATAGTATAAATAGTATAAACTCGACTGTTAGAAAAATCCAAGTTATTAATTTATTGTTTAAAATGGCAAAAAGTATGCGTAGTAAAAGAAAAAGGAAGATGAGGGCTATCAAAAGAAACAAGCTTGACGTCAAACTGACCGAAAAAATGAAAATTAAATCAAACATGATTAAAGATCAGGAAGTGGCCAGTCTAGTAAACTGTAATTTTTTAAATTTGTTATTAATATTTAATTGTTTTTGTTTCTAATACATATCAAATGTTAATGTCATTTCTCCAAAAAAACTGAACAATGTTCTGCGAACATGCTTGCTTGTTATGTTGTGCTGAGGTTATGACATCTAATTGCCATTCTTTTAATTATTAATTAAATATTTTAATTGTAATATTAATTTACGAAAAGTGACTAAGATAAAATAAATTATTTGAAATTTAATTGAAACAATTATGCTGTTTTTCAAGACTATAAAAACTTTTTTTTTATAAAATAAAGTATATATAAAATAAACTATAAAAAAAATTGTTAACATAATATAAATTTATAATACTTTTTTATAAATTTTATATTTAATAAATTTGATAAATTTTTTAAATTCTAAACACCTTAGTAACCACTACTCTGGACGAGAATAATGGACAATGCAAGGATAATAATGAAACAGGTTGATGATTTATTTTTTCTTATTTGGAAATAAATGTTAAATTTTCGCAATATTCATAATTTTGATATTAATGCATGTTGCTACATATTGTTACATATATTGTTACATATTGATACAGATACGTGATACATTTTTTAAAATTTTGATGCAACCAATATTTTTTGCATAGCAGTTACAGTAGTTAATGTAGAAATGGATGACACTACAAAGTGCAAGAAAGTGTATAACAAGAAAACATTAAGAGACGAACATGGGCAGTACCCAGTTTGGATGAATAAAAGAAAAATTGTAAAAAACAAGCTCAAGAATAAAAAGATTAAAAGAATCAAAAGATTAAAAAGCTAATTTTATTTAACTGTAATTAAAAACAATTCTATTCTAGTATTTTTTCTCTTAGTATAATGATTTGTTGGTGAGTTATTAAAATTTTATATTTCAATTGTTACTCTTCTGTCATTACCTTACACTTAACCTTAAACCGCACCAACATCTTTTTAACCCATCTATGCCTAATGTTAACTGTTGAAAGTTGTCGTGGCCGGATGTCTTTTCAGCAGATGAAAGTTGGGATAATATGTTTTGTACCAGGCTATTTAAATATAAACTCAAAAGTAAATCTTTTAAGTAACAAAAAAGAAATTAGCTGTAAATGCAAAATCAATCTTAAAATTAATTTGGTATAAACTATTATACGCTGTGCTGTTACGGGCTTCATCTTCAGAGTACAAAATACTATTAATTTGTAAAATGACATCCCGTTTCACTAAATTTCTAAACCTATTTATACGAATGAATTAATGTAAATTTTTTATAAGACTTGAGCCATAAACTAACTGAAATGCATTTGCGTCACACTCAATATTCCAAGTATACGTTTTTCACTAATTGAGGTTTTTATTAATATATAAACATGAAAATAATTTTTGTTTTCAAGTTAAATGACGATAGGGCAATCACCGAGGTTGGAATCAGCGAAGAATGTTGCACAATTCATAGGCTGTGTTGCGCACATTTGTCGAAACTATAAGGTCTATTCAGAGTTTTTGGTACCACAGTGTTTCCGGAGAATTGAATCTAACATCTAAGATTTGAAGTTAGTTTTCCGTTAAATTGCTCTAAGTAGGTTATTATTTTTTTATAAAATATAATCTGACTTGTTTTCGCTTTTTAACAGTCCAAAAAATAATTTTTAAACAATGAAAATTCGTACGTCCACGTTTTGAAGCACGTTGTTTTCTATTGTGTTCACATTTTCTTAGCCATTCTGGTTCTTCTTGTCTCTTGTGATTGTATTGTTCATTTCACTGCTGTTTGATATTTTGTTATCGTGTTATAATTATAATATTATAATTACTATTATATTTTATGACAAACTTATTTTGACAAATATTTCTTTCGAAGGTTTTTCAAAATGTCAGTTGCCTCCAAAGGTTACTTCAGTTTTTGAAAAATATTTTTACAAAACTAAAAATAAAATAAAGTCTACCTCTGTTTAATTAAAAATATCTACCTTTAATTTAACAAAGACTAAACAAAAATTCCTAAAATAATGTTGACTAATGTCCTTGTCCTACTCCCATTTTATTTTATAAATGAAATTATGTTCCAATTTTTTTATTTTTATATGCTTATATTTTTGAAATTATCAAATTTTATTTCTAGATCAAAAGGTTCCTCCTAAGGCCAACTTAGTTGGCGGAGGTTGGTCTAAATTTTTAACAATTGTTCAGTTATATATATATATATTACTGTTATGTTTTTGCCAATTATAATTTAGAAATTCTCATTAGTGCTCAACATTCAATGGTTGACATTGCAACATGTTTGAGACAGATGTGTCTTCAATTGTTTCATTCCGTCTTAGATCGTCAAGCAAACTGTCCCAGAAGTGGGTCTAGCAATTACAAAATATTTGCTAGCAAGTTGGTATTCCTAACATGGAGTATATTTGAGGGTGATGACCTCAAATCCTCATGACAATAGTGTGACATAAACTTTAACACATTTTTCTGACTAATAAACAGGTGCAAGTTTATTAAGACATTTGAAGACTTAGACTCCTACTTTGAACATGATTCTTTCATAGGAAGCCAATGCAAAGATTTTAATATAAGAGTTACATGATTAAATTTATATTGAAAACTCCAACAGATAGCACAAAGCACATATTTATAAATTATCAGAGTATCTATGATGTTAAAATTTGAATAACAACTATTTTGATTTATGACTAATCAAATCAATACTCAAACTATGACAATTTTTCATTTTTGTAAGACACAGCTGAGAATAGCTCCGGTAAGGATGCTGTCAAAACTCCTGATGAGTTAGCTACCCAAAGTCCAGAGCTTTTTATGTCTCCTACTGCATATGTTGCTAGGTTAGTTTTGTAATCGTAATTGTCTTGTTGTTCATTAATTAGCTCTGATTGACATTAGTGTGTTAGGAATTCATCTTTTTAATGTTGGTATGGGTAATATTTTAAAAGGTTTGGAACTTTTTATACTTTTTTGATCAAAAAAGATGGGCTCCATTATTGTTTATGATTGACACAGGAATAGATGTCATTTATATTTATATATGTTCATTTGGTGCTTTGTAAATAATGTCATTATGTATGTGCATATTTAGCAAAAAGTAATTTATACATTTTTATTCTCCTTATGTCTTATAATTATTTCAACCCTGAAAGAAGTTACTTTGCAGCGATGTTATTTTTGTAATTTTCCTTGGCCCAGCCTTCCAAAGGTGGTCAAGAGGAGATTAAAGGCATTAAAGAAGCTTCAGGTTCTGACAAATTTAGTTGAAGCCAAGTTTTTTGAGGAGCTTCACAAACTTGAGTGTAACTACCAGCTAAAATATGAACAAATATTTCTAAAGGTTAATATTATATTTCCCTTCAAAACAAACACGTTTTTATTGAGAACTTTATTTGTTTTTTAGTTTTCCTAGTTATTAGTTTCGTAATATTGTAAAAAAAAGTTTTTTATTCTATTTGGTAATGATTTCTGCCACAAAAATATTTTAAAAAAGTTAAATATTAATGTATGTGTAATTTTTTATAATTATTGTCTTCTAGAGAGCTGATATTATCAATGCTCGAATGGAGCCAACAGACGAACAGTGTGAGTGGCCCAATGATGAGGATGACCCTCTGGTTAGTTACTACCACCATCATCATTGTCATCGTCATCATGCTGTCATGATGATGATGCAATTTTCTTTAGTAGGATATTAGTTTTAATAATTTTTGTTTATTTATTATGATTTTAGTGTTGTTGAATAAAAATAAGCTTTTCACAGTTACAATTGGTAGAACAGGTTTATTATTTTTTCTACAGTCTGACAGCTTTGCTCATGTTAAAATTGGTGATATCGATGATAAAGATCTACCAGACAATCTCAAATTAGGTTTGCTATTCCATAACAGTAAAAAATTTTCTTCATATATTCATCATAATTCGTTAACCCTGATTTATTTTAAAAATGTGATTCTGGATGTTATGTACGTTGTATATGAAGTACGTTTCTTATTTTTTGTCGACATGCCTGCAGATGAAACAACCAAGGGCATTCCTGATTTTTGGCTGACCATTTTCAAAAATGTTGACATGCTCAGAGCAATGGTGCAGGTAAAAATTTATTATGCTATGCGTTGGCTGTTGAATGTCTGTTCGTTCTGGTTCAACCTTTCTGGTTCTTTCCTATCAGTTTTGTTAATTGATCTTGTAGTTGTGAAGCCTGAAGACCTTGGAAAAATCATTGTAGATTATGCATTTTTTATTAAGTAGTTAGAGCAATGCACATGAAAATAAATTTTTTATTCACAATGTAAAATTGTGGTGTGGTGATTAAGAGACTGTACAGCGATGGTAGTTGTATTAAGACGATCTAACCTATCCTCTGCAGCCTCATGACATCCCAATTTTGAAGCATTTACAAGACATCAAGGTACACCTTGACACAGAAAAGGTTAATTTTTGCTTATTATATACTTCAATTGTTTAAAGCAATATATGTTTTTTAAAGATTCGACATGTCTAGCCAATAATTTATTTTATCAACCTTTTGTAATACTAAGTGATGTTAAAATGTTTCTTCACACTTTTGTCTTTTTGATAGAACTTCTACGCATTATTTCTGATCTATAGAAGCTTTGGTATATTGAAATGCTAAGAATAGATTTGAATTAAAGCATGTATCCAGCTGATGAAGAATATTTTTTACAAATTGCAGGGTTTCACATTGGACTTTTTGTTTGAAGAGAATGAATTCTTCACAAATACTGTGCTCACGAAAACTTACTACCTCAAGTTCAACCCTCAAAAAGATGAGGAGCTGTTGTACGAAGGCCCAGAAGTTTACAAGTGCACAGGGTATTTATATATATATTTACATGTTATGGTCTTGCTTTTTTTTTACATTGTGTGGTTTAGTAAAAATTCATTGGTATATACTTTCCTCATTTGAACTCATGCAATGTTATCATTAATAATGTAATTATTAAATGTTATTTTTGCAACTTTTTTCTAACCTTAGCACACTAATTTGTTGTTTAATATTTCCATTCTTCAAGAACAACCATTGACTGGAAGCCGAACAAAAATGTAACAGTTCGCTTGGTGAAGAAAGTGCAGAAACATAAAGGAAGGGGCACAAAGAGAGTTCTCACAAAAACTGTTCAGAATGATTCCTTCTTCAACTTTTTCAATCCTCCAATGGTTTCAGAGAATGAAAACGAAATGGTAAACAATTAATTTTACTACAACCCTAATTCAATTCCAATTACGTTATGCTGCTGGAACAAGCCTGCCCTACAGCTTTTTTGCCACATTCCAGCTTCTAACCTTATCTTAACATTTGCTGTTTTCATCATTTTCATAGGATGAGGAAACAGATACCTTGTTGGAGGCTGATTTTGAGATTGGTCAATTCATTAGGGAGCGCATTGTGCCTCGAGCCATCCTGTACTACACAGGGGAGCTTGTAGATGATGAAGATGATGAGGTCAGTTTGTGAGATGATTGATTGATTGAATGATATTGATCTATTCATTGGGATGACAGGAAGTTGTGATGGGTGTTTATTTTTTTGTCAAATTGTTGAAATTTTATGTTAGGAAAATGATGAATATAGTGGTAATTATCTTTTTTATTTAATCTTTCTAAAACTTCTTTCAGTATGATGACGAAGACGAGGCCGGGGATGATGTTAGTACAAAATGAGATAGCGTTTTATGAGATTATTGCTGATATATATTCGTTATATCTTTATGAACATTGGTATTACTTATCGTTTTTTGTTTGTAATTCGTTTTACAGGAGGACGAAGACGAAAATTGAACGTTAGCAGCCACTAGGAATTAGTCTTCATTTTGTTTTTTCGTTTCTTCATTTTCTATCCTGTGTGCTTGTGTTTTTTTGAATGCTTGTTCATGTTTGTCTCTATGTACGTACGTATACGTTTGTTTCGTGACTGGTTGTATTAGTGGATGGATGGATGATGTATGAACAGATGAAGATTGGAAGAATGAGTTAATATTTATCATCTTCGTGTTTCTCTGACTTATATCGGTAATCAAACATCATTTCGTTTTCTAATTAATAAAATAGAAGTTTTCGTTTATTTTTGTTGTTTTTTAATAGTTTTTTTCAAAGTGTAAGCAAATGATTATGCCATTGTCTTGTGAAATGTTTTAAGGCTTGGTAAGTGCGCAGGTGCAAAAATTAGCTATTGTTGCTTTGTACATTTACCCCTTTACGATGCCAGTTAGTCCAGAGAAAGAAGACGTAAAAGTAACATTACACAACCTAATTATTTAATGTCCAAGCAAATTGTCAGTACGTGAAGCTTGGTTTGTCAAATTGTTAGGTTATATTGATTTGTGTTGAAACATGAAGTAATAGATGAGCCGTCTCTTTGTTCTCGTTTCGAATCCGTTATTTAAATATTTAAAACAATGAAATGTTTTTTTGCGTAACACCAAATTATTGAATGACGTAAAGATCATATGTACTTTATAGTATGCATATGCCGAGTATCCGTTTTTGTATTTTATTTTCGTCTGGTTAGAATTTTCGAAAATTTCACATGATTTTGAGGTAGTTAAAATTGTTATTCAATCACAGTAGAAAAGAGTGGTTTGTTTTCTTTGTGTCAAACTCTCATTCGTTTTAGTATTTTTTCATGTTATGGGTATTATTATCATAATCTTAATTGTTTTGGGTTAAATTTCAAAGTTTATTCATGAAACCTTTGTACAAAAAAATTACGTAATTTGATTTTTTTCTATTTGTAAAAAGAAAACGGAAGGAATTCAAACGTTGATTGCTTTAGAATTTAAAGAGTTAATAACCTTGCATATGTAAGGTGGATCGTCTAAACTTTAAAATATATCGGAGCGTCAAAACTCGCACATATATTAAAAAATTGTTCTCAATGTTAAAACAAAAATTAGTCAATATATGAAAATTAGTCTAAAAATATTTCAATATCACGCAGGTAATATTTAATTATAATCAATAAACAGTTTCAAAAATTAATGAGACTCATAACTGGCGATCATGGAATATAACCGAATGATCATGTTAAATATATATATGTTAATGTTCCACTATTGTCTTTTAAAATGAATGATATGTCTGCTAACAACGTAACGCTGAAACTGCATGAAAAGAGCAACCAGGTTTTGGTGCTGTCATCACAACAGCCACCACCAATCAGCTGACAGACACGAGAATGTCCTCGCACAGCTTCTTGTATTGCCACGTTGTTCCTTTAACTCTCTTCCTGCATATGCCGACGAATGATGATTTATGAAGCTCCACCACTTCCAGATCAAAAGCCAAACGAACTTTACCCCAATCATCTGAGATGGTGCATCTTAGTATGTATCTACGTTTGTGAAGTTTATAAGAAAATATTTGTGATTGGAGTGTATAAATATATTTAAATGTACTATATATAACTCTTCATGTAACAGTTTTAAAAGTATTTCAATCATCATCGACAAGATACCAAAGATGTTTTTATTCTAGCTATTTAGTTAGAATAGGGAAGATGAGCTTTTTCTTTTAAAGCAGTTATTACTGCTGTTGGGTAGATGGAAAAATCTTGCGGCAGCGCCTTTCTTATTTACAACTGTTCAAGAAACAAACAACTTTAAAACAGCCATTTGTCGAGGTTTTGCAATTCTTGAGTTCTTTTAAATTTAATTTTTTTAATGTTTGGCTAGACTAACAACGATATTAATGTTCAGTAAGCACAGAAATCTTCCGCCGCGTGGCAATAATAATTATATTAAGAAAAAACGACGGTACAACAATAAAAACTGTTGACTAGTGCATTCACATAAGCGAAAAAGGTGCATTCAAACACAGGCACACGCAAATCTACCCAGCTTGTTTGTAGTAGACTTTCATGAAGTCTAGCACATTCTGCATGTCTGAGAGCAATTCGTCAGGATGCTTTTGGCATATGTTTGATACATTATGCATGGCCTGCATGTATACATGTATTAATAACAGTGAGCAGTCAGTTACCATCGGAAGCATGACAAAGCACAGCACTTACCTTAACAATTCTTGGCTTGTCTGGGCTTGTTGTATTCTTTTTCTTTGGAGTTAACATGCACAACAACTTGTCCATACTTTTTTCCAAACTGCCAAAAACGGACGTTGCTTTTCTTGCTGACTTAACACAAGTTGGGGTATCATCAACATTGTCGTGAATGAATAAGCGATCTATTTCTGTATCAACTGAACCGCCAGCGCTTTTTCGAATTATTGAATAGATGTAAATTAAAATTAGAAGCACGTCAAAAAAGAAAAAAGGATTGAGAAGGTTCCAAAGATAAATAAATGGAACTATAACAAAACATCATTCATTGAAATAGTTGAAAGTTTTATTTAAGAAAAAGGTAGGAGCTGGATATTCATTGTAACAAAATAAGTGAGGAAGAGTATAATATGTCAGCGTATTAAAGTATAATGATAACAATAATAAACAATTATATACTATGCATATGCATACGTTATCTGAGCGCTGATGGGTGTTGTGTTGACACTGGCAGAAAGATGGTTGAGTTGAGAATCCATGGATCTTGAAGGAGAGAGTGTGCTACTCGTGCCCAGAAATCTTTCTTCTGCTGTTAACCTTGCCGATGCCTTTGGTGCTGTTAATGACGATGATAATGAAAAGTTTGACAAATTCGATAAAACAGTAATTCGATAATTCAGTAAATTGAATTACTGAAGAACTGAATTTTGATATGACTAACTGCCTTGTGAACTCAGTATGGTTGATAAAATAGGTGGAGGACTTTTCTTCTTTGGTTTAGAAACTGGTGTGATACCGACGGTGACAGGTCTCGGTCTCACTCTGGGAGTTCGTGGACGTATAAATGGGAAATTTTCTTTTCTCTCATCTGTTGACACGTCATCAGATAAGTAAAGAGGTTTCTTGTTGTGGTAGTTAGTTGTGTTGACACTCCTGTCATCATTCAGGGTCAGATCCTCAAAGTTTTTACCTATAATATCTCTGATGTTAATTTCGTTGCTAAACCTTTGATTCTGGTTGCCATGGTAGGTTTTGTTGTTGCCGCTATCAATGTGATCACTGTTGATATAGTTGTCATTGGTGTTGTAACTCTTATTACTATTAATATCGTTGTTATTGTTGCCAACAATGTAACTTTTGGTGGGATTGTAACTGTTGTGGATGATGTTTTGTTGCCTCTCCTTGCATGGACGATTTCGTTTTATTTCCTTCATTTGGTGTTCCTCTTTCTGGCCAACAACATCCACGCTCGCTGATTCACTCACCAACTCTTCAGTCAACTCTAATTTAGGAATGGGCTGTAGATTGTGTTAAATTTATATTTTATCGCTAATTTATACCATCTTCCACTGCCATCTAGCACAAACAACACATAAACGTAACTAACAGTACATAAACTCATACACACGCTACCACACTTTGAAGTGAATTATGAATGCAATCAAACCTCAGCAAACAAAGACATTGCAATGTTTTGTGATGCATCTGCCATGTTTGATCTGTTTCTTGGCGTGTGTTTTGGCCTAAGAAGTCTAACTGGCCTTCCTGTTAATGTTTAAATGCACAAGCATCCGTTTGTGGTTTGCCAAATAGCATATCTACATCCTCAGTGTCACCATTATAAAGAATAACGAAATTACTATCAACGTAATCGTGATCACCTTGTATTTTCTTTTTCTGCAAAAGTAGATAGGTGGATGTGATGTAATCATAATTCCAGAGCTGCACCTTCTCTTTGACCTCCTGCTTGGATACGCCGTAGTGCACGGACATCTCGGTCAGGCAGTCCTCATCAAACACGTTCTTCTGCAACGATCAAGTCAAGTCGTAATTGAAACGACAATATAAACATTAAATCAATACCAGAACGTTAAATAAAATAAAAATCATCAAAACCAGAACGTTAATTAAAATCAAATTCAAAACATTACATGAAATAGCATTCATAATTTTAAAATGAATATTGCATTAAATGTAATAATTAAACAAGATGTTCTATCTTTCACCACACACCAGTAAGCATTATCAGTAAGCATAAGCAAATTTACTTATTGTTTCATTATGTTTTTTTCCTTATTTTGAAAATTTTTTTAATTATTACTTTTAAATAAACTATTTCCACGCAATGTGTTTATCTAGTTGTAATCTACTCCTCATGTTGTTATTTGATTTTATTCTTTGTCAGCTGCTATATACTCATTCAGTATTTGTGTTTATTTCTGTCTTTAATAAAACAATAAATAAGATAGAAAATAAGACAAGAGGTAGTTAATCTTTCTGACCTGAAACTTGGAGGCCCATGAAACAGGCAGTTGGTAGCCCTTGAGAATCCACGGATGTCTGATGAGGTCCCTGATTGTGATTCGCTTGCTGGGGTCAGTTTGAAGGAGACACTTTAAAATCTCAACACTATCCTTTGACAGCCATTTTGGAACTTCATATTTCCCAGTCTAAATAAATGATGGAATGAATTGACAAATTAGTTTTTGTTGAAAATAAAAGCATCTATCAAACGGCCTGCAACTTACAATTTATAATTAATTGGATTAATCTTTCTAGCAGCACTTGTAAACCAACCAACCAACCAACCAACCAACCAACCAACCAACCAACCAACCAACCAACCAACCAACCAACCAACCAACTCTCTCACTCATTCATTCACTCATTCATTCATTCACTCACTCACCAGAATCTTCTTGTACAGCAGGTTGATGTTATCATCATCGAATGGAAGGAAGCCACAAAGAAGTGCATACAACAGAACGCCCATGCTCCACAAATCAACCTGGTCATCAATCAAGAAATATTTTTAACTGAAAATTAAACAGATTCCCAAGCTTTTATTTCATATTGGGATAAACAAAAACCATAAAAAAAATTTATATAACAGAGAAAAAATTATGGAGATATGAACCTGGGAACCAAAGTAATTTTTGCCGGCAATGAGTTCAGGTGCAGCATAGGCAGGACTGCCACAACAGGTCATCAAATAGGTTCCTAACCCACCCTGCATTCAAAATTCAATTATTATTGTCTACATATACATCAAATATTTTATCAAAATAGTGCATAGAGTTCATAATGTATAAATATCAATATATATCAACAATTAAAAAAGGTATAAAATTTCATTATCGCTAAGCAATAAGTTAACCTTTGGCTGTGCACAGAGTCCAAAATCAATAAGTTTTAAATTTTGATCTTCATCCAGCAATAAATTTTCCTTGAAAATAATTTTACAGATGAAAATACATCATGAACAAATGAACATAAATGTAAATGAAAAAAAATTTAAAGAAATTTACAGGAAAATGAATCAAAAAATTAGAATTACAGGTTTGAGATCCCTATGAACATAGCCCTGATCATGAATGTAGGCCACAGCAGCAACAATTTGCCTGAAACACTGCCTAGCTTCATCTTCCGACAGTCTGTCCTTTGCAACAATGTAGTCAAACAGCTCGCCACCATGACAGTACTTGAGTGATTTATATTTAAAAAAAAAATTTTCAGTTTGAATTCACAATTTATTGACACAACATCGATTCAATAAAAAAAAAACCATCAACGTTAATGTGTCCAATTTGATAAAAGTTTGAAAAACAGTTGAATCAATGACAATTACATTTAAAATTGACCATTAAAAACTTACCTCTAAAATAAGAAAAAATTTTTCTTCTGTTTCAAAAATTTGATAAAGTTTACAAATGTTCTGATGACTCAAATGTCTCATGGCCTCAATTTCTGTGCGTACTCTTGGCAAATCTTCTCCCAAAGTCTTTTTATCCATAATTTTGATTGCTACTTTGTCCCCAGTCAGGACATGATAACCTAATTTTACTTTGGCAAAACCACCTAAATAAAATTATAACAAAAATAATATAAACTATAAACATATACTTATTATATATCTAAAAAAAATAAATTAAATAATTAATCAATTAATAAAAAAAATAAAAGCTAAAAATTAAATTAACACTTAAAATATAAATAAATTATTTAAAATTTTAAATTAACGTTTTTTAAACAAAGAATAAATTTAAATAAAATCAAAATAAATCATTTTCCTTCATATACATTACGATTACACCTTTATGCAAATTTAAAATAAAACAATTATACAATATAAATATAAAAGAATGATATTTTAAAATTTCTATTTTAATTATAAATTTTATATATATTTATAATTTATATAAAATATATGAGTTAACTGTTAATTTAAAAAAATTAATTTAATTTTAAAAATCAGTCAATTAAATTGAAAATGAAAAGATACCGGAGCCGATGGTCTCGCGTACATAATACATTCCATCCAAAACATCGAAAGACATTTTGAAACTAAAAACTTAGTGAAAAAATAATAATTTATCTGATTAAACGACGAACTCAACTACTTGAAATATTTTGAATGTGGCGGAATTACAAGCAAAAGTCCACTTTTAAACTGAAAGGTACTTCTAATAAAATGTGTCATTTACATTTTGTCTTTTATTATATATCAAAAACATCAAACAATTAAACATAAACATAAAATTAAATAAACCAAAATTAGTTAAATTAAAAAAATTTAAGTTACGCAATGATAATTTTTATTTTCTTCATCAATACTTAAGAATGATTACTTTAAGCTTTTATACACTTTTAAACATAACAACTAAATTTAAAACCAAAAAGTTATCATAACAATGTCTCTATCGTTGAAAAAAGAGAACAAAATTACTATTTTAGATAAAAGTTTGAGCCGGGGTAAATCCGAGGTAAATTAATTTTTCTATTCTTTAATTTTTTTTTAGTGAATGATTATTTATTCTGTTTGATATTATTTTTTTATTAAAACTTTTCGATTTCATTTTTTTATATATTTATTAATATTAATAATTAATTTATTTTATTTAATTAATATTAATTTAATATAAAAACTTAATTTTATTTAACCTATTTCACTGTTTACTTGATTTTGTTGCAGGTAAGCATTAGTGCATTTGCTTTGCTCTTCTCAGAGATCGTTCAATACTGCCACAACAGAGTCAACACCATCCCTGAACTCCAGCAGAAGTCCCACTTTATTTTATTATTATTCTGTCTGATCTTTTTCAGTATTATTTATTTAATTTCAATTAAATGATTGTTATAACAAAAATAAGCTTACCTTTACTTTACACTAAAGTTTAAATTAAAATGTTTAGTTTTTAGAGAAATAACTTGTGCCAAAAATGGCCATGTTTACAGGTTATAAGAAAAGAAACCCAAATGAAATGTCTAATTTCAAAAACCAAACCCAAAATTTTTTTTGTAAAGTTTAAGCAATTCTTATTGCATTTACTTTGTGTCTGCTTTTATATTTAAAATCAAGCCCTTTAATACTCTTATCTACTCTTACTGAAATATTAAAAAAATAACTAAGTCAGAGTCATGGCTTGGTCTAATAATGCTCAAATAATTGTTTGACTCAAATGATAATAATAATGATGGTTCATTGAAAATGAAATGCTCTCCAGACTGTCAGACCTTGGCTTCCATGTTGGGCAGAGATATTTGGATTTGATTGTTTTGAGAGAAAAGGGACACAAAAGAGAAACTAAACTGGTGAACATGCTGGTTTTCATCAAGTCAAACGTTTGGAAGGTCGCAGATTTTAATGGTTTCACCTGTTTTAAGAATTTTTAATTCAGAAAATCTTTACATTCGTTTACTTCACCTTAGATTTGAAGTTTTGAATAGTTTCTTTTTATTTGTTGACATTTAGAATTTGTTTGGAAAAGAAGCTGACAAATTAGAACATGCCAACGATGATGAAAAGATTTGTATCCTTTTCTTAAAAAAATAAATTTTACATTGATTCAACATTAATTTCTTTAGAATCTTCATTATTGACTTAATAATTCACTTTCATATTGAAATAATGCATTATTAAATAAGACCTTAACGAAAAAATCAAACCGAAGATTACATCATTGAGAAAGATCCTCTGGTGAACAGATTCATTTCAAATCCAAGTGAAGGAGGTATTTAAAACCATTTATGACTCTCTTTTTTCATTTAATTTTTTAATAACCCGGTGTTTAGCTCAACAGCCTTTAATGTTTGTGACGTTTCAAAGATCATTTTAATCTCACTATCATGTATATATTAAAGGATTATTTTGAATATTTCATATAGATCGATTTATTTTTTTGCATGTTCAGTCGTTTATAAATAGATTGCTGATCATGAATCATTAAATGGAATGCTGCTTTATTAAAATACATGAAACACTAAATTGGATGTTGTTTGTTTGAACAAGATACAAACTGACCATTCCAGGAAGACAGTCCAGTTTGAATTGTGCATCATTCATGGCGGGCATCATAGAAGCCATACTGACCACCAGCAATTTTGTCAGTTGAAAATTTTTGTAATCATTCCACCATTGTTTTTTCCTCTTTTTTAAAATTCACGAAATAAGAATCTTTCATCTTAACTTAAATTGCTTCTACTTTCTCTGAATGTGTGAGATGGCTAACCTAAATAAATGGTGAATTTATGTTTGAGATGTGTTTTAGGGGGATGAATTAATATTCTCTGCATCGTTGCAGCCTGCCAAAGTTACAGCACACTGGCATGAAGGAACTGCATTCAGGATCAACTTTGATGAATCCGTGCTTCTCAGGGACAAGACTGTAGATGGGAGAGGATGAAGATGACGACGTTGATGGATGATGATACAACATGACGGGAGAATGATGAACGCAAATGACTGATTTGACACGGATTGATAGTTTAAATAAGATGAGAGAAATGGTAATACAGGTGGATATTATTATTTTATAATTTAGAAGAAACTTTTTGTATTATTTCATAGTAAATTCACAAGCACATGAACGCAAAAAAAAACGAGGACAACAATAAATATATCAATAAATATTAAACAAATCAGTTGTAAAAACGCGTTAAATGTTAGTTATAACTAATATTCTTTAAATGCCAGCCAATATTAATAATCATAAACTATAAAAGTAACATACAGATCAAACGAAATGAGATGAAACTATAAGAAAACAATAACAATTAGTCATTATGTATAAACTGAGAGGGGCAACTCATCTAAAATATAAACATCACAACGTCACACTCCCGCTTAAAATCGCAAAAACATCGCATCCTTATACAACACTAAAAGAGTTTCATCAATTTGAAGAAAAATCCCAGGCAGATGCCTGAAGCAAAACAACTTGCAATGGTTAGGAAGGAGAGTATTGACAGCAGACTAATTCCTGTTAACCCATGTCCGCTGTTGTAATGCAAATGTTTAAGATGTTATCAACTAGTCCATTAAGTTAAATGTTAGAATGTATTAATGTAAAGTAGAAAACATCAACATGAAAATCTCACTACATAAAAAGCAAGAATCATCAAGGTTGACATCACTTGTAACGACAGAAAAAATGTATACAAAACAAATTAAAACATCAAGACATGAAAATAATGAAGAATCAACCTAGTACAACCACCAGCAATTCGAGCTCCCATGTGCATTACAAACCCACCGAGGAATGCTCCCAATGAATTTATAACTTTGCCTGTCCCTAACGTACCTGATTGACTGGCTGATAAGTAGCTACCGAACACAGCTGTTGCCACATAGATCACCTGATTCAAGATCATCGATTTAAGTTGTACCACCCATCTTTCTCGGATGGCTAGCTTTCCAACCAACTAATTGTTAATAAATAAACAAAAAACAAAAGTAAACATTTCACAATTCACACACCTGCCACCAAGTCTCAAAGGAAAAGTTGTTTTGGAATTTAGCTGCATATGATGAAAAACCTTTCAGTGGACCGACAAACAGTTGGGACTCTACCACAACGAGACAACTGCTACCACTGAGACTTTTTTGAACAATTAGTACCAGAGGTATCTGAATGATACCCAACAGAATTCCACAAAAGTAAGGTGGCCATGGATAGGAAGACAATGATGATGCTTTTGTAACTGGAAGCTGAAATTAGTGTATGTTTTTTTTTGCAACATGATGCTACCAATTAGTTGCCACAAAATAATTTACTTTACATTCATTACAAAGTTCCTTTTACAATTTGAAAAGTCAACAGAAACTTTTCAAAAATATCTTAAATGATAACAAAAATTGTTAACATTGGAATCAATGTGGAATGGGATCAGTGTTTCGAATGCACACACCAATACTCCAAACATGGCTGCCAATGGTAGAGCCAGTGGAAAATATGGAGACTTCATCCATCTGAAGAAAAAAAAACAATAAATTTTTGTATAAGATTTTTGGAAGACAATGGGAACAAATAAAATAATTAAATATTAAATCTGGAAACTAACAGGTTTTGCGTGGTTGAGGTAGTAGATAACAGAGAGGAATCAATACTTGGTTTCATGATGATGAATACAAAAACTGCTGTAAAAGACCCAAGCAGTATATAACCTGTATTTTTAGTTTTGTATTTACATGAAATTCATCTGAATAGGTGACAAATTAAATAACATTTCAACCTGAATTTGGGATCATTGCTCCAAATTGCAAAAACACTGATGTTGGACACTTTAAATCAATATTCATTATCGTTATATATCAATAAATAAAACTATTTACAGTCAGTGGCAGATCTAGGTCAGTAATAAAAATCTTTTTTTTAACAGAAATATCAATGTTTTATGCCGAAAATCGATCAAAAATGGTCAGAAAAAAAAGACAATTAGCTATAAATAAACAAAATAAATAATAAACCAAAAAAAGATCATTAGCTACACTACAACAAATGTTGGCCCCACCATCAAAATTTTGACCCCCGTCAAAGTTGTCTAGATCCGCAATGTTACATAATCATTTCTTCATTCGGTATGGATTATTTAAAATCAATATCTTGTGTATGTTACTCTTTAAAATTAACTATGAAGAGAAATTATTAAAAAATTGAACTTAAAAAAATCCATAAAAATGTGAATATGTGAATGATCGTAAGGCGGCACCTACAGAGCCAGTTAGAGTCATTCCGCACCCCATGAGTAAACCGCCAATGACGCTTGACCAGATTGTGTGGGAAGATAACTTTGTGAAAAATTCAGCACTGACCGATCGAAAAGCTTGGTTTGTCTGAGGCAACATTGACAAGATTGACATTGAAAACATGCCTGTGGTCGAAAAAATAATATCTTAAAAAGGGATAGATTATTATCTAAAATGTTGAAAACTATAATAAAAGAAAAGATAAATAATTCTCACTGGTTGACAATGCAGTCAGAAAAAACTTAAGCATGGTGAATTGTTTGAAGATCATTTGATTTTGGATGACACCTGGATCTGTGACTAATTGCAAATGAATTTTAAACGTTAAAATGAAAAAGCAAGATATATGAAATCTAGAAATACAAGTGACATTATTATTTAACATTTAACATTATTATTTTAATGAAGCTGTCTGTTCTGTAGCCATTTATTTTAAATTGTAAATCCAAGTTAGAAAGATTTTATAAATAAGTAAACTTCTTTAATAGAATGAGATAAATAAAAGATTTATTGGGATTTATTTGATATGTGAAACATCCTATTCCATAAATTTTTGATTAATGAATTATTATATACAAAAAATAAGTTGAAATAGGTTACACACATTGCTCATTGCTGGAGTTCAAGTAAAAGTTGGCATCATTTTTTATTTTTTGCTGAAACATTGTGTAATAAAATATTAAAACTAATAAAATTGAGTACATCAAAATCAAAAAAAGGTGCATAAATTTATTCACAAATTGCAGACTGCACAAAAATTACGACTTTTCATGAAAAAAATTATTAACAAATTGAAAGAAAAATTCTTTCAATTCAAATTCCAACCAGAGCCTCTTTGCATGGCATATCCAAAGAGGATTCCACACAGAATGCATGTAACTATTTTAATTGGCACTGGAAATGTAAATGATGTAGCCAATTTTTTGTTGTATTTCTCGTCCCCCCTGGGTCTTGCCTGTTCAGTAGACGTCATCGGTAATCTCGGAGACGGCAAAGTGGTTTTTCCAGCAATATTTATTTATAGTCAACAGTTTAAAGAGACTCATAAGTTCCTCCCACGGTACAACTAAAGGTTAAACTAAATAATAAAAGCTTATAATAAAAGTTAAAAATAAAAATTTTAAACCAATTTTTACTAGAAAAACCACAAAACCTCTATAAAGTTATAAAAATATGATACATTACAAAATGTATAACAAAATTTTAAACGTATCTGTTAAAAAGATAGTTTCACTTTTAAAACAAATTATTAATTTTTAGAAACTTGATTCCAGAGGTAACTTGCCGTTGAAAAAAATTTTCAATGTTAAAACGCAGGTAGGGCGCTTCCAGTTATATAATTCCATGATTTTTACTTCATAATCGACGGATAGATCTATTTAGTTTTAGAAATTGAACTATAACATTATGTTGTATGAATTATTCTTTTCTTCGTTAAACGTTTTTCATTCATGTTTTTCAATTTTAAAGTCATTAACATTTAAAAATTAAAATTCTTCAAAAATAGGCTTATTTTTTTAAATTTTTACTTCATAACCGGCGGGTAGATCTATTTAGTTTTAGAAATTGAACTATAACATTTCTCAACGGGTACAAAGCAAGGGGAGGCCTATTTACCAGCATACAACACCTTCTTATGGGTTGAAGCAGAGATATGCAAAGAACCTCAATTTTTTCAACTTTTAATTATTTTCAGTAATGTCTCCCTTTGCTCCAAACCACATAACTAGAATAATAGGACTAATCGATCAATTCGATCTATCGGTCGGGCTATTTGTCGTGCTTGGATTGTTGGCTTACGAAATTGCATGGATTTTAACGAGCAAGCTAAATGAGATATTTACTTGATTTAATATGCTTAAAACATTGTAGTAATTCTATTTAATTTTAATAATGATTAATAGAATTATGTATTATTAAATTATTTTTGTTAATTTGAATATAAAAATTGCTTTTGGTCCGGTGAAATCCGGTGGCTTACTGAAGCTGAAGGTTGGCTTAGTAGGATTGAACTATAGTCACCCTTTTTTTTACACTATTCGATCATGTTAAAAATTGGTTTGCTTATGAAATAAACGGCCTAAATAAATCAAAATTGTTATTTGAACAACTATCTTCATTATATTCAATGAATATTTTACATTCTGCTGGTGCTCATAAGAAACTGGCTGCTGAAATCATACGTTGGCTTACAGCAGTGGCTTACAGGGTTTCATAGAACTCTTACCATAGCACTTTTTTGTACATATAACATATAATGCTTTAAATAAATCAATATATTCATATCACAATTATTTTTGTCAATATAAATATAGAAATTGCTTTTGTCAGGTGAAAAACAGTGGCTTACTGAAGCCGTAGGTTGGCTTAATCGGATTTTTTCTCATGTACACAATACTATGAGATAAATCAATCAATCAAGCAATCAGTCAGTCGGTCGGTCAGCCAGCCAGCCAGTCATATATGTATATATATATATATATATATATATATGTATATATATATATATATATAAAGTAGGAGAGAGAGAGAGAATGAGACAAGGGGTATGCGTAAAAAACAAACGTTTCAATAAATAGATAAAAATATACAATACACATACACGCACACACACACATACGCACACACACACACACACACATATATATATATATATATATATATATATATATCGCTTGTATTAAAAGAAGAATGCAAGCTTTTGAAATGCATAATGAGAACAACTATTTTTATTTCGTTGTTGTTGTTGTTGTAATTATTATTATATTGTTGTTATTGTTGTTCGTTGATGATGGTTGTGATGATGATGATGATGATCGTCATCATAGTTAACAAGATTAACAGTATAACATACTTAAAATACATTGACAGAAATGCCATGAATGTTTATTGTACTGCGTATATATGATGGCAGTATGTATGTATGCGTGTATGTATGTTTGTATGTATGTGTGTCTGTGTCTCTTTATGTGCACATGTTTGTATTCGAGATTTTAGTAAGAAAAGAAAAACACAACAGTTGCTTTTATTTGACATCATCAAAAGATGAAAAGTGACGAAATTAAAATTTGTTAAATGTCAATTTTTTAAAATGTTCAGATTTTAAACAAACAAATATAACAAAATATCGATCGATAAAAAATAATTATCACGAAACATGAATATTTAGTAAGGACAGTTCACAGCATATCATAATGACTAAATCAACATACCAAACAGAAATTATTCATGCATGCATATATACAAAGTAAATCAGGAAATATCCAAAAATTATATAACCAAAATAAGAAACTAGAAACCAGTCAACATTTTACAAATAAATAAATAGACATTATTAAAAAGATTGTTCAAAAATGGTAAAATTTAAGGCGACGACAAAAAAAAATTGTAGTTTGTTTTGTTGGTGTTGTGTGGTGCTAAGAAGCGAAAACAAACACACCACAAAAAAAAATATTAAAAAGTCGCAAGAATAGTAGTCAGTCACCTACCTACAATTAAATTACTCTCAGGGCCCTAGCTTACCTGTAATGATAACTCAACTCATTTATTTTACATATTTTAACGTTTTAATTTTACTTGAAGCTTTTAATTTATGTTAATGTTAATATTTTACTTGAAACTTTTTAACTAATGTTAAGCCCTAGCTTACCTACAGTTGTTCAACTCATCTCAATCCCTAACTTACCTATGAATTAAATTAAGTCCGGTAAAGAAAATAGAAAGTTGAAGAGAAACATAACAACGACACCGAATGAATGGATGTTGTGTATGTGTGTGTTGTATTTATGTGTGTGCGTGTATGTAAATGTGCGCGCGCGTACCCTCCAGAAACTACTTCACCCACTACGGACGAACCTCCATTGCACCGACCATCATCTGACACGCACCGAGGAAATGAATTTTACCGGATACTGAAAAACAAAATTGAAAGAAAAAGTTAATTTTTTAAAATAAAAAACAAGCCATTGAAAAAAAGTAAGAAGCAACTTATCTTACCATGAGATTACCATCATGAAACGTGCTGACTCCCACCACAACCCACCTCTGATCATTCTGTAGACAAATTTTTTTTATTGGCTTAGTAGTAAATGAATGTTAAAACGAAAGAACAAACGAATAAATGATTGAGCGAATGATTGAGTGATTGAATGAATTAATTAACCAATCTATGACTCAATGAATGAATAGAATGAGTCAATTAATGGATGAATGAAAGATTGTGTGACAAAATGAATGAATGAAAAAGATAAAAACAACGAAACTAAACCATACTTCAAAAATCGTCGTTGTTGTTTTCTTCGAGTTGTTATCGGAACGATCATCATGAGACCACCATCTGAAACGTGCTGACGCCCACCACTGCCCACCTCTCATCAGTCTGTAGACAAGTTATTTTATTAGCTTAGTTAGTAGTAAATGAATGTTAGAATCTTAGAAGCAAAAAATTATGAAATGGAAATAATGGCAAATAAATAATATTTGAAAATAATAAAGAGAGTAAAATGTAAAAAAAACTTACCGTCGTCCATTCGACAAAGGCAAAATGATGAGTGCCTTCCGTTTCCTGCGTTGTCCTCCAAAACTGGTGCCAGTCCTCCTCGAGATTGTTGTTGAAACACAGCCCGTGGAATAGAGAAAGAGAAAATTCTCATCAGAAAGCTTAGCGGTGCCTGCATCTTAAAT
Organism: Helobdella robusta; assembly: GCF_000326865.2. Lineage (NCBI taxonomy): Eukaryota > Metazoa > Annelida > Clitellata > Rhynchobdellida > Glossiphoniidae > Helobdella > Helobdella robusta. Next base: position 3,335,949 of record NW_008703942.1, read on the forward strand.
TGCTTAATAAAAATAATCCTATCTACCTATTCAATTACCTTAACTAATCTATAATAAATTGTTAATGGTACGATAGTCGAAAGTTCCCCTTCATTCTCCCTCCTTGCACAGAGGTTCACCGACAGCCAGGGCACCGGATAGTAAACCATTGCCGTGCGGATAGTAGACTACTGCCTTGCGGATAGTAAACCATTTGCCGTCCGGAAGCCGTGCGGGTAGTAGACTATGGCCATGCCGCATAGTAAATCATTACCGTGCAGATAGTAAACCATTGCCGTCCGGATAGTAAACCATTGCCGTGCGGATAGTAGACTACTGCCTTGCGGATAGTAAACCATTTGCCGTCCGGAAGCCGTGCGGGTAGTAGACTATGGCCATGCCGCATAGTAAATCATTACCGTGCAGATAGTAAACCATTGCCGTCCGGATAGTAAACCATTGCCGGTTCGCCACTGGCCGCCAAGGCTTACCTCTGACAAGAGACTTCGAAATTCAGAGTCTATCGGCTATCGTACCCTCAACTTACCTATTCATTACAATTAAGCCCTAGCTTACCTAAAATTACAAAACTCAAGAGCCCAATTCATTGGCCTTTCGGCACCCACCCCACCACCTACGTAATGCCTTGGGCTCCAACTTAGTAATAATAATATAAAACTTAAACCCTAAATCTATTAATGAGTATGTGTTACAACGTAGCCTTAACCTACCTATTCATTACATTACGGTCCTAGCTTACCTAAAATTACAAAACTCAAGAGCCCAATTCATTGGCCTTTCGGCACCCACCCCACCACCTACGTAATGCCTTGGGCTCCAACTTAATAATGATAATGTAAAGCTTAACAATTAACCTACCTATCGATACACTTACAGCGTTTTAATTTACATTACAAGATTTTTCCTAGAATTACATTATTGCTCTTAACTACCTATGAAATTAAATTACTCTCAACCTTATTAATAATAAATTAGAATGTGTAATGAAAATAAAATTACGCTCAAATACTAACATATGTGTTTATGTATGTATTTGTGTGTGTGCGTGTAATACGCTGGTGCGTGTAATGTGGGTGCAAGATAAAATAGAAGAGATAAACTTACGCTGCCCACCTATTCAACTACATTAGTGTTGGATGCTCCCTATCTATCCTACCTACAATTAAAATTAGGCCTATCTAACCTACCTATATAGCTACTTAATGTAATTGTGTGTGTATGCGTGTGTGCGCGTGTGAGCATTCCTACTTATTGTTAAATTACAGAAAAAAAGAAGAAAACGTATCCCAGTCAGGCAGGTATTCTTTGCCACTGAATGAACGAACGTAGCCTGACATCTTCCACGATGAACTCCTCTGGAAGCTTCAACCTGAATGAAATGAAAAAATCCTATTTAATTAATTTAAATGAAAATAGAGAAACGAGCCGCGGTGAAATCCACCAACCGGAAAAGCCAGCAAACTGGCAAAAAAAGAAACCGTTAAGAAACCGTAAAGTCGGAAGTTAGGGTTAAGGTTGAACGTAGGGTGACATCACAACCATTCTGATCCTCCACGACGAACTCCTCCGGAAGCTATTACCTGAATGAATGAAACTGAATGAACCTAGATGAATGGACAAATCTTATTTATTTAATTAATTTAAATGAAAATAGAGAAACGCAAAGAAGCCGACCGAAAAGAACCGCAAAGAACGGTATCTATATAGGATTTATGCTCTATATAACTCTATATAACTCTATATAACTCTATATAACTCTATATAACTCTATATAACTCTATATAACTCTATATAACTCTATATAACTCTATATAACTCTATATAACTCTATATAACTCTATATAACTCTATATAACTCTATATAACTCTATATAACTCTATATAACTCTATATAACTCTATATAACCATGCATACTAACACATTCAATCAATAAAAATCCCACTAAAACCAGGAACCACCGCGTACCTGCTGAATGTATGATGTGAAACAAAACAAAAAAAAAACACAAAACAAAAATCACACCACCAAGTAGAGTAAAAGAATAGGAGTCCCTAACCTACCTATGGAACTAAATTACCTTATGCCCTAGCCTACCTATATAATAAATTAATTTTTACCTCACCTACCTATGCTTCATTAACTTAACTCAAGACTCATGAAGAAAGAGAAAAAGGAGTAAAACAGAACATAAAATACTACCACACAAACAAACATGATGTATGTATGTATGTATGAGCAACCGCTAAAGAACCCACCTAAAATATAAAAAAATACAACATATAAACACACAAACCACAGACATGCAAACTCTATATAACTCTATATAACTCTATATAAAATTAAATTAAATAAAAATAAATAAATTAAAAAAATATAAATATAAAAAAATG
>NW_008703942.1:3338765-3342944 GCF_000326865.2 Helobdella robusta
TATATATGTACGCACGTAGTTCAAATTTTTCGGGGAGAATTCAAAGTAGTTTAAGACCACACCTTGCTTAAAATCCGATTCCAAGCCGAGCCAAGCCAAGCTGAGCCAATATGCATAGATTTATAAGCGCTTCTATATTAAAATTTTGCTCGCTTTTTAAACGAATATCCCAATATAACAAATTCTCCATCCTATTTTAACTTTCTTTGATGCTTTTTAATCAGTCAGGTCACAAAAATCATTAGTGATATCGCAATGAAATCAATTTGAAATTTTTTTTTAATTATTGATAAAATTTTTAAATTGCTGATAAAAATAACTAGTATATATAGTGTAGTAAATCGTTTAAAATTTTCTGAGAAAATTTAAAATAATTTGAGACTACACCATAACACAATTGTACAATTTGAATGTGTAAATACAACATTATAAATGTATTATAACTACATGTCTATTTCTTTATTTAGTTCTGCCTGTGTATATTTTGTCAAATTTATTTGATAGGAATTGAATATAACCTTGATACCGGCTGATTAACTACCATGCAGTAAAATAACTACTTTTGACACCATTTCCTCCAACGATTTCGCAACGAATTGCCCATACCATATAATTAGAATAAACTCTCTCAATCAATGTTTAAATTTTTATATTGTCATTTATTCTTTCGTTTTTGTTTCTGTACTAATTTTCATGTCAGATACAATAATTTAGTTTTTAAGTAAATTTTCATTTTCATAGCTATACACAAACATGCCTACCTGTTGCATTGAAAATTGCATTAATAATAAATAGAAATGAAAAAATTTCTGATGCATCTTTTCACAGGTTTATTTTCAAATTAACTTCACACTAAAATAAATGTAACAATATCCCTATACTCATTGAATAGAACTATTTTGTTTTACAATTACATATATTTTATTTTATAGACTATTATAATTTATAATGCTATCATGGATTACCATTTTATTATTAAAAGCAATACTTAAGAAATGCACAAGTTTCTGTAACAGTTTATAAAATTTCAGATTTCCTCAAAATGTAAAAATGCAAAACGATTGGATTAAGTGCATCAGACAGGAAATAAATGATTTCAAATGGCTTTCATCAAAAAATGCAAGAATATGCAGTGACCATTTCTGTAATAAAGATTATAAGGGTTATGATGGAAAAAGGAAAGTAATGCTGAAGAAAGCATTCCCATGTTTTCAAGTTAGTTATATTTATATGTCATCAGTTACACAAGGAAGCAATTCACATCATCATTGTACATTGCAACATTCTTATCTATACAAAAAATATAAAATGCATTCAACAATATTCCATGTATTTTATTAAAACTTAGAAAGGGCATAACGACATTGTGAATAATAAACCCTGCTTAGGACTGGGATTATCATCATCATCATACCAATCACCATTACAAGTAGAGTCAATTTTATATTAATGCTTAACAAGTTAACTAAATTGGCATAATCAAGTTTTTATATGAAATACACATCAAGTATTTAATATAACAAATAAATTAACAGAAAAATTTCTGGAAAAGTTTAAAAAAATTAGAACATATGACTCTGATCAAAAATCATTCGCGTTGACATTGCATTTGTATGGGCATAAGACATATGATTATCTTTGGACAAATGGCTTACATCTTCCTCACATTAGGACATTAAGAAAGTGATCTTGTCATACCTGTTCAATAATTTTAATAAGATTGTTTTAAATAACTATTCTCAATGTCATTTTATTAACACTACATTAAAAGGTGGCTACAAAACATTGATGGTATGCCTGGGGTGATTTCTACAAACCTTATTGACTAATGGTGATGGGGATCCTCTGGAACTGTAGGATCATGACATTCAATCTAGTCATGGATTGAGAAACAATCCTTGATATATTTGATAACAAACATTAATTATAATATAAGAATGAAAAAAGATGTAGGTGTAAGGCAAAATCTTACTGGAACTATTATTTTTAGCAATTTATGATTTATTTTTTTATTTATGACTTTATCCATTTTCAATGATACCGATATTTTTAATTATTATTATCCAAATTATACTCATGCCTATATAAATTAATTTGATTGTGGCTATTTCTATGCTTAATTATTTTATTTACTTGCCATAGGTATGCACAGCATTTAATAAATTAATGATAATAATTAATAACACAACATTCTAAGTGCATAAAATATAATAAATTAAAAGTACAATTTTTACAAACCTCATTGGTTATGGTGATGGGGATTCTTTAAAACTGAATGATCATGATCTAACAAGTCATGGACTGATGAATCACTGGAATCACACATTATCTTTAATAAATTTAATAACAACATGTACTACAATTTAAGAATGAGGAATATTTTGTAAAGCATTAAATGAAAAAAAATTTAGTTTGAATCACTCATAATTAATAAATTTTAATTAAATTGCAAGTTAGCTTGGGGAGTTTGAAGCTTGAATTGAACAAATTACAAAATTGTTTATTTTATAAAATTGATTGATAAGTTGTTTAATATATTAATTTATTTAATTTAGTATATTTTTTATTCCCAGACCTAAGCATTGTAAATAAAAATTTTAAAACCAATCAAGCAATAGAATTTAGGATCTTAGGAACAAGTGCTGTTAGTCGTTAGTGCAGTAGTAGTATGTAGTAGTGTAGTGGTTGGTAGTTTCTAGTAGTCTAATCTGTTAATGTTCGTTAGTGTTATCTGTTATTTATTTCAATTAGTAATTGGAATCAGTAGAGATTAGTTTTAGTTATTATTAGAGTTTAGTAATTTAATTACTAATTAGTCGTCGTTTAGTGTTGTTGTGTTGTTGGTGGTTCACAAAAAATTTTTTTAATTTAAAATGCAAAAAGATACTTAACCGTCATACAGCAATATCTATCCCAAAACAGCATCTAGTATCACCTTTTAAAACATTTTGAAATTTTAAATAAAAGCAATATTCCGAAATTAGTAAATATACGATCGTAACTTTTGACTTGGGCGATAAAAAATCACCCTCCAATTTTCCTCCGGAAGTAAGCTCCTTGTTCGACCGTCAAAAATGAGCGAAGGCCGTTATGTTTATTCTAATTATATGGTACAAAGCATAAAATTCAGGTTACATTTTAATTCAAAATCGTTTAAGAGTAGATTGCATTGTCAATCAATCAATCAATCAATCAACTAGCTTATAAAGCGCTATTTCCGCGATGTTCAACAGCGCTCCTCAATGAATTTTGAAAACAGATGGGTCTTGAGATCCGCTCTGAACTTCGCAAGTGATGGAGAAATAGTTAGAGAAGTAGGTAGAGAGTTCCAGAGAAAAGGACCAGAAAAAGCAAAAGCAGATTTGGCAAAAGAGTGTTTAACACGAGTTAAGAAAAAGCGAGAAGATGAAGACGATCGTAAACCGGGGCGTTTAGGTTCAATTAATATATCTGATAGTACTTAGGAAATAATTTAGATTGAGACTTATACATGAACGTGCAACTTTTAAAAATTATTCTATATTTTATAGGTAGCCAGTGCAAGAGAACAAGATATGGAGATATATGAGAAAAGAAAGGGGCACGAGCAACTAGACGAGCAGCAGAGTTAAAAGCTTTACTTAAAGGATAGAGTATAGAGTCAGGAAGACCATAGTAGAGCGAGTTACAATAATCAATCCTAGATAAGACTAACGAAGTAACAAGAAGGAGAAGAGTAGGATCATCAAGAAAAGGCTAAAGTTTTTTTATTCTACGTAGATGAAAGTAAGAGCTTCTAGCAACACTATTAATCTGAGAAGAGAGAGACATAGTAGAATCAAAGATAAAACCTAGACTACGAAACTTATGAGAGACATCAAGAGTTTTAGAATCAAGTAAGATAATAGGAGGAATAGTAATTGAGTGTTTAGATTTATTAAAACAAATTAATTCAAACTTAGAAGGATTAAGTTTAAGACACATAGAATCAGACCAAGCGATAATCGAAGAAAGACATAGAGATAAATTATGAAGAACACTATTGAGATTAGATGGAGGAAAAGAAGTATAAATATAAGAATCATCAGCATATAGTTGACTAGAGAAAGAAAAGTTATTAATAATACGAGGTAGTTCAGAAGTATAGAGTATAAATAGAAGAGGGCCAAGGATAGAACCCTGAGTACCCCGAAAGTAAGA
>NW_008703942.1:3342994-3350995 GCF_000326865.2 Helobdella robusta
AGAAGAGAGTAGATTACTATTGTCACTAGAGAGAAGGATATCATTGTGTATTTTAAGTAAAGAAGTTTCAGTACTGTGAGCAGGTCTGAAACCAGATTGAGATACAGGTAGCAAAGAGTTAAAGTCTAAATAGGATGAGAGTTGATTAAAAACAACTTTTTCTATTATTTTAGAGATGAAAGTAATATTAGTTACAGGTCTATAATTAGATAAAGAGGTAGGATCTAGGGATGTGTTTTTAAGAATAGGAATAACAATAGAATTCTTATAAGAAGTAGGAAATTTAGAGGTGGAAAGAGATAAATTAACTAATTTGAGAATGATTGGATAAAATATTGAAGAGAATTCTTTAAGTAAATTAGAAGGAAGTAGATCTAGAGAACAGGTTGTAAACGACATAGAATTAATAATTTTAGTTAGTTCTAAAAGATTTATTGGAGTAAATACAGAGAAAGATTCAGTAGTAAGTTTAGTAAAGTTATGAGAAGGAAAATTAGAATTAGATGTTCTTAAGGAAGTAATTTTATTTACAAAAAAGTCATGAAACTGTTGAGCAGAGAAAGATGAGTGAGAAGATTTTTTATGTAGAAGTTTAGATAGAACAGACCACCTATTTTTAGATGTTGAAGCAGATGTTATAGAATTTCTAAGAAAAGTTTTACATTTTATTTATTTTTTTTAAATTCAATAACATTTTAAAAATAATTACTCAAAAAACAGTTTTCCTTTTTTTAGTATTTCGGCTGTTTACATTATACTGTCGCTAACCAACGAACATGCAGGCTGTATTTAGTTTATTAGTTGCACCGTGGGTGGAGCTTATGAGTCGCTTTAAACTGTTGACTATAAATAAATATTTCTGGGAAAACCACTTTGCCGTCTCCGAGATTACCGACGTCGTCGTTCACAACCTCATTAACTAAAAATTTAAAAAACTTTAAATTTTTTAACTTCCTACTTTGGCGGCGAACGTAAATGGATATTAAGCATTCGTTGTTTATACAATTTTGTTAAATATCCTTGCGTGTATATGCGTTTTATACACGGAACTATATAGTTCAGTGGTATTATACTTGTATCATTTTACTTAAACGATATTCAACAATATTGAATTTAAATATACGTGCATGTATTATGCTTTTGTACCTTTATATAGTGACCCTATGACACACTGATTATATATGTGCGAAAAGAAGACGTGTACAAATAATTGCGACTGATGGCCCGGAACAGCTGATAAATTATTAAATTTAGCCAGCTTTAGCCCAAATCTTTTACTAAAATTTGTAAAAACTCCATGGTTATAATTGACGCTAGAAAAATTTAGCAACCTGTTGAGGGTATTTTAGATTTTATGATTTGTTTTTTGTTTTACTAAATAGCTCTTATCCATAGAAATGATTAGCAAAACGTATGAAATGTAATCACTGCATTTGTAAGAATATTACTACAAATACGATACGCACTTGTAAAGCTGTAGAGATTCATGTATGTGAGGTCATCACTATCTTAACCATATGTGTTCATCAGCATTTTAGTTATCATCATTTACGTGTGGTCATCATTTTAATCATCATCACGTATGTGTGTGTGGTGTAGTTGTCTGTTAATGAGTAGCTGATTAACACGCGTTGTACTGCAAATAGCCACAACCTCGATGATAAGCTTATTCACAACGGTTTAAATAACGTCAAACTTTTTATATAATTAATTTTTTTGTGACGGTTGGAGTGCAGCATGCAACCGGCATCCATCATGTTTTGGATCAAGCTACCGTCAGAATATATAATCTACAAGTTAATTTTCTCTAGGTATGCCTCTGTACAATCACTCTCTTTCTCGTTCCTTAAAATATTGTCAAGTTTTCAAACAACCTATTCTTAAAGTATTCATCTTAACACGTAGTATTTTAACAATGATTTTCTTCACCCCAACAGAAGCGTGGCCAGGGAGGATTTCGGACTAAAGCCGGCACAACGAATATTTTCGTTAGAGACACTCTGGACACACCACAAATACATCTCATCCAGTCGTAACAATTTTATCATGGATATTTTGACGCAACAAAAAAATCTGCATCCACAGATTTATTAGTATCGCCTTCTTAAGATACCATGGACATCTATGTAATATACCTATATATATTTATATATATAGTTTACTATATATATATATATGTTTTACTATATAGAAGTCTATGTTAAGATACGTACACGCACGGGAGAATATGCGTGCCAGAGGAAAGATGTCTATAAATAAATGAAATACTAAAAATCGATTCGACACTGATTGCGTAATGATAAAATGAGCATGAAAAAACTCAGCAGTTATTCAACGTCAATAATGATTCATTGAGAAAACGTTAATTGGGCATAGTAAAACATTTACGATTTTTAATATAAAGACAAAAATTAAATAATTAATGTTAGACGTTTATGATTTTTTATTCTTGGAGAGCTTTATTCGTCGTTTCTTCTCGGATTTTGGTAGTTTAGTTGTTCGCTTCGTTTTTTGCATTTCTTTGATTACCTTTTTTCTTTCCTAATAATTGATTTAAAAATTTTTTTTTCTAAATCATTTTTTAATTTTTATTTTTCAATTATAATATTTTGACATTAACTTAATTAAAATTTGAAAACAGTAAATCTAACCTTTTTGCTTTCCAGAGATTCATTTTTTGGTCTCAAATAAAGTTTTTGGTCAGTGGTTTCCTTCTTTTTTTCTTTACTTTTGTCATTTTTTTCATTTTCATTGGTGTCATCCTCATCTGAATCATCACCGTCGTTGTCATCATCATCAGAGTCGTCACTGGCGCGCTCATTACTGTCACTACTACTTCTTGCATGGTTTTCAGATTTCAACTCGATAAACTAGAAATGAGTAAAATACACTGATTAGAAATATATTCAGGGAAAAAACATTATAAAATACAAATTACAAAATCTAATCAGCTGCTAGGTAAGTCTCATTGAAATAAGTTACTACTGAGATCTTATAAAAGATATAAAAATCAAAAAACCAACCACTTGTCCGGCGTGTCTCCTCAAATCTTTAACGCACATATCAGCGTCCTGATAAGGTATTTCCGTTTGATCTGCCATCTGGAGAAATAAAGAATAATTTAGAACAACCGTACATCGCCAATAAATGAAAACACAAGCACTAACCAGATCATCGTCGTCTTCATCATGGCGATCGCAAGCCTCCTGAATTGCCTCGTCTATATACCTATCCTCGTCTGTAATCTCAGTACCGACAACGAAGTTGCGCAGTTTCCTGCAGGACATTGTAACGACGCCTTGCTTCCTGAAATAGTTCGTGACGTTTTTGACATCCATGTTTAAAAACTTCAAAGCATTCTCGTTGTCCATCTCAACGGACTGAGAGACATCGATGACGTAGAGGCTGTTCTGGAAGACTCTGAAGAAGTGCAACATTTCTTGTTGTAAATAATCTTCATCACAATTATTTAGATTCATTATATAAAATATTATTATAAAAAGAGAATTTAATTTTAATCAAGCTCAAATGATAAATAATTTATTTAATAAGGTTATATTATGTTAACATATTCAACAGAAACATTTGAAAAAGATCTCATTGCCTTTAAAATTGCGATCAACAAGATGAAACCACAAAAATATAAACTAAAAGTTAGAAACAAACATACAGAAGATTAAATTCACTGAGGTCAGCATGAACTAATTTGCAGACTTGGAACATCTTTCTCATAAGGAGCACACAATCCCTGTACATCTTCTCATACTCATCGTGTGTCAGCTCTTCATCTTTCAATCGGTTCGCTGGCCTAATTGAATCAAAATAAAATAAATAACTACAAAACGATCAAACATTGACTGACTTAATAAAACAAAACTTTTTATAAAATCTATGCAGAATTACAACAACAAACAACAACAACAAACAACAACAACAAAGTTATTTCAGAAAAGTACCAGCCTTCCATCTTCGCCAAGGAATTCCATGACAAGAACATTTCCATGATACAGGATTGGTTCAGGACATTTTATTCCTGCCTTGTAGATTCTGTGAGATTTAATTCAATGCAATAAATATGGTAGAGGAAAAACTATGATGTTTTTAAGAAAGAAGATTGTGCTAATCAAATTCATAAAAAGAAACCTCTGCAAGTTCCTGAACTCCTTCTCGGTCCATTTGGGGACAAGTTTCCTGATGTTGCTGGTGCATGTGTTGTTTTGGAACCTTCAATCACAAATGAAAGCAAAATATTAGATAAAATTAAGTAGAATATTCAAGCATTCAACAGTTCACTGGATATACCTAAATTCTCCTTCCATGTACTGGGTCCTATTTCTGAACTCTGAAGCAACTGTTTTGAAGATCTATAAAGCATAATATGACAAAAATGTACGACGTATATGATCAATACAATCAACAAACATGAAAGGAAATAATGTAATAGGTGACACTGATGGTGAAGCAGAACATATGAGCCAACCTTAATAGCCAGTGAACCCCCTTCATGTTTAGCAGAAATGGCATGATACACATTTGCTTCCTTGCCTGTGCTCACACATCCGTCAAACTTTGTGAAGACTTTGTGGAACATTTTGTAGAGGATCATCTTTGTTCGAACATCGAGGACCTTTTCGTGTGTGGCCTGGTCGGACTTGTCTCGAGATTTTTTACTGAATAAATTAGAAATATATTTTTATTTTCATTCTTAGTTGGAATATCTTTATTATAAATTTAAGTATATTTCAAAATTAATAATAAAAGAATATCAATTTCGTGAAAGAAAAATCATGAAGTTAAAAAATAAAAAAATATATACACATATAACAAAAAATTCGTATAAATCAGTCTCATAAAATGACAGCTAACCTATTACGGAGAGTATTCATTACGAAAATGAAAACAAAAAGAAAATATAAAATGTTGAAACTCACGAATAGTCTTCAGTTTTCCTGAATGATTTTCCAGCCTCTGGATTGTAAGGACCTTGAAAGGTGAAAAACCAACCAGCATATTAAAATCACAAAAGCAACAGCAGATACTTCAATCAAAAAAATTGGTAAATTAGTAATTTGGTAGTACTTACCAAAATAGAAAATGTTATCATACTGCTTGATGAGTGATTGCCTTTTGTCTTTTGTTGAATTTTGAGGGTTGGTGCCTGAAGAAATCTGTTGAAACAATAATTTAAAACTTCTAGAAATCATCAACAATAGCCATGATTTACTTATGTTGCTCTGCTATATGTGAAATTAATATTAGACTAAAAAAACAAATTTGAAAAAAAAGTTGAAAAAAAAAGAATTTACAAAAATATTCAAGTAAACAATAAATTACTCAGATAAATTTTGAAAAATAATAAAACAATGATATTACCTTTCCAGTGATCTGGTGGTACTGCTTTGTCACAGCTGTTTAAAATATTCAATTAAAATCATGTTTTATTTTCAAATAGATCATAAAAATAAATAAAAACTAAATATGAAAATTTTACAGAATTTTACTAATAAAAACTAAATCCAGTAGTAAAATTTCAATTTGTAAATTATATTTCAATTAAAAAAGTTATTTTTCCTTAAATTTTAATATTAAGAATACAGGTAACTATTACTGCTTAATTTACAGTATTTACACTAAACTTAATAATAAAACAATATATTAATGAACAAATAGTAATTATTCTTATCATTAAGCATCAATTTTCAAACAACATTGTAAATTAACTCTTAAAACTAACAGGAAGCCTGTTGTTTCCATTCAACATCTTGCAATGTAAACTCTCTCATGTCACCAGACATCCCATTGTAGTCATCATCATCATAACTATTATCTTCATCATCTTCATCCTCATCTTCAAGAAAATCATCATATTCATTTTTATCCAAGCCAAATATGACATCTTGTCCATCATCTACCTTGTCAGGCAAAGAAACTTTAGATATACTGGCATTTTCAACTAACGAACTGTTTGCAGATTAAAAAAACACAAATTTGATTATATTTTATGAAGAAAAATTCATGCATTATTACTGAATAAAAAATGAATTACCTAATAATAATTAGATCCTACTAATTTAATTGAAAAATTAACTTATCTGGTCAGCAAATATTTGTTTAAAAAACATAATTTATAATATGATCATAATTCAGTATAATTATAAATTTTAATAAAATTTTAATTAATTATTAAATAATTATTATTTCACTATTTCATTTTCAAAAATAAATAGCTTAAAACTGAACGTTCGTTAACGAACGCTCGCTAGCTTCTCTCAAGTAAAAATAAAACTACTTTTTTAAGTTTTTAGTTACTATTAAGTAACTTATAAAAAAATTAAACAAGCACCTGTTGAGTTTAGAAATTATTACGCCGGCATCTTCAAACTGTTCTTCGCGAATTTTAAATTTATCCATTTTAACTTTATTCACTAACTGACAAATTTTAAAAATCGGATAAACGAAATAAGCAAATCGTGAACCACGCAAACGATGAAACTTTAAAACTTTTATTTTGATTAAAAGTGGTATGCATTACAATTATATATATAGTAGGGTAGAGCAATGGTATTGCACAACATAGATGTAACATTGTAAAAAAAATACTCAGCTGGTCTCACCATAGATATATACAATGGGTATCACATAACTAGAATATCTGGACTATGATTATTGTCTTAATATAATTATAAATAAATAGTCGCTAAATCAAATCGAACACTAAAAAAATTAAAATTTTTTTACAGTAAAAATTAAGCTACAAAATTGACATACATTTTATTACACTTCACGCTGGGAACTAAAATTAGGAGTTGAACTATAGAAGTCGATCATGTCTGCCCCCTGCTACTAGGGAGATTTGAGTCAAGATTTTATTTTTGCCTCATGCGAGTCGTCTACATCTTTAATGAACATTAAAAATTTATTATTAAAAATTTATAAAAAAATTTATGACGCGAATTACAACGAACATGCTATGACGCAGCATATCGGACAATTGTCGGGTGGAAATCTAATAATGATACAGCATCGCACTGGAGGTAAATATAAATACACGCATGCTCATTTCCGGATAAGGAATGTGATCCGGTCCCTAGAGAACTTCAGCAAATATATGCTCATATATGACTAATGGCAGGCAAGCTACTATTAAACCAAAATTACGACCCAGCCCGCAACTATAAATTAGTTATAAATTTTTATGATGAAGCTTTTAGTGAGTATACACGTATATAAGAAAGGATTAAGTAATTTTTCGTAAACTCATTTATTTGTAATGACGAGAATCTCATCAACTTCAACATAATTTAATACATTAAAACAGACAGAAATCATAACAACGAAAAAACAAAAGAGAAACAATATTTAACAAAAAACAAAAGCATTTGAAATGAAATAATTTTAAAAAGTAAATCAGTAGTAACCACCGCCGCCACCACCTCTACCACCTCTTCCTCCTCTGCCACCTCTTCTGCCTCCGTCTCGACCACCAGAATGTCGATCGTCGTGTTGATAATATTGGTTTTGATTGCCACCATAACCACCTCCACCATAGCCACCCCCACCTTGGTAACCACCGCCACTACCTTGGTAACCACCGCCACTCTGGTAATTACCGCCACCACCACCTTGGTAACCGCCACCTCCTCCACCACCAAAAAATGCATTTGCAGTTGGATTGCTGCCTGCATATGTATCATACTGGTTGTAATTGTTGTTATGAGACCACTGACCACCACCGCCACGTCCACCTCCACCGCCTCTGTTGTCGTTCCATCCACTTTTCCCCCTGTCGCCACCACCACCACCACGACCTCTGCCTGAAAAAATTATTTAAAAAATTATTCTTTTCTTCACAGATAAGTTATGTGAAAAATAATGAGTTCATCAAAAATTGAAATAAGAACAATAACATACCTCCACCACCACCACCACCACCACCACCACCACCACCACCCCCAAAACATTGTTGTCCCTGTTGCCTCTTTTGAATGCCGGCATTCCGGC
>NW_008703942.1:3351045-3395339 GCF_000326865.2 Helobdella robusta
TTAGTATCATGATCATCAGCGCCATTGCCATCATCATCGATATCATCATCATCATCATCATCATCACCACATTCCCCTGCACACACACACACTCACATATACAACGAAATATCCACATCACGCACGCACACACAGATACAACGAAATATGCAACACAGCGTTTGTTCTTAGGCAAATTACTACTCATTAACATAGATCACATTATGGTTGAGATGAACACACAATTCACATTGTTATATATAGCATAGCGTAATGTTGGCGAACTGTATAAGAAAAGAACAGAAATTAAAAATTGACAAAATTTAATGCATGGTTTGAATGGGATTGTATGTTTGATTGACAGAATGTTTGACCAACCTGGCCGATAATGTGTCTGTTGATGCTGCATTTCGTTTTCTCACGAGACAAGCCGCTGCTCGTTTTCTCGATTCTCAACATATCTTTGGTAGGTTAATTGAATTGAATATTAAAATATCTTTGGTATGTGAATTGCATTGGATGTTAAAATCAGCAATTAGCGTCTAAGCAATGTTGAAATAGCTCAAAAATCTTCACTCTCAATCCTTGTTTGTAAGAAATTTTGAATGGTCATTCTGATGGCTAGCGTAATATTATCTTCATTTCAACTATAACATACAGCAGTAACATAAAAATGTATATAGCAATTTATTATTTTTGAATGAAACTCCAGACTAATTTAAACTATTTAAACAGTCAACCAATTATTGCCTAGATGAGCCTTGCAAATATGACAATCGCATACGAAAATGGAAAAAGAAAGAAGAGCTCACACCTTCCCTGGCGGCAAGTACGTGGGCAATGGTGATGTCATACTGCCTGTTTAGCTGGTTTCTGTACTGTTCAAATGCTGCTTTTATCTTACTTTCTTTTGTCTGCACAGTTGTAAATGTTGGAAGAAGACCATATTTGATTCAATATTGTACTTGAACTCTACTGACTTGCCGGCATAAGAATTTATAGTTATAAATGTTTAAAATTAATTTGCGTTCAATTTAATCAACTCCAACTATATCTAATTATAGTTGATTTATACATAAGTCAATGCGTTTTATAATTACATAAAAAAACATTTTTAATTTTTTTAATTATTTTGTTTATAACAAATTAGTTGAATCAAATCACAAATATGTTATAGCAATCAGGAAGCAAAAATTTAAACATGAGAAATATTCATCAACACCGTCAGCCAGCCAACATGATGGAACTAAACGATACAAGCCAGCCAACATGATATTTATGTAAAACAGAACACAATGATACAAAGCCAGTGTGAAAAAAGATTGACAGACAACATCATTAAACCTTATCAGCCCAGAGAAATGATTGAATGGTGACATCGAGCCTCTCAAGCAGCATGGTTCTTCTCAGCTCATACTCCACCCTCAGAGCCTGATTCATGTAATCCACCTGACTCCACTGCTTGTCCGACAGGGTGGCCTTCAACAGAGGTTTGCTCATGTGTGCCAGTTCAATCTTTGAGATCATTTCTTTTATCTGGTTGAGAAGTATATGAAGTGGAAAATATAAAACTTACCAAATGTTTCAATGTCTAGAACAGTTAAAATTAACATTAGAAAAATGATAACAAACTTTATTTTCGACTTTACTGAAGAGCTGGAAGAACGTGAGGCCTTCAGGTGGTTTGGGGAATGAGAGAGTGATGAGCAGGTCCTTGAGCAGGCAGGCAGCAGATGATTCCTTCTGAAATTCAAATCAATTCGAACAACTCAATATTAATGTCAGCAGTAAACAAGCAAACATTTGTGAGAAACAAAAATGTTACTTAATGTTGCATCAACCAAGTTCATAATACATAGAAATGAATACATAGTTGTACATAGTAATTGAAACAATTAGTCTGAAAAAATTTTTAAGAACACAGAAGCATGTCAACAATTCAGACCAATTCAGGTTTTGAAGTCTTAGGTAGAAGGTGTGGTTTTTCTAGAGCAACAATTCTGCTGGCCTGAAGCTCAGATGTGAGAAAATCTAAGAGGAGTAATTTATTATGCCGACTGGCCAACCTCTCATTTATGGGACCATCTGTTAAGCAACTGTGCACACAACCACCTGTTGTATATTTTTTATAATTTCTAAATGATCATGAAATAATGAGAAAAATTTACTGAAAATACCATATTCTCGCAAAAAACCACTGAGTTCCATATGAAAATGTTCTTCATCAGCAGGACCTGGAAGAAAGGTAGATATTAAATTACAAACAGAATTGAAATTAATAAAAATAGTTTTAAAAAATTAACAAATATATATGAGCAGTAAACATTCAAAGCATCAAATTACCATTAATTGCGGTAACACATTCTTCTAAGCCAACCAACTTTGCAAGTTCATCAGTGAGCCACTGCACAATTTTTGTGAATTCAACTGATAAATTATCACTCAGTACATTCTCCAACTTATCATTGCTGATGACAAGGGAATACCTTGAAAGGAATTATTAATATATAGTTTAAAAACATTCTGAATAATCATTCCACTGAAAGTATTTTAATACTACAGTAATGTAAATACAAATCACTGTTAGAAAAAATAAAATACCATAATAATAGATTAAAATTAGGTAAAGCAGATAAAATTGCAATGAAATATAAAATTATAAAAAGTTGATGTTTATAGCTGCCTTGTTTTAAATGGCAAATTATATTCTAAAAATGAAAAAATAAAAAGTTAATTTATTTATAAAGTAATATGATAATTAAGATCTTGTTTATATATAATCTTGAATAATTTCAAATAAAAATAAATTTGTAAATCAACAAATTATAAGGTATGAAAATTAAACATAGGGAAAAAAAAGAACTTCATTTAAATTTTATTATATAATGATTCCACATGCATGCAATACTGCATGACCTAATAATTAATATACTACCAACTACCAATATGACAAATGTGTGTTGTAACACAAACACATCTCATTGCTCATACTAAACCAGAACTCAAAATTGTACCAAAAAATAAAATGAAAATAGAATAATTTAATTATATGCAGTCTCTTCTTCAGTTATCATAGCTAAAGGTTAAACGTTAGTTAATTGTAAATGTAAATTGAACTTGATTTAAAATTTAAATTTTTATGAAATGAATGAATAATAAATGATTTTTAAACACAGACATAATACTTGGCATGTCATGTGTCACGTCAAATGTCTGCAGTCAGTCAACATGTCATTTCAATTTTCATTCATTTAATAATATTTAACAATAATTAATAATATTAATTAATTATAATTTATTTATTTAAAATATAATAAATAAAATAAAATTAGAAAATTGTTATTAAAATTAAATTGAAACAAAAAATAATATACAATAATTTAAGAAATGCTACTAACTGCAAATTATTCAGCGAAACAATGATGGCCGGCTCCATAAATTCACTGTGTTACTGCGATTTAGTTCCCTAATTTTATTCTCCAACGATGAAACGTTGTCGGCAGATTCAGAGTTGCGTTGCGAAATGTTAGGAGGAGAAAAAAGTGAGACAATGTGGAAGTATAGTGAACAGAAAATAATGGAACAATAAATTATTTTACAATTTATTTGTTTGCTGAACACAATATCTATAAAATAAATTTTAAGTTTAAATATAAACATATAAACGCGTTTCAGCAGAATATACAACTATCTTCACAGTTAAAATTGGGTTTTTTATATAAATAGCTTCGAATGTATTTTCTCTTTCCATAGAAGTGTTTTTATAGTTGATAAGCATGTCTCCAGCTAGACGTAATGAAATTAGTTTGAACTACATTTTGAAATATTAACTAAAAACTGATAACACGTAGACTAGTTTTTCAATTTTTTAGCGTATATGGCGGATCAGAGTGATGATGAAAGAACAAATCATGACATCGTTAAATTTAATCAATTTTTAAGCCAACCAATGAAAGATAATGGCGTGGAAACTGTGCCTGGTTTGAATGATGCTCACATAAGCAAGATGCGATCTCGTGGAATTACTAAGGTACCAAAACAATTTTTGATGTTTTTTGATTATTTGATTAATTTTGTTCAAATGTTTTTAAAAACTGCGTAAGAAGTTTATGAATTCAATGGGTAAAAAATGAAAGTGGCCATCATCATTTTATAATCCAATAGTAATTTTAAATAAATTTTATGTTTAAGTTTTCAGGCTGGATTGGATTTTTGGTAGAAGGGTTCCATGTATCACATAAACAACACATTTTAATTAAAAATTGTCACAAAGCATGGGGCATAGTTATATATATATATATATTTGATAAATGTTGGCATTAATCAATTTAAGCTTGTCTTTTCAGTTTTATTAGGATTTTCCAGAAAGCATGTAATTTATTGAAAATAAAATTATTATTCAAGTTTATCATGAAAATTTATAAAATTGCTGTTATCCAAATTTCTCATGCAGATAGGATTTATTTGATTTTTCACAAATTTAAAATTATATTAAAATAAATGGTTCATTTTATAGGTTTCTCAATGCTCTTCTAATCATCTTTTTTAATAATTACAAATTTACATTTTTGTTGCTGAAACATTTACTGTTGCAGTATTTGCTTTTCGTAGTTTTCATGATTCAATCATTCCATAGTCACACAATATTCATTTAAACATTATAACTAATTATTGACTATATTTGATATAAAATTGTTTTGTTAAATATTTTCAGGCCTATGTTGTGTTTGGTGCCTACTTAGCAGTCAACAAAAACAAAGATGATTTCTATGAATGGATGAAAAAAGCAACCGGTGGAATTGAAAAGCAAGACTTTAAAAAGTGCTATGAAGCCTTAAAAGAATATTCCAAATTTTTTTTGTAATTTGTCAAGCAACCATTTTATTTTGTTAATAAAAAGTTATCTGCATATCAATATTTTTTGTTTCTGAAATTCATTTTAACCATCAGTCCAATCATGTTAGATTCGGTAATAGGTGCATCTGGGTTTCTTTCTGGCACAACTGGCAGTTTGAGAGGCTCTGCCGGATTTGAAACCCTTACTAGACTGCATTCAATTGGCTTGCCAGTTAATTTCTCAGTCATCTGAGCAACATATTTTGAATAAATTTTGAATAAATGTTTTAATTAATATTCCATCTGTAACATCATGCAACTACCTTGTCATACTCTTTCACAAGAAATCCCCACTTTTTGGGCCACTTATGGACGGCGCAGTATCTTTCGTTTTCTATAGACTGGCTGTGTAACGTTTTTGCGAGTTAATTATCTTGTCATGCATGTGATTTAACGTTTATGCCAATGTAACATAAATGACTTACGTTAGAAATAGCTGATGGGAATTATTCATGATTATACTATTCTCTCAGTCAGATTTGAGTCAAACAAAAAATATGACTTTTTATTTTTACTCGAATTTGGCGTCGACTGTTTTAACGTCATATGCAAAGCTTAAAGTAATACTATAATCCTATGACCTATATTACATTCCTTTTTAAAATGATATTTTACAGGCTTTTAAAGTTCGCTTCTGTAATTACATTTAACTTACCAGTTTTTATTGTTAGTGTATACGATTTATAAAATATTTCCGGTTTGCTAATTGAAGTGCTATTGTAATGGTTCTAAATAGTTTTTCCACTCTACAGTCAGTCGATAGTTCATGGCTTCCAAACATGAGAATAAAAATTTAAACGTCTTGCAAAACTACAGCGAATTAATCTTGGTGTGGATTCCAAATTAACAGTCCTCAACCTGAAATTTAGTAAAGGAATTGAGCTATGGTCTTCAAACTTCATTGATTGGCAGATAATTTAAAATTACAATTAAATTCAAATACCATAATTCAAAGTACTATATTCAATTTTCGTGCCTGTGAAATACTTTCACCTTTTACAATCAAACTCCAGGTTTCTATGTATAATAAGCAAAGATATGCTCCATAACGTGGTTTGCAACGTGCGTGAATGATGAGCAATTATTTCAAATATAGGGTTGAGGCGGGTGAGCTTATTCCAAGTATATGATTCTAAAGGTGTTGAAAATTTGAGGAAGATCTTTCCAATTCTTTCCTATTTATATTTAGAACTTAAGCTTACATTTAAACTTTTAAAACTCGAGCTAACTTTTACTTCGTAAAGTAGAATTCGTGTTTTTTCCCCGACATCAACAATGATGATGTGAGATATAGTTTTGAAATGAAATTAGTTTACAATATTATGAATTCTCAACGAAATAGCGCAAACTCTCGACTTGGCATGTCATCAGTTACAAATGGATCCCATTACCACCTGCAGCCCCATCAAGGCCATCACAATCAGCGACTTGATCAACAGCCACGGCCAGCCTCACCGCAACGACCCAGTGCCTCGTCTTCTAGTTTGATTGCATCTTCAAGAACAAATAATTTCAGTAACAACTTAGAGGGTAGATATAGAAATCCAAAGAGAAAAAGTAAAATAAAAGAACATGTTTTAAAATTTAGTTAATTTTTAATTTAATATTTAATAATTTAATTTTATAAGTAAAGTAAAACATAAAAGTAATTTATATATATATAATTAATTAGTTTAGAAATAAAAATGATTCGATAGACAAATGATTTTAAAATTAAATTTAATTAAAAGCTTCAAAATTTCAATTAAAACTACTATGATAGATTAGAGACATTTATTATTGTTTATTTTTTTCGTTTTGTCTATCAAAAGTAATTGTGTTATAATTTATAATGAATTATTTTTAAGATTTTTTCTCTCAAAGAAAATGGAATATTGATGAAGCTGGCCAATGTTCTACAAGGAATAATATTGACTTGAACAGTAATAATAGCACAGCTATAACCGTAGCAACATACAATATTCTGTCACAAAACCTCTTGGTGAGACATCCCGAACTATATGAAGGCTGTGAGGAATATAATTTGAATTGGGTGAACAGAAGAAAACTCATTTTTGAAGAAATTGATAGATATCAGCCAGATGTAAGTATTCACATTTACAATTTGCGTATTTGTTAATTAGCTTTGATTGGTTCAACTGATAAACAAAATGTAATACTCACACTTTTATTTTGATGTTTCATTCACCGTAATTCAAATGAATTGCAGATTCTTTGCTTGCAAGAAGTTCATCACATGCATTATGAAATGTGCATCAACAGTCAAATGATTCAAAGAGGTAACCTCTAAATCTAAACTTTTTCAATTATTTTTCTAAAAAAAACTTGCTATCACATAATTTTGTTTTAAAGTTAAATTAATAAATCAGTAACAATAATAATCAATACCTAAAATCATAAACTATTCAAACAGGCTTTAGAGGTATTTATATGAAAAGGCCTGGAGTAGACAATGAAGATGGATGTGCCATATACTACAAGGAATGCATCTTCCAAATGGTTGATTACCAGAATATAAATTATCAAGTTTATGATGGCAGTTGTGAAACTAGATCTAATGTCGGACAGATTGTCGTTTTGAGGAATCATACAGTTAAAAATAAACAGAATTCTTACATCTGTGTAGCTAACACTCATTTCTTATATAATCCTAATCGAGGAGATGTCAAGCTAACACAAGCTTCTATCATGTTGGCCGAGTTAGAAAAATACGCAAACAAATATCGCATTCCATTTCAGGGGAGCTGGATCAAATGTCCTATAATTTTTTGTGGGGACTTTAATCTTCTACCAAACAGCGATTTGTATTTATTTCTGTGTAGAGGCACGCTACAGATTGATGGCCTGTACAGCCATGCAATTTCTGGCTTATCAAAATCAAGGTATTCACAGGATTTATTAGAGAACTGCACATTTCTGCCATCTCAAATATCCAAAAAATGCCAATTCATCACAAAGCAGAATAAGTACAATGCAAATGAAGATAATCCACCAAACATACTTTCTCATAATCTTAGCCTAACATCTGTTTATCCACATGTTGTTAAGGTTTATGATAGGACCAACGAGAATTCCAGTTTCAAGTTGGAAGATGAATTTACATCAAGTCATTTGAATGAAAGTCCAAAAAATCTTGATTACATGTTATATTCTGTCATCGACAAAGAATGTTCATTTCATAATGATAGGTTGTTAACTAATGTAAAACAATTTGGGCCACTGAAGTTGTTAGGCTGGTTTCAAGCACCAACTGCCGCTGATGATATTGGACCTTTGCCAAACGATTTCAATGGATCCGACCACGTCATGCTTGTCGCCAGGTTCCTGCATACGACTTGAAATTTTATTACAACACTAATCCTTACCATCAGATCACCGTTTTTAAAATCTATTCTTGAATAAACCGTTTTCAATTCTTTTTATGTTCAAATTGTGATTGTAACATTTTTATTATGGATTATTTTATTCAAATAAAAATGT
The DNA here is from genome assembly GCF_000326865.2 of Helobdella robusta. Classification (NCBI taxonomy): domain Eukaryota; kingdom Metazoa; phylum Annelida; class Clitellata; order Rhynchobdellida; family Glossiphoniidae; genus Helobdella; species Helobdella robusta. Next base: position 3,359,401 of record NW_008703942.1, read on the forward strand.
ACAAATATAAATAGTCCAATAAATTTTGTTACAATTATGTTAAAATGTTCTGTATAACATTCTACGAAAGCATTTAAACTTTCCTTGGATATTTTCGTGCTGTACATTTGTTGTGAGACTGGAGGATGGGATGACTTATTTCTCCTCTATGTATTTACGTACATGATTCTTTGAATGATTGAATGTATCTAATCCAATATGATTTTCGTTCGGGGCATGTTCATTGAAAGTTGTCTGAATAATTTTTCGTTACCTACCTCCCTCTCTTTGCGGTTTATATTTGTAACAATCTTCCATTGAAATAAATCCAAAGAATTTAGGCATTTCGATTTTTGAACTATTTGATTGTTCAACGTTACCTAGGATTGTTAATTTTAGTTTTTAATTGGTTTCGTGCAAAAATTAATGTTATGGGAATTTATGATTACAAATAGTTTTGTTATGGAGATGGTTTATATAACTTTTGACACGAAATGAACTTGGTGCAAAGAATATAAATTCTTAAATAAACAAAAATTGTATTTACTTTGAAACATTTGAATAATAAATGCTAGGCAAATCTCCAAGTGTACGTAGATGTAAGCACTAGATGATTATTTTATAACTCTTAGAGAACGAAAATTTATCGCCAGCTAGTAGCAGCTTGAAATACAATGATATAGTTTTACCTTCGTTGCTTCTGTGTCTGCAGTAACATGCACCACCAGATTATTCAAGTTGTTTAATTCAGCCAGCATGTCAATTATAGATGTCGTAATTGGGAAGTTAATCAAACCCAGGTGTTTCAAACTTTTATTGGAGATTTCGTTTGAAAATAATTCTATTACAAATAATGGTATCAGAATGAAAAGTATAAAAATGTATACATACGATTTTAATGATTTGAAGAAATGCTTCAGACGACTAGGATCGGCACTGTTTTCATTTTGAATGGAATCACTTTGAGAGCACAGTCTCAAGCTTTGAAGACTTATGCAGTGACTCAAATTCTCTAAAACCTTATGAAAATGTGTTAATTGACAATTTCGTTTCTATATTTACTAATCTAATCCAGTAAATAAAAAATATCATATCAGAGAGTTAAAGACTGACCCATTTTTGCCAACCATAGCAATAACCAAATTCAAAAAAATGGAGATTTGAGAGGCATTTGAGGCATTCTAGACTGTTTTCTTTTAAATATGCTACCGTGGTCAAACTCTGAAATTTTGAAAAAAATCTTTGTTTAGTTTTTCAAAATGTCTATTTCTAAAATGGAATTTTTAGAAATCTGTCCAACCAGTGCTTGTAAGTTTTGTAATGAAGAGATATTTTCAAAAGATGTTATTTGGAAGGTGCGGTTGCTATTTATCTTCAAGACTTTTAGGCTTTTTGATTGCAACATCCAGCTCATGTCAAGTTCAACGCAGGATTCTCTTGACTGCTGACGACTGGAATTAAATATTTTACAACGTGATTATCTAGCTTTTCAACGTAACACTGATGTGATACATGATTTATTCATTAGTATCATTGTTTGATACAATTAACATGCGGCAGCAGCACTGACTTTCGTGAAGAGGAATCATGAGGATTATTTTCGACGGCTTTTATGGAGCAAGTCAGACCTTGGATGTGCTCAAGAGAAGGGCGAGACGTGAACACGCGTAATACGTCCACGCTACACAAACCCAAATCAACAAATTTTAAAAATTTCAACTTCTCCATTGCGTTAGCAACGCTTGACCAGTATGTCATTGGTGAGACATTCGTTGAAATTTGTAGGCCATCGAAATTCTGCGGGGAAATGAATGGTGCAACACATCAGCATCATATACAACAAATTAAATCAATCAACAAGTCATAATATAATTCTTTACATATCTGCAAAAACCAAATAACTAAGAAAAATATAATTAGAAGAGGTCACACAAATTGTAAACAAATTTTACTGTAAGATAACTGACTATGTATCTGGTTGATCGCCTGTTTAAGAAATCAGCTGCCTCATCCCACTTCCTAATGCTCAAGTCTTTCAATTTAACACCATCCCACTGTCGTAAATAATTCCAATAACAACAAACATAGTATTTAAATGGATCAATAACATTAACAACTTCATATTTGAATAGGTTGATTACATTAACAACACCTAGAATGAGTATTAACAAAACAAAAGATTTTTTCATATGACATCACTGCAGTGATAACACTTTTTGAATTTCAAAAACGTTGAAATATAAAAATTTGTTCACCGTTTTAGAACATAATAATTATTTTGCAATAAACGAAAAATATCAATATAATTAAACATGAATACACGCGTGTTCACAAGCATATATTAGGTGTAAATTTTAAAAAATACTTGATAAACTAAAAAATTGAAATACCAGAGATTGATGAAGAGAGGCCTTCCTCCATAACTTGCAAGTCATTGAAACTGACACTAAATCTTTCACTGTCAGATACTTGAAAATCTTCAACAGTAACTTGAGTTCAATGCAAGATTTGTTAAAATTCCTGAGAAACTTGTTCATTACTACTCTCTTATCAACACTTGTGTAGATGCCATCATCATGAAGTTGGTGAAATGTTTTTGCTGCAATTACTCTCGCTGCTGTTGATGATCGTGACAATGCTAATGTTGATGAAGAGGAACATAATAATACTGATTTTGAGGAAAAGGAAACTGCTGCTGTGAATGGTTCTGGAACTGCTGCTGCTGTGGATGATGCTGGAACTGCTGCTGACGACATCACAAAACTTGTTTCATTGGATTTTGCATCCTTTCTTTGAAAAACTCTTTCATGTTTTATCTTGCAGATGAATTTATTTAGTGTGTGCATTTTAAATGGCTTCATAAACAAATTAATTTCATTCAGATTCTAAAAAAAACTGGTTAGCTTATAAAAAGTTAAAAATCCACATACTTCAGATTTTTTGTTTGTTTTGCATCTGAAAATGAAATACAACAAATAACAAAGTTAGATAAATAAATATTTATCATAAATTGTTTTGGTTGAATATAAATAACAATCTTACATTTTAGGCTTTTGAGACTCATTTGAGACCCTTGATTTTCGTTTGCCAGCATATCTAACTATTTCAAATGGTTCGTAGTTTAGTTTTATTTTAGAGAATGTGAAACAGGATGATGTTAATTCGCTTGTCTGACTTTTCACTTGAGTTGAGGAAAATATAAAATGTATAACTATTCATTCTTTAATATTTTAATAATAAATAATGGTAATGACCATAAAAGCTTACAATAATTGTTTATTTCAATGCTAGATCTCTGTAAAAAAAAATAAAAATTATATTTTATACTTTATTTTCTAAAAGAAATAATTTTATTAAAAAAATTTTTTTTTATAAAAATTGTTTGAACAGCCAACCAACCAATTTTTTTTTATCAGGAGTGTAATAGTAAACATCTAATTTAGGCTTTTCTTTTTCACTTGTGTTCCTGTATACAACCTCTCTTTTCCATCCTTATTTGGTTTAAAAAAAACTTCAAATCAATTCAATTTGATTTTTTAAATACAAATAAAATAAATAATGATCAATTTAAGTTTTATTTTTAGACAAAATTAAGGTAAAGCATAAGTAAAAACTCTATTCTATTACTTACTGTTTACTATAATCATAATCCAATAAATGGTTATGAAAAATGGTTTGAAAAAAGTACAGTATAATTAAAATTATTACAATATATTAATTACAATAGACAGCTATATACAAATTCATCCAAAATTATAAAAACAAACATTTTATTACATATAAAAAAAAGTGAATAGTGAATGAACAAATTGATAATGATCTTAAAATTAATGCTTTGGTCAGAATTATTCAATACAAAAAGCTTTTTTTGACCAAATTATATTAAATTCAAATTTTTAAATTATGGTTAAAAATTGCTTGTAAAAAAAACAGAATTTTATAAAAAAAAAAATTTTCATTCATTTTATAAAAAAAATGAATTTAAAACTGATATTTTGTCGTGCATTGAGTTCTTCGCATAAAAATCTGGTGATCATCATTGATCAACAAAGCATCAAAGAGAATTGTTAATTAAATTTAATTTTAAAATCACCATGGTAGAAAGGCTTCATCATCTGCTGATCATCTGTCTGCCAATCATTCATTCTTTTGCTCAATTTTCAACTTAGTAAAGAAGATAAAAAGCAAGACTTAAAAAACAAAATTCGAACTTTAGAAAACTTTTAGAAAATAATTATAAAAATAGCTAAAATCTTATAAACTTTGATTAAAACAACACATAAATTAAAAATAAGTCCAAGAAAAAATGTTTTTTGAGAGTTTACTTTTAACCTGGTGTTGTGCTAACATGGATATATCCATGGATGCTAACAATTTAAAAATACATAATTTACTCTGGTCAATCAATTTTCAATGAGTTCAATTAGCCAATTAATTAATCAATCATTTAATCTATCAATCATTCAAGTAGTTTATAAAGCGCTATTTTCGCGTTGTCCAACAGCAACAGCGCTCCTCAATTATTATTATTGTTATATTATCATATTATTATATTATTATTATTATTATTACTTTTATTATTATTGATTTACTCTACTAGCATTCCTCAGAGGATTTAACTGTGATTCATTAAATGCTTTGTTGAAAAAATAACTTTTTAACTCTCGTCTAAAGTTATTTAATGAAACAGTGCTTCAATGTTTTTTGATGATCGTTCCATATTTTTGGCAGAGCAGCCTGCAAACATCTGTTACCCAGTTTTGTTCTAGCCCTTGCAATGTCATCCTTTTTGACGAAACCGAACGCAATATCCCACATCAACTTCAGTTCTCTAGCAAAACACCTCCTTCAAATGTTTGGGACCATAACCATGTACGCAATCATGTCATCTTAAATTTTATTCGTTCCCCAATCGGCAACCAGTGGAGACTTTCCAAACACTTTGTGATGTGATCACGCCTACCGAAACCAATGACCAATCTGGCGGCAGCGGTTTGGATTTGTTGAACTTTATTTACCACTACTGCGCCGCACCAGCAACAACGAATTGCAATAATACAATCTAGACAGTACCAAAGTCACCACCAAACTAGTGAAAATATCATCTAAAAGACATTTCTTGACCAAATAAAATCTTCGTAGCTGTAAAAAGCAATTAGCATTAAGTTAGCCAAGTGAGGCAACGTCGTCAAAGCACTGTAAAACACCACACCGAAGTTCTTGACTTTATCAGCTGAGATCAACCTATTACCCAATATATCAAAAATCACATCTACTAGTAAGGATAAAGCTTTCCTAGAGCCAAACCATATCAAGTTCGTCTTGTCAAGGTTTAGCTTCAAACTTTTGAGTCTTAATCAATTTTTCACATTAATAATGCACCTAGTTAAACTATCAGAGATAGCTTGAGCATCTTTCACCAGACCTGCAGCATAGCTTTGTAGGTCATCCGCATACATGTGAATACTCAAATCAAGATCATAAATCAAACCCGGTAACCCAGACGCATACATGATAAATAATATTGTACCTAGCTCTGATCCCTGTGGTACACCTGTTTGCATTTCCATCTCATCAAACACCAAACCATCAAAACATACCTTTTGTAACAAATTCACAACCCGTCAAATATGATGTAAATCAATCGAGCACCACACTACCAATACCAAACCTGACCGAAATTTTTTTTTTAAATTCCACAAACAGACAGATCTTAATATCTACTCTGAACTTTGGAATTGATGGAGAAGTAGTTAGAGAAGGAGGTAGAGGGTTTCAGAGAAAATGGCCAGAAAAAGCAAATGCAGATTTAGCATAAAAGTGTTTAACAGTAGTTAAGAAGTAAAAACGAGAAGACGATCGTAAACCGTGGCGTTTAGGTTTAATAATTATATCTTTTAGTACTTATGAAATATTTAAGATTGAGATTAGTACATTAATGTGCTAATTTTAAAATTATTGTATACTTCAAGGTAGCCAGTGTAAAAGAACAAGATATAGAAATACATGAGGCAATAAAGATAGAGGCACGAGCAACTAAACGAGCAGCAGAGTAAAAAGCTTTTCTTAAAGGATAGAGTGTGGAATCAGGAAGACCATAGCAGAGCGAGTTACAATAATCAATCCTATATAAAATTAGAAGAAATAACATGTAGGAAACGGAGAAGAGTAGGGCCGTCAAGAATAAACAAAATATTTTTATTCTACGTAGATGAAAGTAAGAACTTTCAGCTGTACTAATTATTTGAGAGAAAACAGACACGCTAAAACTGAAGATAAAGCAAAGGCAGCGAGATTTACGAGAAAAATCAAGTCTTAAAATCTATGACGTTCTAAGTTTAAAATAAACATTAAGAATAAAGATTAATATCGATTTTTAACGCCAAAATTTGGAAATTTATGGTGAAGTTGGAATAAGAAAAAATACAAAAAATTTAGTTTTCTTGAATAATATCCGAAACAATTTTTTGGTTTTCTATTGTATAGTGATCTTTATGAGAGAAGCTTAGTTATTTTAAATGCCTAGTTAGATAGTTGATCATCCAACCATCTATCGTTCTATTGTTATGGTTATGGCTGCTGTATTTTTTTTAGTAGATATGTAAGAAGTAAGCTTTATCTAAAAAAAACCACTAATTAATAAATTCTCATACCGACAAATTTTTGTACTCGTGTTCACGTCTGTCATTTTATTCACGTCATTTTGTAAACATTTGATTGAACTTTGGTTTAAAATTTTAATTTAACCAACTTAAAAAAGGTTTTTTTAATCAAATTTAAATTTAAAAAACTTAATTTAACATTCAGCAATAAAGTTTTTTTAATTTTAATTTAATATTTATAATTTTAAAATAAAAGTGGTTTTTATATTTTAAAACAACTTAAGATTAAATAGATGTTGAGATAAATATGATTTATTAATTTGATTTTGAATTTTCATTTAACTTTGCATTTTAAAAATTAAAATATAATTAGTGATAAAACTTTATAAATAATAAATTAAATTAATAGCAAATTAATGTCATCTTCTGCATTAGTGCTTCACAATAATAATGACATGGAACAATCTTTGCTTGGTTCATGTGACCAACAGTCCAGGGATGTGCTCTCTACACTGAGCTTCTCAGAGAATAAATTAATAAATCGACCAGATTATGAAAGTGATGAACTTGATAACAATGAAATTATTGATCAAATGCAGTTGATGCACGATGACAAAAGCATCAACCACCAAAATACATCATTATTGGATGATGGCAACCAATATAAAAGGGTTAACAACCATGGAGGACGAATTAGTGACTGCAATGAGGATGCCTTGATGAGCGACATTACCATTGAGTTAATGATGAGTTCGACCTCAACTGATAACTTGAAATCTTGTTCAGCTAATTTAAACTTTCAGGTTTGTAATTCAACATCTAAAAATGGAACACGATTTTTTTCAGATAATGAAGCATTAGAAAAAACATCAAGTTTATGTGAGAATGTTCTGCTGCATGATGCAAAGCACAGTAGCCAGTTTGATGATGTTAATTTAGAATCTAATGATGCCAAACAGGATCGAGACAGTACATCTGATGATGATTTGTTGAATGAACTGGAAAGAGTTGTGTTAGGAAATTTGGCTGAACCAGCTTCAACTCTACATAGCTCCAACATTTACAACTCTGGTAACAATATTGACATGAGTGTATCTGAATCATCAAGCGACATATCTATCAATTTATCAGCTCAGTCAACAGCAGTTAAAGATCTTGAAACTCTAACCAAAAAATACAATGCCCTCATGATGAGATTAAATCACACTACAGAGGAAAGAAAGAGCCTGGAGATTGTTAACATCAACTTGGAAAGGAAAATTGATGTGATGGTCAAGAATCATGAGATGGAACAAAAAGAAGTGAGCTTCAGTTGTTTAGAATAATTCACATGTCTGATTCATTTATATTGATAACAATATTACATTTAGTAATATCCTAAGTAAAGATACATTTTTGCATCACATAAAAAGTTAATTCATGTATGTATGTTTTTATTGCTTCATGTCATGGTATTTAAGATTTGGGTTGGTTCACACACACATTACACCTACTAATATAAATTAACTTATGGTTTCCATAGTTACAAGATCGCTTAATTGAGCAAGATCGAAGTTTTGAAGAATTGAAAGAGAAGTTGATGAGACAGCTGACATTATGTAAGAAGGACAACTTTGACAGCAGTCAGGACCATCTGCTGCAACTAGATTTGGTAAGTCTTAATATGGAAGGGAATGTTTTGCTGTTTTGTTTTTTTGTTGTTTCGTTTACTAGTTGTTTCATTTGCTTGTTGTTTCATTTGCTTGTTGTTTCATTCTTGTTCATTGTAAATTTTAACATATTATATTTCATATTTTATTATTTCTTTCTGTAATTTATAACAATTATTATTATTTTATTGGTTTTTTATTTGCTAATATTTTGTAACATTTTTCCTGTAAGATGAACAAGAAACTGGATGAAGCAAGGAGAGAGAAGGATGAAGTCGTGGTGAGATTTGCACAGGCAGAACAGAAAAACATGGAGTTGCTGGAGAGAGCGCAGAAAGCCGAGAACAAAGTGAAAGAGTGGGCGAAGGAGAGGGAGACTGCCCTGGCCAGGTGGAAGGTCATGAAGGAGGAGAACAAGAGGGCATTTGATATCTGTGATGTCCAGGTGATGATGTTGATGCTGCTGCTGATGATGGTAGTATAGATGTGAGGATAATGTGTCAGGTTTTGCTATAGGAAAGGATTGTTTCTACACTGCCTTTAGCAAATTTGTCTGTGTTGATTATGATTGAGTAATAGAGATTTATTATTAATAACCGAAGAGAGTACATGTTCACGTTTAAATTGCAGTGCTGTGCAATAACCAGCATCAATTTTTTCAAATTCAAAGTCTATTTTTTTATCAAATGCTGTTTTTTTTCACATGCAATATCATGAAGTTCAACTTTCAAAACTTGTGTTGACACTTTGGTTAACTCTTTGGAGGCATATCCTAAAAATGTAATTATTAACTTATAAAAGTTGTTCATTGGATCAATATAAATTTTGAGTGAATGTCTAATTTATAGTCGTTGATTGCTGGATGAACCATGAACGACTTTTGTCTATCGATTATGAATTGTTGTCCTATTAAAATTAACTCACAGCCATGATACTTCTCAAACTTTACTGAACCTTTGTCTTTATTGATGATAGTTTATTCCTTTTTTTCTCCAAAGTTGTATGTTAAAACAGCAATGTACTTCAATTTACATCAAAACTTCCATCATTTTAAATGCTGTTCTGATGTTTTATGTACGCACTTTAGTTGTTTACTATTTATTATTGCATTTTATTGCATTGCTATAAAGTTGAAAGTCAAATCAAATGTTGATTTGTGTGTTGCAGAAAGCAGAAATCTTGCAGTTAAAGAAAGAAAATGAGAAATTGAAGGAAGCTGAGTCATCCTGTGATGTTAAGATAAAATGGCACATGAACAAATTGAAAACAGAACAAGACAGCCACAAGGTTAGTTTTTTTGTTTTGTAGTTTCAGAACTTGAAAATATGTTTTCATTTTTTTATTATTATATATATTAATCACATTTTGTTGAAACTATTTTTTCTATTGGTTTGTTTATTTTTCTGGACACAGGTTTTTGTTTATAATATTTTATGTTGAATACATTTCTTGTGATGGCCTTAAATCTATATGCCTGTGTTAAAAAGTTGTAAACGTTGAAAAATCTTGTAAAAATGTTCACATGAAGTAGCTAGTAAAGTGGCAGCTTAGGTAATAATTTAAAATAAGCAGTGAACCTGCATATAGGACAGATCCAATGTTGATAATAGACATATACATAATTGGCTGCAGGTCTCGTGTGCACTGTAAATGTAAATATGTGTGAACATTTGAGCCTGTCTTAAAAATTAATGCGCACGTTAATGTACACAAACAGGAGACAGTCACAAAGTTGTCTGATTCCACAAATTTGGTGAATGAATTGAAGAATGAAGCTACCATCCTATCAGAAACAGTTCGAAATATGTTCAATGTTCTTAAGGTGACGTCATCTTTTTTCCAATTTTTAACTTTTATCTTCTATTCATCTAAAATTTTTTATGATTTCCTACATTCAACCTTCATTGTTGTTACATTTATTTTCCCACAATTCTTTTTTACGCAAACTTTTTCACCTGTTGTTGAATATTTTATTTGTTGTTGGTTGTCACTTTTGTATACACGTGTGCGGGGGCGCACACGCACACACTCATCGCAGTTACACACATTATAATCACACACACACGCACACACAATCACATAACAGGAGCTTTTCCCTCAACAAACAATTGCGCAATTGGCCTCTCTACCAAAAATCGACGTTACTAATTTATGCCAAGCCTTCCAATCCATTAAGAAGGATCTGATGACTTTGCTCTGGAAGCAGAAGGAAATTGTTTCAGAAATGAAGACGTACAAAGATAAGGTGGCTGGTTTATTTTTTGATTGTTCATTGCTTGTTGATTGATTGATTGATTGATTGATTGATTGATTGATTGGTTGATTGATTGATTGATTGATTGATTGATTGATTGATTGATTGATTGATTGATTGATTGATTGATTGATTGATTGATTGATCGATTGATCGATTGATCGATTGGTTGATTGGTTGGTTGTTTGTTGGTTATTGATTGATCAGTTGTTCATTTTGATTAACTTGTGAGTTTGTTTTTTGGCTGCTTTAGATGGTCTGGTTGATTAATTGTTTATGTATTAGGATGAGAATTCAGTACCTAGTTTTACTTATTATTTCAAATTGTTACCGCCGCTCACACCCCATCAATATACCAATCATTCACTCATCCGAAAATTCGACCAACCAACCAACCACACAACCACCACACAACCAGATCCACTGTTTGGAACTGGAGCACAAGACTCAGCAAGAGGAGGTGACCTCATTACATCAGCAACTGACTGTGCAGCGTGAGAACAACACTGACTTGCAGCATAAGATCAGTGAGCTACAGAACATGGGAGATGACTATGCAAGGTCGAATTTTGTCATTTTTTTAATGTTCATATTTGATATACTGAACAATTATTTGTTTATTCAGACGGTAAATATTATCGTATAAAGTTAATTGACTCAATTAGGAATATGTATTAGGTCGTTATTATTCAAATTGCTTTTGCAATCAGTGCGTCACAATCTGCATATAGGTATATTTTATATATAAATATATTTTAATCATACCGGTTTTTATAAATGAAAACTTTTCATAAAGAAAAGTTATGGTCAAATACACATTTGTAATTGTTAGAAAAATATACACACCAAATATGGACAAACAGTTGTCTCTATAAAATGATTTTTACCCTAGCTTATCATCAGTGTGGATTAAACTTTTATTGAAAAACAACTTCTAAATAAACAGATTGAAGTCAGAACTGAGCACAGCAACTGTCAGATTGTCGGAACTGGAGTCATCCCATGCAGACCTTACCAATGAGCTGGCACTAAGCAAGTTGAGGGAGGATGAAAACTTGAAGTTCAACAGCAAATTATCGCAAATCAATTCTGAATTGCAGGCATCGCGTGACAAGATGGAGGTTGAAGTTAGTGGTGATGTGCTTAGTGGCCGTATGATTGATTGATTTCACAGTCCTCATCAGAATTTCAATTATTTTAATAATCGTCTTCATGCAATTGTACCTAGTTGGAATTTGCCACAAAGAATTTGACATTACTTGAAGAGAAATGTTCCTCACTGGATGAACAAGTTAAAGAGCTGGTATGTGCGATGTCTATCTAATTTTTATTTCTGTACTTTTTTTCATTAATTGACTTCCAACCAATGAGTCTGGTAATTTTTGTTGTCAAATATGGTCTATTTATTTTTTAATTAGCTAATATTATTCTATCTAACTGTATAAATATAGTTGTAAGTGTATGTTGTATGTTTTATATTAGCTCCTTTATTTTTTCCTTTTTTGATTTTGTTAAAATGTGTTGTCTTGTATGTATATCTTGTTATTTTCCACTTGTTTTTGGTCTAAATCACCCTCGCCATCCCCATCCAATAATTTCAGATGATCGCAAAGGAGAGATTGAATTCTGATCATGTGACACAGATAGAAGAACTGAAAGTGAAACTGGAGGAATCCCAAGCAAAAGGTGATGGCGATGACGATGATGATGTCGGTGATGATGATGTCGTTGCGTTTATATTATCAAAAATAAAATTATTATAATTCTATTAACGGTTGTAAAAAGTTATTGTTATGATTATTTTTTTTATTTTGCAGTCGAGGCTCTGAATTTGAAATTGAAGGAGATTGAGGATGACATGAAGATAAGCACTAGAAAGCACAATGCAATCATTAAGGTTACTTTAGTTATTTAGCTAGTAATCTATGCATTCATTCATCTATCCATTCATTCATCATCAGAGTGAGTAATTTTTGTCTTAATTGATTTATGATATACACTAAGTCATCATCTAGTCTATTAATTTGCCGTTACCTCTTTTTATATTCCATCGTCAATTACTTTTCTTCTATTTGTCTTATTATTATTTATTTTATTCTAGCATATTTTATTTTTCATGTTTTATCATTTATCTTCCTCACTTTTTGTATTTATTTTCTCACTTATTTGTTTAATTTTGTTTCACTGCCTTGCATGTTGTTACAGTTTCTGCGTCTGTCAGATCCTGATTTTTAAAGAATAATAAAAAAAAAAAAAATTATACAGTTATAACATAATGAATAGAAGGTTGAATGTGACATAACAGGACTTAAGAAGACAGTTGCAAAGTCGAAGGCCTATAAATGGAGCTGAAGAATTTTCACAAAATGGCAAACTTGGGGATAGGGACAACAACTCTTTGTGCTCCTGGCGTTCTCATGGTGGGTCTTCACTTTCATTGGATGCCATAACTGCCAATCAAACGGTTTCTTCTCCACCTATCGTCCAATCAAATCATTCTAAGCATGGGACTTCTAATGAGGTGATTTGGCAACCTAGAATTCTAGTTTTAGTCTTGTTATGCATAATTTTCGCCTGTGAAGTGCTAAGTGAATGATTTATTCTCAAGTGGTAGTTTTGCTTTATCACTTATCTATGGTTTTATTTCTTGATACATTGGTATATTACCTGTAGCGACTTTTGTTCTTTGGAGTTATTATTTAAAATTCACGACTGGAGTTGCTTAATCAAACTACAGCAGCAGCAGGATAATTCGTCAACAAGCAAGTCAACATCACTGACGAACCCAGCAACAACGGCAACCACATCGACAACAGCAGCACCATCAACATCACAGCAGCAGCAGCAGTTACAGCAGCCAGCAAATTTTAATAACGTTGAGAACAGTGTCGATGAAAGGATCCAGCAACTGCAACAACATCTGAGGAGGAAGGCTGGAAGAATTGAGTTCTTGAAGGAACATGTGGCACAGCTGACTGAGGAATTGCATAGAAAATCCAAGTATTTGCCATTTCTAACATTCTTTTAAATTTCTACTTGGAGATCCATTTAAGAATAAACCTAATCTCGCTGTATTATTATTTTTTGCCAGTATACTAGTTTTTAAAACATCACTATGCTGTATATATAAAAGTGTTTCCAGAGATTATTTACTATTTAAAATTGCGTTACCTTATCAATTTTCATTTGTTAATTATTATTATTTAAGGATAATTAGGGAATATGCAATAAGAGTCGATGCAGCATCTTTGGTGCCAGAGTCTTCGGACAGGAATAAAGTGAGTTGAGTTGCTTGAACAAAAAACATTGAAACCACAGATATTTTCTCACACACATCCATCAAACCGATCATCTTACCACAAGCACCCACCCAGTCAATTCATACATATCTCTAACGTGCGTTATATTTGTTCACTTCAACTTTCTAATTAAACCACACACACCACACACACACAGACACACACATGCACACAGACAGACATACACATACACTCGCACACATACACAGGCCCTGCTTGCTAGCAAGGGTGGTACAACAATGGCATCCATTTTCGGCTCCAACCACACTGATGGCTCCATGTCCATGGCACTCTCTATTGAAATCAACAGGAAGCTGCAAGCTCTTGTCGAGGACACACTCTTGAAAAATATTAAACTTAAGGTTGCTGCAGAGCGATGATGATAGTGACGATGTTGATTGAATTTGATGATGAAGATGATGATGAAGATGATGAGGATGACGTGGATTAATATAATGACTATGTAACATTTGTTATTTCCTATTATGGATGTAGAATTCATGTTGGCCATCTTATGAAAATTTTTATATGATGTTGGCAATGATGTTTATCATATGATGAAGAAAAATAATGTTTTTTTATTTATTTAGTTATTTATTTATTTAAATAATTGCAGGAATGCATGGACACACTGGGACAGGAAATAGATTGGCTAACCAAAGATAACAAATCTCTCAGGGCCCAACTCAGCAACCTGGAGAAGAATCTGGCAGACGATAATAACAGAGATTTGGCTACCAACGGAAATAGCACTAACAATTGCGTTCAAGATGATGACATCGTTAAAGATGAAGGTGGGACTTCGACAAAAAAACATCAAACGTCAACTAATGCGACAAGGAATGCAAACAATCCTCATGCTAAGTGCACATCAACAACATCATCGACAACCAATCAGACTGTAATAACACTAGCAACTGCTAGAAATTCATCCAATTCTTTAACGTCCGTTTCAACTGTCTTAACAAACTACGCAGACAATACAACTACAAGACCATCTTTTACATCTTCACCATCATCAGCGAAAGTAACAACAACGTTATCTTCCTCGTCAATTCCTACAACAACATCAACAAAAACAACAAATATGCTTGCTGACATAGACGCTTGATATTTTTATTTAATTTTCAATTATTTTATTATTTCAATACGTGTCACATATTATTTATACTTTTTTTTAGATTTCGAGTTTTTGTAAAAAAATTTTTAGCAGTTCACGCGCAAACGCATACTCGTGTTTGAGCGCGCGTTTGCAGCAAATTATTTACAATAATATTGCTACTATATTATACGTTGTTGTAATTTTTTGGTAGGCATGATTTCATGTTTGTGAAATACTCTTGTACAATAGGGTTATTATGCACAAAGATATGCGTCTGTCTATCTGATTTTTTTTGCTTGTTCATTTGTCTGTTGTCTGATAGTTTGTCTGTAGACTCTTTGAAAGTATCAGATTGCATATCATGTATGATAGATAGCATGATGTTGTTTTGTATCCATTAATCAATGTTTCTTTCTCATATACCATTGTTTGATTTTTCGTTCATTTGTAAACTCTAAATGTTCGTTGATTTAGGCATTTTCTTTTTTACTTTTTCCTAGTTGTAAATTAAATTATTTTTCAATTTTTTTTTAATTTGTGTGAATTAACTTCTGATATGTCGTGATTATTTATAGTATTTAAATTTTATTTTTCATCAGTACCACAAAATTGCTTTCTTCCTATTTATTCCATTTTTTATTTATTTCATTTCATTTCCGTTACGTTCTACGCTTTCTGTAATTTAAAAATAGTCGCTCCGTTCAGTTAAATTAAATTGAATTGTAAATGTCCAATAACAATGACAATATATAAAATGATCGGATGATGTGCTGATATTTTATTAGTTTGTCTGTACTTTCATTCATTCATTCATTTATTCATTCATTTATTCATTCATTCATTTTTTTATCCATCAATCAATTTTCTCTATCCATTCAGTGTCTGTTTATCTTCCAACCATCCATCATTTAAATATTTATGACGTCACGTTGCTTAGTAACATCCATATTAAAATCTTCTACTGCAGTATAGTTCAACTATATCCTTATTGGTTGGGTGATTGGTCGATTGATCAATTACTTAGCTGATTGATTGATCTTTCACTTTACTGGTTGTTTGATTGATTGGATTGGTTGCGGTTATCTGTAGTGTATTTTTGTACGAACTGGAGTATTTCGGTTGCTATGATTATTCCTTCTTATTATTATTTTTTCATTATTATTCCTATTATTATTCCTTATTGTCACACTCGTTGTTTACTATTCATCATTTATTATGTTGTTACAAACAGTATTGAGCACATGTAGAAAGTTGATCGTAACATTTTTTGTACACAAGTTTCAACGCCATTATATATTTTCCTTGCACTTAGAAAAAGTTAGCCGAAAATTAAAGGCAGACCTTCATTATTCATTCATTCAATGTTCTATTACCTGATTAATTACATTAACGAATTAACTATAAAATGGATGTAAAAATTGGGAATTGTTTGTCAATTGAAATCACACGAACCTGCACTCATTAATCTGGATGAATTAATTTTAAGATTTTTGTCCTCTAACAGATTTTTCCTACGTAACTTTATATTTTATTGTATTATTCGTTTATATACTCATTAACCCATCATTCAGCACATCATTTAAGATGTCCAATACATATACATATTCATTATTTCTTATTACGTTTTTGTTTATTTGTACATATTTGTATTAGTTGTGAACGTAATAAATTAATGTAAGCATCATATACGTGCTCAGTTCACGTACGCAACACACTTAGACGCATCTTCGTCTTCATTTGTACATATACTTATTTTTAATTTTATTTTTGTTATATTTCATTATTCAAGCATTTGATAAAATAAACATATTATCTATACAATTGATAAAGGAAAATTGTAGAACGTTTTCAACAGTTTTCCAAAAATTACCAAAATAAAGTAAATTTTAAATGAAACCGCAGAAAAATGTTTAAAACGAGCCAACAGTCTTTGACTATGTAACTCTTAAATTACGTTTTACGCGATTGTTTTAAATTTTTGCACCTTGCGATAAGTCTGAAAACTGATTTTTAAATGTATTTCCAGTAAATGATGATCGGTTATTTTTTAACACCGCTAATTTATTTATTAAAAGCATTTCTCAAAAAACGTGAACAAAAAGTTATAAATTGTATATAGCAAAGTATTCAACAAATGACACAATCAGCAATGAGGTAAAAATTATGCAGCCGTGTCTCAAATTTAAAAAGAAACAATTGTGAAGAAAGATTAATAACCATATCACATTAGAAAAAACAAATCAAATTTAGAAATCAGTGACTATCAAGTTGTGAAAGTAATATATATTCTAAGTCTTTCAAATAAAAGTTATTCAACATAATTATTTCAGATTATATATCAAATAGCCATAAATTACATATAAAATATGTAATTTAATACCGTCTAAACAATGGTTAATAAACGGTTTCCAAATTTAAGGTGATAACTTTAAAAAATAAATTTAATTGAAAAAGATATTTCATTATGTATGATTATAATACTCTGAGATACACAACAACAAAAGATATTAATGACAATGACGTTACAAAGGACTAATAGAGAGGACATGACCCGAAATTTTGATTCTGATAAAGATCGGTTTACAAATAACAAAGACACGCAAAGAAACTGACGACAGCAACGTCTGTCATTGATAAACACGTTGCAATAAGAATGCTATTGATTAGCCAGCCGTAAGTTTCATTCTAATCACTTATACCAACGTCTATGTAACAATAGTAATTAATACAAGCAATAGCAAAATATAGCGAACTGGTAGGACTACTTGAAAATAAATGGAAAATTCTTTCAATCTCTCTTCTTGATGGTGTCAAGATCATTCAAGAAGCATTCAATCAGTGAATTGACATCATCTGGATTGTCTTGCTGGACCCAGTGACTTGCCCCCTCTACGTACTTCACAATGCACAAATCACAAAACTCTTTCGACTTGTCTGCAAGTTCAGTGTCAAGTGCTTGATCCTCAGTGCCCCAAATGATAAGGGTTGGTACTTTTATTTTATTCAGAGGTTCGAGACTCAATGAACTGTAGCGCATGGCTGCTCTGTAGTAATTGACGGGTCCGCATAAATCACCTGTATTTGTCAACAGCAGTATTAATATTATATTAAGTAACCAAATTTGTTGCATTTGTCAAACAAAGCTCATCTCTTTAATCATTTCATCAGCAAATTTACCAGAAAACAATTAAAGAACTAACTGTACTCAGCAAATGTGTACTTGAAAGCCTCTATATCTTCCCCAGTGAAAGCTCCAGCATGACAGCCAAACGGCTTCTTAGTTAATATATCCTCAATAAATGAGAGGTCGTTCATCTGAAGGGAGACAATAGGAAGTAATGGAAGCTGGAAGAAAAACATGTACCTGCAAACATTTAATGTAGCATGTTGGCAACAGTAGTAAGTAATGTAATTAATGCTAATTTTATTACAATTTCTGTCTTGATGTCATTGTCATTATTTTGTCAATCAGATGATATTATCTTTTAATATGTTCCAATCATCAATTAAATAATAGATTATTAGCATACATGGCACCATTTGACATTTACATAATGCACAGATGTGGACGATTGTGGTTTAGGCATATGGTAGACATGACTTTCTTTGCACTCAAATCTGGTCACTAAAGAATAGCACATGAAACAGCATTTTATAGTTAACTAGTGAAAACTAGTAATGTTCATTCGTTTGATAGGATATCACACTTGACTGGTTTCTAACTCTATTATTAAATTACTTATTTTTGTTTTATTCATTCATATCATTAAAAAGTTATTATATACCATGACTTGAAGAGTTGACCAAAAGAGCTTTTTATGTGCATCCTGAAAGCAAGTGGATGAGGGCAGTTGAGAATGATCAGCTGTTTGATGATGTCAGGGTGGTGGGCAGCTGCACACCAGGCAACTGCTCCTCCCCAATCATGGGCCACCAATGAACATTCTTTATAACCTGGTACAATATTGGCAAGGATTATAAGATTTTTGATTCATTTTCTTATATATAAAATTTTTTTATCATGTAAATAAATGTTCATATAACCAATGAAAGGCAATAAATTAATATGGAAAATACAACAACATATAATAACCAAGTTCATTAATGAGTTCAATTAGATCAGCTACTAGCTTATCTATGGTGAAGTTTAATATTCCATGTGGCTTGTCCGACTCACCATAACCTCTCATATCAATTGCTACAACTCTGCACATTATGTATGTATGTATAAATGTACTTATTATATTATAAAATCTATCTACATATTTTATATAAATAAAAAAGCCTAATGCATTATATTTAGTGACGACAATAATTTCATCTAAATCAATTTAACCAATTTAAACCTGTGAGTTTTCATGAACTTTTTGATTTGATGTCTCCAAGAGTACCAGAACTCAGGAAAGCCATGAACAAAGAGAAGCAGAGGTCCATTTACTGGGCCACTGACCACACAATGCAGTTTCATCCTGCTCTTCTGTTGAATCAGTTTTTACACATGTCAAGTAAATAAATAAAATGACTAAAACAAACCATGTCATTGACAACTTGATTGGTAATTAATAAAAAGTAGTAGATAAATATGAGTTATTTTGTAAATGATTATAGGGAAAATACATCTACATAAAAATAAGAAAAGTAGATGTCACTACATCAATTACATTACACTACAATTACTTATTACTATGATGTTAAATTGTTAACATTATGACTAAACATTAAACATTAGATTAGCATTAGAGAATCAATATATAATATATATAATAAATAACATAATTTCCAAATAAAATAATTAACATAATTTATGTATTCAAATCTATAAATGTCTCAATAGTCAATTCTCAACAACAGTAATATGAATTATGAATATCTCATGATAAACATCAGGCAAAAAGCAAAAGCAAACCATTGAATATCAGTCTTCAATATGATATTAATTAATTAATTAATTTAAATAAACTAATAAAAGAAAGATTGAGAGCCAACCTTAAGAAGAACATACTTGTGTTCTCCATATTCATTGTTGGTCAACACCTCAGGTCGATCCGAGCGCGCCTTGTTGCAAAGAGACCCGGGTCCGTTTTTTATCAGATTAAACAAAAACATGAAAAATCCATAAATCCCGAACAAGCAGACAAAAACAAATTGCAAAAGCAGCTGCTTTAACGGTAAATAAGTAATCATTTTGGTTCAAATTTGGAAGCAAGTTTGAGACAGTCTGACTTCAGCGAACTTTTAGGAAAAGTCACGCAAGAACAGGGAGCAGGACGACTGATGGACTTTAATAAACACCTGAAAACACAAGAGAGATGTGTAATGAGTATATTTTAGTAACGATAACTATTCACATTAGAACCGTTTCAATTATCTCATTTGATATATATGTGGTTTCAAAGCTACATTTTACAGATGAAAGATTTGTATTTAAAAAAGGATAAAGTAAAGTAGCATTTACTCGTATTAATTTATTTTCTCTTTATGCGCATTATTAAGTTGTTCTGAGGTAGTTGATACTACTTGATGGGTGGTAATCATTTAGAATTCGAACCCGGCCATAGCAACAAAACGCAGGACCAGTCATAGCCATGGATATATCCATGGTCATAACATCTTCTGGAAAAACTTTACATTTACACAATCATGTGGCAGTGTGGCAGCATTTGTATATACTTTAGAAATTCCATAATAATCAAGATATTTTTGTGGCAAGACATGTTATTTCAACTACGATAATTTGTTGATTATCAATCAGCGTCATAATTTTTGATCTTGACATGAAACATCCAATCACTTACTTTACCAAGATTAAATATTCTCATTCATCTTTACCACATAAAATAAAATTATTACTTACAAAATGCATAATAATAAACAATTTCCGTTAAGATAATTTTTTTGTGACAATTTTTTATGCATTGGATAAATACCATGTTCTTTATTGTTTAATGATGCAACCTTTTAAAAGTTATATTTTGGTTTATAATTTATAAATTTGGCACCTATATTTCATCAATTGCATTTCTTTGATTTGTAAAGATATTTTCCATTTGGTTAACGGGTTCTTAAAAAATGGTATTCATGATAAAACTTCAAATAGTCAAAAAATATTAAAGTAACAAATATTAATGCTAAGTTTTAATACATATTCAATCAATTCGATCAATCAATCAATCAATTAGCTTGTAAAGCGCTATTTCCGCGATGTTCAACAGCGCTCCTCAATTAATTTGCAAACAGATGGGTCTTGAGATCCGCTCTGAACTTGGTAAGTGATGGAGAAGTAGTCAGAGAAGTAGGTAGACAGTTCTAGAGAAAATGGCCAGAAAAAGCAAAAGCAGATTTAGTAAAGGAGTGTTTAACACGAGTTAAGAAGAAGCGAGAACAAGACGATCTTATACCGAAACGTTTATCTGATAAGTACTTAGGAAATAATTTAGATTGAGACTTATACATAAATGTGCAAATTTTAAAAATTATTCTATATTTTATAGGAAGCCAGTACAGGAGAACAAGATATGGTGATATATGAGAAAAAAGGGGGCACGAGCAATTAGACGAGCAGCTGAGTTAAAAGCTTTGCTTAAGGGATAGACTGTAGAATCAGGAAGACCATAGTAGAGCGAATTACAATAATCAATCCTATATAAAACTAACGAAGTAACAAGAAGGAGAAGAGTAGGATCATCAAGAAAAAGCAAAAGTTTTTTTATTTTACGTAGATAAAAGATACGTAGATAAAACTTCTAGCAACACTATTAATCTGAGAAGAAAGAGGCATACTAGAATCGAAGATAAAGCCTAGACTATGAAACTTGTGAGAAACGTCAAGAGTTGTGGAATCACGTAAGATAATAGGAGGAATAGTAATAGAGTGATTAGATTTATTAAAACAAATTATTTCAAATTTAGAAGGATTAAGTTTAAGACACATAGAGTCAGACCAAGCGATAATTGAAGAAAGACATAGAAATAGATTATGAAGATTAGATGGAGGAAAAGAAGAATAAATATAAGAATCATCAGCATATAGTTGACTAGTGAAAAAAGTTATTAATAATACGAGGTAGTTCAGAGGTATAGAGTATAAATAAAAGAGGGCCAAGGATAAAACCCTCAGGTACCCCAAAAGTAAGAGTAGAGGAGTTAGAAGTTTAGAAGTAGAGTTATTGAGAACAACAGGAGAAAAACGATTACAGAGATAAAAAAAAACCAAGATAGACAATAATCAGCAATATTAAAAGAAAGATCTAGCAGCCTTAAGAGAATAGTATGATCAACAGTATCAAGGGCAGAGGGAAAGTCAAGAGCAAGAAGAGTAAGATTAATATTGTCACTAGAGCGAAGGATATCATTGTGTATTTTGAGTAAAGAAGTTATATTGTATGCTTGTTGTTATGAATAGGTTAAATTGGTAAACACACATATGGTGATGGTGGTGAATAACTGTTACTCATAACGCAATTCAATCAAACAGCCATATTCAATATTCATTCATACGCTCACAGGCAGGTGTGCAAGGATGGAAGCGAACGCATGCAGTAAATAAAAATGCCTGTTTTAACCTAAAGATTATCATATATGTTTAAATTCTCTACTATTTTATTATTTAAGATTGTACGCATAAATACACGGATGAACATAACAATAAAGCATTTCTCTTGTAATAAGAACTCACATCAAGCAATCGTAAAGCTCAAGTGTCTATAGCTTTGAGATGTTGATTTCTATATCTTTAAAAAAAATTGAAAAATATTCACTTCAACCGATCAAAAGCGCTTGTTGAAAGGCTGAAGGAATTAGAAATTCGTGGTATGACAAAAATTCATCAACATGTCAATTTACGTTCGATGAAACGGCTGACGGTAGCGTTTCTAACGGCTATGGTGATATCAAATTTATGATAATTTAAACTACGATAATGAAATTTGTTTTAACAATTTAACAACGAACAAGAAGTACATATCTTTGATCAAACTGTTGAACCAGGTCAAAGTTTAAAGAAAGTTTATATAAAAATTTGTTAGACATGTGTATATTTTATGCCTATGTGTGTAAATTCTCATATACTATGTGTATGCATACCAATACAATAATAAATCTTTAAACAAATAATTATAATATATAATAGTTTATTAATGTTTAATATATTAATTGATTATATATATATATATATATATATATATATATATATATATATATATATATATTATTGTAGACTTCATTGCCGTAACAAAGGTTACCGAAAAAAGCTTTTATTTAAATGTATATATGAAAAATGCAGTCTAAAATAATTAGAAATTTTATTATTAATTTATTCATTTATTAAAATTAATTTATTAATATATATATATATATATATATATATATATATATATATAATTATATATACATGCAAGCATACATATATTAGAAACGTATAGTACGTGTGTGTAGATGAGTGAATGATTAGGTAGATGTATGAGTGCATTGATGGATTGATAGCTAATGGCAGGATGAATGCGTTTCACCTTTTTTTGCATATTCAATTTCCTTGATGAGAAATGTAAACAAAGAATTGAAATAAACACACACACACACACAAACACACATACATGTACGTTTCTTGCGGTACTTACACGTACTAAATATTTGTGCCTGTACATGGCGTGGCATTCACACACACACACGCACACACCACGCACACACTTTTAAAAAATGTATTGAAAAACTGCCAGTTGTTGGTTAAAATGGCATATTACAAATTAGGAAAAAAATTGATCAAGGCTCTTCAATGGATAACAACATTATTTAGCAATTATTTCAAATTCTATGGTTTGTAGTTTTTTCATCAATCATCATTCATTAACTCTAATTAACACATTAATAGGGGATGCGTTTGTAGATGCAGATGCAGTTGTAAATACGTCTAACAGCTTATTCGTGCTAACAAATTCACACAGTGTACCGATTTTGTTAATTTAATACAGATGTTCTATCAAGCTTTTTTATATTCAAACTATTCTCACACACTACACAGGCCAAACAAACACACACACACAAACACAAACACACACACGTACAGTCGTACACCCACTCATTCAAACACACACGCACACCGACATCCATCTCTTTTTAACCATAGTTCGTCAGTCGCCTATTGTTTTAGATTAGATTCGAGTTTTAAGAAAAATTTTGTCTGCCTGAACAATGTTTTAAAATTTATCAAAGGGGTCATTTAAATTGGGAATCAATGAATATATAGATACTGAATATATGTGATAAGGTTTAATGGTCGAATTTATGTATATTGTAGCCTATACATACAAATTTATATAGATATGTACTGTGTATATGTATCTGTGATGCATTTAGGTGGTCACATGAGCATGAGTTAAACATATTCTCGTTCTAGCTACATACAAATACTACTATGAGCAGATAGAGACAGAGCACGATGAATGCAATAATAGATAGTATCTGGTGTTATGAACTACTACGTACGTGCATCATACAGCGTAATACTACGGTAAATATGTGTGTGAATAACACACAACGTAAGAGATAAAAATGCACGTGAGTAGAGTATGTAGACGCACATACACGCACACAAACACGGACATATATATATATATAACGTTTAGAGATGTTATTCATTATTTAGTTAGCATTGGTTAGTAATACTATTTATATGTGTAAGTTACCTAATGTAATAATTTAATCTAGGATTATAAGGCAAGAGAAGGATGCGTGAATTAATTGGCTGGTTACTAATTAGAAAGGTTGTTAACATAAATATTTGTAATGTAGAGTGTGGTACGTGAGATATTTAAAATAAAAGATTAGAGCTAATCTTATATTAAGGTTTCGTTCGTTCAATTAATTAGAGCTCTTCATAAAAAGATAAGTTTACGTATTTAATGTAGTTTATAGATTAAGTAGATAATGATAACTTATAAAGTAGTTAAAAAGATAACACGATAATCACCAAATTCTGTTCTAATACTGTATAACGAACATTAGCAATAAATTTTATCTACAATTTTTCTACCATAAACAATAAAGTGATGACTAATATTTATTAAATGCAATGCAATTTTTATCAATTTTAATAAGCTTTTTAAATTTGTATTTACTACAAATAATATAACAGATGTGTACTGCTTGTTCGTCTGTTTGCATAAACCGAGTAAATACAACACAAAGGAACCGGCCGACAAATTACACCACTACAACATCAACATACGTATTGAGACGCAGACGTAATATTGTTACATTAAAAAATTTACGTTCAGTGATCAGTAGCTAAATATGTCTTCAGAAAAATTGACAATATTAATAACTACTGTTAGCACCATGAACTCGTTCACCAACAGCTACGAGTTTGCAACGCTGAAATTAAAATAAAGCAGGTAGCAAAGCAACTGACTACATCAAAAAACGGCATCTAACCAACCAACCAATCAACCGACTGACCAAACGAACATGACAACCACTACAACAACAATGGCCATCGACGATTCTCCTTCAAAAGTAGCCAGAAACTTTTGGATTATTTTCGGTCCATGTTTATTCACTATCGGCATAATAGGCAACATTCTCATCCTTCTCGTAATGAGGCAGCCCATCATGCGAGGAACATCGACGTGTTTGTATCTCTGCTGGATGGCGTTGGCCGATGTTTTTGCTCTGATCTCTGGCATGGTGCCTGAATGGCTGGAGTACTCTGGCATCCTCGTTTTCAAAGAAATCAGTCCTAACACGTGCAAATTAGAAAAGTTAACGTTTTACACGAGTGGAGATGCCTCTATCTGGATTTGCATCTCATTTACCATTGATCGCCTGATGGCTGTTTGCTTCCCGTTTGTCGAATCGTTCACGCACACACCGGTTAGCGCTAATTATAATGTAATGCTGATTTTCTTCTTGGCTTTGGTGAAAAATTTACACGTAATTTGGACCAGAGGAGCTGAGTACAAAGTGGTTGAACATTTAGTTTCTAACGTAAGTTTTTATAATGGTGTTAATGCTAGCCATTCTGAAAACTTTACCACTAATACATCTACCGAAGTTTTTTTAAACAGAACAGTACAAATGGTTTTTAATGAAACGATCCTACTATCTAACTGTGGCAGTCCAACTAAGGAGTATAGATATTTTGAAAGGTTGATATTTTTTGTATCGTTTAATTTGTATGATTAAATATGCCCAAATCATTTTTTTAATTTTCTCCCGATTGCATTCCATTCATTAATTAAAAATGTTCATTCTGTTCATCTGTCAGATACGTCCGGCCGTGGATAGCCTCAACTCTGGTCAGTTTCATCCCTTCAATCGTCATCGTCATCTGCAACTTTTTCATAGTTCGAAAATTATTACATCTCAAATCTAACAAGAACAAGATCCCATCTGAAAGTGAGCAGAGCACAGTTCTGCAGATGACCATCCTCTGCCTGACCGCTTCCATCTGTTTCGTTGTCTGTAACATACCTAGTCTCATCATGCTTATCGGAAAACCATACTGGCAAGATGCTGGTGGAAGAACTACTTCCATCTACAACCTCGCCAAACCGATCGTTAATCAGATCTTTTACGTTAATCATTCCGCCAACTTCTTTCTCTATTGTGTAACCGGTAAAAGATTTAGACAGACATTATACCGGATGCTAAAATGTAAATGCTGCTACAACAATTCACACTGTTGTTGCTGCAACCGAACTGAGTACAATTTTATTTTGAGACATTCGAACAACTGCTCCGTACCAATTGTGCGATTCAAAAAACAACCCCTATCATCAACAGGGGCGGCAGAAAATAAGAAGAACATTCTAGGTGGTGGCAAGTTAAAATCTTGTAATGTGAGGACTGGTAAAGATGGCGTTGACACTGACGATCTTGTCACAAATTTTTAATATCATTACCTCCCATCTCTAAAAGCATACAATTTTTATTTTTTTAATTCGTATATTTTTAACACGTACATTATTTAATTCTTGCGCAGATTTTAATTGTCGAAAGATTACAGCAATGATATTTGTAGACTCAGTGTGTGTATGTATGCATGCATTATGTTGTGCGTGTATTTGAACGTGAATGCTTGCATACCTGCCTGCGTGCCTGTGTTATTGTTTACGTTCTTCTTCAAACGTCTCAAACTTTTCACATATCCTAGTCTAAAAAGTGCGAACATTTACTAATGCATATTGTAGATTGCTTCTAATTCATACACACACACACACACACACACACACACACACACACACACACACACACACACACACACACACACACACACACACACAAACACACACACACATATATATATATGTATATATATGTACGGTAAATTATTGTAAAAAAACAGTGTGCGAATTTAAGTAGTCGTTGCAGTTTTTCTTGTTATGTATAAATTTTTTATATAAACTATAAATTTGCTCGCATAAACTCCAACTTTATGGAGTACCTCAGAATAATCTGAGACTTTCCGACTGGACGCACCGACCATCATATGAGACCACTTTGAGATTCCCCGACCACATTTGAGACGCTCCGACCATCATTTGAGACGCACCACTCCCTTTCCTTTTCTGTAGCTCAACCACAGCCCAACACAAAATATATAAATAAATTGAGGCACTTTATGTTATGCAATGCCGTTAAATTCATTTATTACATTGTTATATGCACGAAACAACAAACATTACCAGAGTTTAGATTAAAAAATACGAATTTAAGTGTATATATATGGGCCTCTGGCGAACTTTTAAGAAATTTTTAACTCTGCTAGATGGCGTGACCGGTAGATAAGAAGCAATAAAATATTTTTTGCGGTTTAATTCAGTAATAATTCAACAAAAAGTCCTCGTGTAATTTATAATTAATGGAGTTTTTAATGTACATACTAACGCCTTCGCCTTTACCAATTAAACGGTTTTTAGCTACAAAACTCATAATCTGCAAAAATAATTAGGCGGAGTAGGTTATCTTTCAACCGAGTTTCTGGAACGGCAATGACGTCAGAAGTTGTGTTGAATTCAGTGATGTAATCACACAAATTGTCTGATTTATTGACAAGACTTCTTATATTCAGATGGATAAGTTCAAGGTGAAATGATGATTGGCTTTTTACATCAAAATTTATTTTATTCGTCAAAACGTTAACATTTAGTGCGTGAAAAAGATGGTGTTGATTGTTAATTTTTGTCTCAACAGCTTTCGTTGTAGGTGGTTTGTTGAGGTTCGTTGATCGAGCCATGATTGCTACTAATTTTTTAAATATCGTCTGTAGACAGTTTGAGTGAGCTTTACAGTGATGGTTTTGGATCATTTGGTTGTGAGAGGAGCTATTGACTTCGAGGGCTCGGCGACAGTGGTGGTGCTTCTAGATTTTGATGAGAATGTTTCTGATTCAACACTGACGTTGCTTTTGTATGCTTTACACCTGAAGCAATGCAACATAATTTTTGTGTGAAAGGGATTGTTGTTGTTGCAGATAATTACGTGCTTATAAGCTTGATAATATTAAAAAAAAATCTTACCTAGATGATGTTTGCTAGCTCATACTTAATTTCCCATTAATCATTATTCATTAATGGTTTCACATTTTTTTTGTCTACTGAAAATGTGTTTCGTTTCGTAATTTCACTTCACACACTCACAGACACGCACACAAACACACACACGCGCGCGCACACACGCGCGCACACATTGCAATATATTACACATATACTTTGTATGCCTAGATAAATTTTACATTCTGAGTACACGCAAGCGTTTACATATTCATGATGTTGTTGAGTGTTGTTCAGCTCTTCAATCTTTTGTAGTACTCCTCACATAAATGTTATGTAACCATAACATGTGACGTGTGGAGCAACGTTGTGGTACAAATATATAGTTACATAAATTCATATTTACGTTTGTAAATTTACGCGTAAATTAAAACAAAAAAGCTCATTTTAAAATTAAAGTCAACGATTCATCTTTCCGGTTGTATATGTAAAAATACTATGTGCGCGTGTGTATATATATATACATACATACATACACACATACATACATACATACATACATACATACATACATACATACATACATACATACATACATACATACATACATACATACATACATACATACATACATACATACATACATACATACATACATACATACATGTATAATATCCACATGGAGGTATTTATTTAACTTGAACTTTGAAAAAGTGTCATATTTGGAAATTTTGTTGATTGAAATCACCGAAAAACAGTTTGATCATATCCATGGATCATACTTATGAATTAAATAAAGAGTAAAAAGCCCATCTTAAAACTAAAGTTTCATTTTAGCTGACTGGTGATAGCAGATAAAATAAACAAATTTAACTTAAAAATCGTTTAGTTTAGTTTATTTATAATTTAAATGATATATGTCATTTTTATCAATCATTCAGTTGATTAATAAACAAACAGTATTTGGTCTTCACAAACTTTTATTATATTTAAATTTTAAATTTAAAAGTTTATAATTTTATATAGTTTTCGTTTTCTCCTAAAATTGCATGAAATAAAAAAAAATTTTTCAAGTTTTCGCTTTCCAGTTTTCACTGAGAGATTGGTACTGGTTCTGATCTCGAAAAAATAAATGGAGACCAAACTAAATGAATCAATCTATCCGAAAGGAAAATTAAATCTGTCATTTGCTGGTTGTGGATTTTTAGGGATATACCATGTAGGTGTTGCCAGTTGTTTCAAGAAGTATGCCCCCCACGTCTATAAAGATAAAATTGCTGGAGCAAGTGCCGGAGCCTTAGTGGCCTGTGCTCTCATTGCTGATCTGCCGCTAGGTTTTTGCTGTTAATCTTCTTAATGTTTATATTTTGTATTTATGAAGCTCAACTAAATAAAATTTAAATATAAATCAAAATTGTAATTTATTTTAGAAATAAACTAATTAATAAAATGAATAAATTTATTTTTATAATTAAGTTAACTAATGTTTCTTATTACTTCATTATAGTGTTATAAAGTTATTTATATATTGTCATAATTATGCCAGCTATGCTATTTACAGAGATTAGCCAAGCTCAAGCAAGATATAGATAGCTTGTTTCATAGTTGTCATTAAATTAAGCCAAAAATGCTATTTAAAATTATCTTTTTGTTTGTAATTTCATTACATATTAATATTATTTATGTACTTACTTAAGGCGAATGTACAACATTTGTTTTAAACCTGGTCTTGGAATGCAGAAAAAGATTTCTTGGACCTTTCCACCCTAACTTTCATCTGGTCGAGGCACTAAGAAAAACTTTAAATGAGTTTCTACCGGCAGATGCGCACAAACTCACAACAAACAAATTGTTCATTTCGTTGTCAAGATTTCCCGATTTAAAAAACGAGATGGTCTCTAAATTCAACACCAAAGACGATTTAATTGATGTGGGTAGCGAAACAACGATTTTGTTTTGTAAACATCAATAGTAAATAATAATAACAACAGTAATAATAATTATTATTATCAATTTTATAATAATAGTAATATTAATAATAATAATAATAACGTATTTATTTATCCAGGCCCTGATCTGTTCATCATACATCCCCTTCTATTCAGGTTTCACACCTCCGCAATTTCAAGGAAAGGTACATTATTTATTGTTATTATTTTATTGTTATTGTTATTATTATGATTATTGTTGTTGTTATTATTATTATATGTGCAGTTTAATTTAAGACCGTACATTTAAGACTCTTAAAAGATAAAAATCTTATTTTCTTTGTCTGTTCTTAAAACACAAGAGGTTTATTTATTTGGTAGTTTCCGTTTAATGGTTATTTAGAGCTGAGGATTAAGTTGTAATCATTAATTATTCTACATAAATTCATGATTATTTTTCATTTTGGTTTTTTGATGCTAAAGGCTTTTACTTGCAAATAAAAAAAAAAAATGTAGGCACTCACAAAAATTTGTATGTTTTGTATTGTATTGTGTTGTATTGAATTGTATTGTGTTGTATTGAATTGTATTGTGCTGTATTGTGTTGTATTTTGTTGTATTGTATTGTGTTGTATTGTATTATATTGTCTTGTTATAGCTAGTTTATGACTATCATGCTTCACTACTGCCATGTCTCAATTGCAAAGATGTGTTTGTTTAAAATTTTCAAACTTTGTTCAGAAGTTCTGATTAGAAATAAATTACCTTGACATTTGTTCATCAGAACAACAAATGTTTGTTTGAATGTTATAGTGTTCTCTGTAACAGTTTCATTACACTGGCTTTATTACTATATGGCCACTCTGCTGTTTCATTTAATTTATTGTAATTGTAGAATTGAACAGCTCATTATTTGTTGTTATAATTGATTGTTAATGTTGCATATTTTCATTTAGTAGGAGTACAAACTAAACATCATTGTTGCATGTGACAGACCAGGCTTAATTGCGATGAAAATATCAACCATCATATGCTCCATTGTTAAACTTTAAGATGCATTATATGCAAACATTTGCATTGTGACTTGGTCACTTGCGCTAGTTATATTAAATACTATAGGTTTGATGCTGTAAATGTTGCAGTATCAGATTGAATTCTAACATTCCATACATCATTTAAGTTAATTAAACTCAACAACCCTGATTCAGCCATACATGGATGGAGCACTGAGTGACAACCTTCCAAAACTGGACAACTGGACCATCACTGTGTCTCCATTTGCTGGAGAGAGTGACATCTGCCCGTGTGACCAATCAGACTCCATGCACTACATCAACCTTGCAAACACCAGTGCCCAGGTTAACTGCAACAATGCCTACAGAGGAGCTGTCTGCTTTCTACCTCCTTCCCCTGAAGTTCTCAGTCAGATGTGTCAGAACGGATTTGAAGATGCTTTGAGGTTTCTCAAAAAGAAAGGTCTGTTCGTCGTATTCACGCTGCAAAAGTTATTTAATAGATTCTACATATGTTGATATTGTTCAACTTTTATTAACAACCCTAGTGACAAACAGCTCACAAATTAAAAGTCATGCCATTGCATACAGCTGTTAATTTTGCTTGAATATAATTGCCTCCATCAGGCATATGAATCTGGATACTACATCCTTGGTTGACTAACTTGGTTGATGGTTGAATTATTTTTATTCAACTGTCTGCAATTTCATACTAACGTAATTACGTTATTGTTACAAAAGTTTATATCACGCAGTCTATGTTTAATTTTGCCACATTTAAAGAAGTTTATTCCTTAATATGATCTTCTAAAGTTCGTTTCAAGTTGAACTATGCCATGCATTAATATGATTTACTTTGTTTAGTAGCAATTAATTGTTTACTGTTGAGAATAATTTTTAAGAATAATTTTTAAGAATATTAAAGCAACGTTAAATTAGTTTCCATCTACGAACCACAGGAATGATAAGTTGTCAGCAGCACATCAGCATCCACTCAGCCATCAACTCCTCCCACCCCTTTCATCTGAACACGTTGGACGAGAGGTCAGTACACCGAGAGAACCAGGAGATCATCGAGACTGTGAAAAAGGAGAGGTTAAAGAACAACAAACTGACCATCTGGAAGTTAGAAGATGCCAGTGACAACAACACTGACAGTGGGAACAACAGCTCCAGTAACAGCAGTGATGAAGAAGAATGCAATAAGTTGGGGAAAACCCAAGGACACAAATACACAAAAAATAAAAATACTGATGATAAGAATGTTTTCAATAGAAGAGACAAGAGCTTAGTCAATAGTAAAAATCATAAAAATACTTTGTATGAAGAAGAAAGATACGAAGGTGATAATGAAACGAAAGCACCTTTGCGACATCGTCACCACCACTGTGAAGAGTGTGAGATGATATCAAGATCTAGTATCATTGAAGGACCTCCTTCTGTCATCATCAAAGGTCTTCATTGTTACCACTTTGTTCTAAGTTTCTTTTTTAAGTCCATTTGTTTTATCATTAACAAAAATATGTACCATAATTAATTAAACCTTTGTTGTATTTTTAAATCTAATATTTTTGTTTGTTTGTATTTGTAGCCCTAGATGATGCATGCATTGAAGGTAACAGGGGTTTATTTTCGCGTTTCTACAAGTATCAGTATCTGGCTTTCATGGCGGCACCCTACATTATACCATGCACTTTCACCTTTGCTTTCTGTAAAAGGTTACAATTTCTATACTTAGCTTTGAGTATTATTTCAACTAATAAACATAAGTGCTCCTATTTTAATAACATCTGTGTTCATAGTTGATGGACATAAATGTCTTCCTCTCTCTCCCCCTCTTTATATATATATATATATATATATATATATATATATATATATATATATATATATATATATATATATGTTAAACGAACATTGTTTCACAAATGTTTCGGTGCTTTTGTCGAATAAAATTCTGTTCAAATTCAAAAATATATATGTATATATATATATGTGTGTGTGTGTGTGTGTGTGTGTGTGTGCGTGTAGTGTGTGCGTGTGTGTGCTCAGTTCTATTAGAAATGACATTATTTCCATTGAGATCATGTTTTAATTTAAAGGTTGCTCACTTGGGCCCCATATGCTCCTGGTGATTTTAAATGGTTTGCCGGCGGTGCATACAACTTTTTGATTGATTTGCTGGAATCAAAAAAAATTTCTTCACCACTAGTCAGGTGTGAGTTTTTCTTTTCTTGTTTCATAAGCATCTTAGTCACGTCATGCAATTTAGTCAGCGGTCATTCTCTGTTAACTTGATTGATTTTTAAAAAAAGTTCTCACCCTGCCATCTCTGATTTTTTTTTATTTTAACAGTACGTGCATTTAATCGGCAAGATAAAATTTTTGTCATTTACTTTTCTAGTTATGAAAATTTTTGTGACAACACCCTCCAATTTCTGAGTGAATTTTTTCAAAACTTGTACCTATGTAAAACGCCATATCTCCCGTTATATCTAAATGAAACTTTGTGTACTCATTAACAAAACAATATAACGACAGAACAAATAAAAATTATTGATCGGAATCAAAAAATTCTTTGCACACAAATTTTTGAAAAAATTAATTTTTTTGAACACTTTCACGTTTTTGAAGCGTTATAACTCGAAATTTATCGCAAAATAATTAATTTTTTTATTATATATTTAGGGTACTTAATTGTCTTAGTTGATGAAAAATATTTCGTATCAAGTGTTTTTTTTATCGTAAAGTTATTTTTAAAACTTGTCAATATGCATAAAAAAGTTACTTAAGTTATTCTGTTAACAGAAAATGATAGCAGGTTCAATTTTTTGTTAGTAAACTCTTTCACTTATATGAAGTTATGGCTGTAAGTTTTTAAATCGAGTTTTAAAATGTTTTTCGATATTTTGTTGAAATTTTTTTTAATAGAATGTGATATTTATCCCGTCTGTAAACAAATTTAGGTACTTACTGCTGAAATTGAAAAAAAAAATCATTTGATTTTTTTATAGCAAAATCTGACTGTTTTAAAATGGTCTACTTTGAATTTGAAATTATTGCAGAAATGAGAGATTAGTTTCTTGGATCTCCATGCTAGGTGGATATTGTGGAATGAAGAGGTGTGACCGAAAAGAATTTTTCTCTCTATTTTATCCTGATTTTGACGAAACTGAGGAATGTACTGTAAAATTGCATAAAAGTAAATTTACAGAAGAAGAAAAAGTCTTGTTGCATGTCAAACAAATTGAAGCGCCAAAAATAGGCAGCCAGTCCAAAGTGGCACCGACTTTTGATGATTCGGATGATAACATATTCGACAAACTCAACAAAGAGTTGTATCTATCAAATGTTGATAGTTTCGATAACTGTTTGCACATCAACAACCAAATTGATGCTATACTTTCTTATTGTTACCTGGAAGATGAAAACTCTAAAAGTGTTAAAGTTATTGAAATAATGCCCTTGCAACAAGAATAACAGCTTGTTTGCCAGTAGATAGATGGCTTATTTATTTTTCATTTGTTATTTAAATTTTATTTCTTTAACCCATTTTTAACGTACATTTGCAATCGTTTCAGCATACGTTAGATTTGTTTTGACCACCATTATAATTTGCATCCTATAACCATTACATATTTTCTAATGAGAGCCAATTCAAATGGCGATCTTGCACGACATGAGCTCATCCATCCGTTCCTCATATATAACAAATCTTCAATGACTGGTCAGGAACATACCGGTGACCTCATATCATTCGTAATCTGCATTCGTTCAAATGTTGTTTGGTCAGTTGTGGGTACATGTATATACGTATCCACTTATTTATGTATATAAACTTACATTTCGTTTATATTTAGGGTAATGCATGTGTGCGTAACTTGATTACGTGTGCAAGTATTAATATTAAGCTTATAGCTTGTAGATGGTACGTGTAGCATATGTTAGAGTCCAGCCCAACTATTTCTCATGATATGCTTTTTCAATGTTTTATCTGTTTTATCTAATTCTATTCTAGTATGTTCTAAGTATATGGTTTTATCATGTTACAAAATATTAAATTTGTTTAATTTATTTTATCAAAATCGGTCGCCGCGAATTATTAAAGATTGACAATTTCCTTGGTGGCTCGATATATTTCGAACAAATAATTATAATGAGTCTATAATTTAACTTGTCCTTAGTTTGTTGAACGAACGAATTTTAAAAAATTTCGAGCGATATTTTAAAAATAAAATTAGAACGCGTCCTCCATTGTGTACAAAAGCTGCAATTGTTTTATAAATTCATTTTTATTAAATATTGTACTGTTGTGAAACTTTTTTAAAATCTTAAATGAATTATCATAAACATTTCAAAGTTACGATTTTTCACGACTAATTTTTCGGACGTTAAAAAAAACTATAGCTACGAACTTTAGACACTTGCTTTTTTTTCAATTTTAAAAAAAGTTTAACTGATTAATAATTGCCTAACTCCTAGCTTTTTTGATAAGCATAAGAAGGACATAAGAAGTGAGTTAAGTTATGTAAGTTACGTATTATATGTATATATATATATATATATATATATATATATATATATATATATATATATATAGATAGATACATATATAAACACACTCTC
>NW_008703942.1:3395389-3415389 GCF_000326865.2 Helobdella robusta
AATATATATAATTCTAATAATCTAATTGTAAAAAAAAACCTAAATTTTAAAAACTATTAAAAACTGATTTTTTCCAGCACTATAATTTTTAAGATTTGAAAATTTATTTAAAGTCTAAAAACGTTAATAAAATTAAGTAAAACATCGTTTTTATATAAAAAATGGATAAATATTCTGTTGAAGTATTAATAAAAGAAACTCTGATACACTACTGTCGAAATTTTGTTGGGGAAGCAGTAGAGTTTCTGCTGGATGGAATCATCTGCATCACAATTAACTCTGAACCAATTGATACAGTTTTTAAAATCCATGAAACTATTAAAAGCAACAGTGGGGTGAAACCTGTTTTGACTTTTGACCAACTATCTGATGATTTGAATAATGATAACATTGATAAAGACAATGAAACTGAAGAGAAAGGTTTTGTTGATGACAATCTACCTCATCAAAAGCTTTGTGAAAAGAGGAAGTCAGACAACATCAGCAAAAATGACATTGAAGTTAAAGTTGAATCCAATGAAGTTAATATCTCAAATTCAACTACAGATCATGTGCATTCATATTCATGTGGTACATGTTCACTAGTATCAAATATTTCAAAGAGATCACTTATAAAGCATCTAATGAAAGAGCACAATGCAAAACATGATACCATCTGCTTCTGCATGACTAACTCTTGCAACTTGGGTTTTCACTCTGAGAATGAATACCTTGACCATTATCAAATATTTCATAGCAAGAGGCAAAAATTCTCAGATGATAATGACATTAATATTATTAATAGTGTTGCCATGTTTCCAATAAGTTCAAAAAGCAATACCACTAAATACCAACATCCAACAACAAAACACTCAGCAAATGGTTTATTAAATGATGGCACTCTATCTTCATCATCATCCCAAATGGAAAGTAGTTCAAAAATTGAACAAAAATTGTCAACAGAGTTCATAGTTGAAAGTGATGATGAGCAGGAAGAAACCTCACAATGCTCAGTTTGCTCCATCAGATTTTCAGATTTTTCTACTTTAGATTTTCATTCCTCTACATTTCATGGCGTTCATCATTGTTTATACTGCAGTGAAACTTTCAATCACAACACACTCAGGGATTCTCATACATTCTCTCATGTGAAGAGAAATGAACATCTACAGTGCACTGTCTGCTTCACTTGTTTTAACAATTTTGATTCATTTCAAAAGCACAGTTTGCATTGCCCTGGGATGCTGAAAAAGTTGTTTTCTACAAGTATGAATCACTCCAAATCTTTTGATGAAGATGATAATCAGAATCATAGTAATAATGATGATGATGCAATTGACAATGATGTTATTGATTCTAATGAGAATGCTACACTCATTGAACCATTTTTCAATTCATTGTTAACTGAAAATCATCTTCACAATAACATTCAACCTGCATCAACCATTCAAAACCTGAAAAACTCATTCAACCAAAGCTCTATGTTTATTAGTGCAAATAACATTTCAAAAAGTTCAGGCCAAGACAACTTTCAAAACATGGCTACCATTCAAATTGTTTCAGATTCTGAAGATTTCTTTGAAAACGATGACTCTAACCTTGACAATAATTACAACGTGCCGGTCAAACGACCAGGTCGTCGTCGTTACAAAAGGTATGTAAAAACTCTCGATCTCAACAGATGCTTCACATGTGAGATCTGTTTAGAGTACATTCCTGGTGGGGTTGAAGCTTTCAAAACTCATTGTGGTCAGATGCATCAGAGGGTTCCCTGTCCCTACTGTGGATGCACCTACACCCAGAAGGCAAGCATGGAACGACACCAGAGACAGCATACTGGTGAGAGGCCCTATGTTTGCCCCCTCTGTCCCAGGGCCTACACAAGGAAAGAAAATTTACACATGCACATGTCGAGGTCACATCCAATCATTGAACAGTCCGTTAATATGAATAGCAGTGAAAATATTAGCAGTAATATTAACAATAATAATTGTTTTAATAGAGTTGTTAACAATAGTCACGTGAATGTCATTGATGAAGTATTCTGATTTCTTAGTTATTGATTATTGTTTCTATGTAAATAATGTTTGTTATTGCTATTCTAGTTATTATTATTATTGTTGCCGTTATCTTTATAAATCTCTGTGTAATTTATTTACAATTTTGTTTTATGTTATAGAGCTGTTAATCTATCTGTATCTTTATTGTTTCTTATTCAACTTTATCATCTGGATAATTATTTTTGAAACATTCTGATGTCATGTTTCATAGAATTTATAATCTAGTAATTATTTTCGCAAAATTTTATATTAAACAATTTGAAATCAAATTTTTTTGTTTAAATTTTTACGCCAAATTTTTTAGATTATTTACTTTTTGGCAATGTTCGATTTTATCATTACGCTGTCAGAGTATACCTACCGTTCTATATTTCTCTTGTTAAAATGTGGACTTAAATGACATAGGGCAAATAAAATGTGTTTTCACTTGTTTATAATTAATTTTTTTATTAGTTCTGTAAAAATAATAAGATTGAAATTTACGTCTCGTTGACACTGTCATGCTTCCACATGGATATGTGCGATCATAATAGTTAGGGGATTGACGAGAGATGCAGTGGTAAATGGTCAAAAGTTCGACCGAATTAATCTATGATGCTCGAACTTGACGTAGAATTTACTTTTTTAAATATCGACCGCATCCAATATATGCCACTTGGTGATTTTCCGTATAAAATATAATGATCAACGAACGTCAATGCCTCTCCTGCTTCCGAATGAAACGTTAAGACTTAAGAGTAACAATACCTGATGCATCCCAAATTCAAAATTCTATGATTTGTCTTAATTTAAAATAAAACACATTTGGTTTGGTACGGCGCAAGATTGAATCGAATGACGGATTTCGTCGAGTCACAAATGCCAATGAATTACACGTAGGAATTTAAATTTGATATTGGTTTTTACATTTCATGTTCATTTAATACTTGTATTTTGCCTTACCGTCTTTGTCAACCATTTTGATCTCTTTATTTTTGTATGCTCTGCTTCTCTCCTTGCATGCCGCACCAACTCTGCGTTTTATAGTTGGACTTTTGCAAACGCATAATTTAGTCTGTAGGATTGATTAAGCAAGCCTAGCAAAATGCTGTCAGTCAGTTTGTTACTAAAGGACTAAGTTTTGAGGATTTAAAGTTAAATTCTGTTGATTTATTAATGATTGTTGATGAATTCGGCAAAATTAGTATTATATATACCTTTATTAAATATAAAATTAATATAATTGAACAGCAGAATAATACAACCCATACGAAGTTTAGAGCGGATCTCAAGACCCATCTGTCATTGCGGAGCGCTGTTGAACAACGCCGAAATAACGCTTTATAAACTAATTGATTGATATTAACGAAATATGATTTAGTTTAGAATACGCAAGACTGATGGAGGTAGGGACAAGAAATATTACATTTTAGCCCTAATCAGAAAGATAATTTAACAAAAATTTTTTTACAAATTACCTGCGGATAACACATTTAACACCATTAAAAGGGTAACAAAAGAATGGCCATTACAAAATCACATCAGGACAGATGTCGCTAAATGAAATCATTTCTGATTTATAGTTTTTCATAAAATTTATTTACACAGAGTGGAGTATTTTTTTTCACTCAATAATAATAAAAATTGCTAAAAAATTAAGAATTCCGGATGAATATGATATCGTCCACGTATTCCCACTCGTCAGGCAGCAATTGTGAGTTTTTTTCATTATTCGATTTCGAATTTTGAAAACATTTGTTTAGGATTATTCATGAAATTCTATAAGGAAGCCCACAAGTCAGGACTACTTCCCAAAAAACTAAATTTTAGATTTATGATTTAGTTAGATTTGATTCTAGGAAGTTACAATTTCATAACTCGTTCATTCTTTTTTTTTAATGAAATAAGTTTTTTCTATGGCAGCTTATATTCGGCCATATATCAATTATTTTATAAATTTTAATAATGAAATGTTGTCATGTCAGTTAACAACTTTTAACAAGATCAAGTCCAAGTGATATTAGCATTAATTTAATTATTAATGTAAATTTTAATAAAAATTTATTGAGTTAATTTAAATTGAAAAATAAATATATTGGAATAAGTTAAAAGTTTTAACGAAAACACCAGTTTTTGTTTAATTTTAAAATTGAATTAAATAAATTTAAAATTTCAAGTTAAATTGAATATTTAATCTTTATTTATTCACATGTAGCTGGCCTAGGGGATGATGGCACAAGAAAAAGAAAGGTTGTCAGCACCACATGCGAGTTAGTTTCATTTTGTACAATTTTTTTTCATATTTTTTATTTTAGTCAAATCTTCATGCAATAATTATATGTTTGAATTGTTATTTGTTTAGATAACATTAATTAATGTAATATTAAACATTGGTTTAGCTCTGATGATAATGAGGACAGTTTCAGCCCAGACACTGAAGATAATTAGTAAATTTGTTTTACAATTTTCCAATCCTAATATTATTTAATGTTGATTTATCCCATTAACGTTGTCTTGGAATTTGAATAGATGTTTTGTAAGATATGATGAAATAAAGACCCTTGCTTCAAATTAGTGTGTTGAAGCACTTATTAATTGTGCTGAATTGATGAAAAAATGATTGATTATTACATTAATTCTTAACACTCAGTAGCAAGGAAGAAGGCTGCTCATCTTATAGCCAGGACAGAGACAAGAATCGAATTGCCAGGTCTTCTAAGAACCCATTGACGTGATTTTTTCATAGATAGAAGATTCAATCTTTCTTAAATTTTTTCAAATCTTTAAAAATAGAATTAAATTGTTTGTTAATCATTAATATTTGTCAATTTCACTTCATTAAATTTAATATCATTTTCATATTGTCACCATTATTAAGATCAACATTTTTTCATTTATCCTATTTGTCTTTGACAAATCTACCTGCAGTTAAAATAACATTACCTTTTTGTTATCAATATTACAATTGACTGTCCAATAGGGAGAGCCATTGCGAGATAGAGCGTCGACGAAGGAACAAGATGACAACGTACATGAATGAACTCTGTGACATGGTTCCAACTTGTAGCACCCTGGCTCGAAAACCTGACAAGTTGACCATACTGAGGATGGCAATTTCTCACATGAAGACCTTAAGAGGTTTTAAGTTTTGGCTTTTTAAAATTTTTGTAATTTATCGATGTAATATTGAATTCTGTTTGACCAGTTTTTTATGCTTTATTAATGTTTCTTCATTATTTTTTCATGAAGATATAGTTTGGAAATCAACCTGTATGTATTTTTTTTTTTTATAAATTTAAATTGTTGATACAGTTTCAAGATATTGTTATACATCTACGCATTGCTAATGCTGCCTTTGTATTAGATTGGAATGTAGTTGATGAAGAAAGATATTAATGATGCTTATGTTTAATAAAATGCTGTAATAATGATACGATGATGACATATTACAGTGCTGGAATGATGAAATAACAATTTGATCTTGATAACTGCAATAAGGATGATCACAATGATAATGATTATTATTATTGTTGTTGTTGTTATTATTATTATTATAATTGTTATTATTATTATTATTCAGGCCCCAACACATGTCGTAATGATGCAGCGTACAAACCGTCATTCCTCACAGACCAGGAGCTTAAGCATCTTGTTCTCGAGGTCAGTCAGTCAATCAATTAGTCAGTCAATCAATCACTCAACGATAAAATGTTTGCAAAAATTTGAAAAATAGGACAAATGTAATAACATTTGAGTAAGATTTATTTTATAACTATTTGTTATATTCTAATGACGATATAAAAGAAGTAATTTTAATTACAAAAGCAAGTAAAGTTGGTCACAAAATAACTCTGGGTCACAAAAGTTATTTTATTCTAAATTTTGTCCATGTTGATTTCACTTCATTCATACCAAACTATCTACAAACACACACAAACGTATACACAGATACAAATATACACATTCACATACAGGCAACAGACGGATTCCTGTTTGTTTCACAGTGTGATACAGGCTGCATCATTTATGTATCTGATTCAGTAACTCCAGTACTCAACCACGTTCAGGTCACTAGTATTATTTAATTCTCCATTTTTTTGTTTGTTTAACTTGCGCTGTTACCTTAGAAATGGGTCATGTGGCATCACATATTTTTCACCATTTAATAACTTTGAATGTAAAAGTAGCAGAAGTAGAAAGGGACTTTTTCCTCCTTACTACTTTGAAAGGATCACAGGATTTTTGACTGTCATTGCTCTGCCCAATAAGGCACTTTTGTAGATAGTGGATTATGTATGATTAACTTGAAATGTTGCAACTTGTACCTATGTTTTTCTATCTAGTACTTATTAGTTAGTATCTTCTAGTACTTATTAGTTAGTATCTATATATTCTGTGAAGTTTTTTTTGTCTCCTTTTCTTTTTTACCGTTTTTTCCCATCCCACATCATGCAAGCATCATATATCTTTCAAATTTTATGGCTCTGCAATATTGTCAGCTTTGCATTCATTTCCGCATAATATGTACATATGATATTTACATATATGTAAATTAAATTGTGTAAATAATATGTAAATAAGCATAAATAAAAGTGACAACAATATATGAAAATAAAGGCATATTTTAAAATTTGTACACTTACAGTCTGATTGGTATGGCCACAGTTTGTATGACCTGGTTCACCCTGATGATATTGAGAAGTTGAGGGAGCAGCTGGCCAACAATGATATGCAGAACTCAGGGAGGATACTTGATCTTAAGAGTATGTAGTCATGGTGGGAGCGGTGTGAATGTGGAGGGAGAAGATGATGATGATGATGATGATGACTGTTAATTGAAGTTGAATTTTTAAAGTAATATGATTCTGTTCTGGGTTCAATAATTTTATTATGCTAACTGTTTGAAAAACCAAACGTAATTTTAATGACAGATTTTTATGTTAAAGATATTGATGATGTAAATTTATTTAATTTCAACATCAACAGCTGGAACAGTTAAGAAGGAGGGCCACCAATGTTAGTTTTATTTCTACTGTCACCTACATTGCCATCTCATCATTCTATCATCATTGCTATTTTCATTAAGAACATCTGTAAAAAGTATCCATTATGATGTTTTGATTTAATGTTATCACAATCATTTTGTTATATTTACTCAGTTTCTACTGCACCTCCATCATTGAATCATCTCATTTTGAACAGCTTCCATGAGGTTGTGTCTGGGGTCGCGTCGTGGCTTCATAGTACGAATGCGAATCGGGAACACTCTGATAGATGGCTCCACTATGTCGACATCCCATGCCGTTCGACTGAGACAACGTAATTCACTGGGTCCGAGTCATGATGGACACCACTATGCTGTTGTGCACGTCACCGGATATGTTAAGAACTGGCCTCCTGCCGGTTAGTGCCACTTAATCTGGGATAGGGGAAAGTTTTTTTTTGTAATTTTTTCAATTTGTGCTGTTTCATCATAACGTTTATTAACTGTGTTTATTTGGTCTAATTATTAACGATGCTTACCTGTGTGAATCAATGTTACAGGTGCCCAGGTAGATGCAGGTGTGGATGAACACCACAACACCAGTCAGTGTCTTGTGGCTATTGGCAGGCTGCAGGTGAGGACGATGATGATGATGATGATGAGGAGGAGGATGTTGTAATGATCTAATGTGATGAGTGCTTTGGTGGTGGGTAATAATGATATTTTATATTATAATGTAATGATGCCAGGGAACATATAAAATGGAAAGGTTTGATTTTTATTAGATAATGGTGCCATTATATAAATATCAGAATGCTTTGTTTGGTTTTACATTTTAATGATGATGATGATGATTTGTTTTGAACAGGTCACGAGCACACCTGACACATCTGATCTGCAAGGAGGAGGAGCCAATCCACAGTTCATATCGAGACACAACATCGATGGCAAGTTCTCATTCGTTGATCAGAGGTTGGGCCTCTCTCTCTTTCTCTCTCTTGCTCTTCACTTAATTGTAGAATATTTTTCTTGATAATTTTTGCACTCAGTTTTAGGTAGATCTTTTTAACAGAACTTGAATTTAAAATTTTATGATCATATTGTTATGCCCAGGACTGTTCTATTATTAATTATTGAGATAAACAAATAAATTTATGAAATTTATTAATCTACCCTATCATTTCATCGTTCAGAGTGACGACATTGCTGGGCTATCAACCACAGGAGTTGTTAGGCAGATCTGTTTATGACTACTACCACCCAGAAGACCTCGAACACATGAGAGAAACATTTGATCAGGGTTTGTAGACACGTGGCTTGCAATGAATGGTTGAACGTTTTGGTGATTGAGTGATTGGTTCTATAATGATTGGTTGGTTACTGTGGGGAGTTTTTTGGTTCATAACTTAGTTGGTGCTTAGAGCCCATAGAGCATAATATTGAATGACATGCCTTTGCAGACCACCATCAATTGGCCATAAACGTTAGAGGAAGCACTTTTTTTGCAGCCTTCTGTTAAAAACTTCATGTCATTTTAAAAATTTCTTTATTGTAGATGTAAAGTGTTTTTAGTTTATTACATATTACGTTGGTAGTTTATGATATGCAACCAAATCATTCTAAAGCTAATCATTATTCACGATTGGTGCTTAAAGGTGTGTAGAAATAAATAAATCCTAAATAACTTGACAAACTATGCAGTGCTGAAACTGAAAGGTCAGATGGTTTCGGTGATGTATCGATTTCGTTCCAAGACCCAGGATTGGGTTTGGTTGAGGACGTCGTGCCATTGTTTCATCAATCCTTACACAGAAGACATCGAGTATATCGTATGCACAAACAGCAATGCTAAGTAATTGTTTCCTAATTATCTTGTTATTTTTAATATCTGCATGCTGGGTTTGTTTTGATTTTTAGTTCTGATTGACGGTTGTTTGCTTGCAACAAATACACTTTTCGGTTACTCTGAAAAGACCT
The DNA here is from genome assembly GCF_000326865.2 of Helobdella robusta. Classification (NCBI taxonomy): domain Eukaryota; kingdom Metazoa; phylum Annelida; class Clitellata; order Rhynchobdellida; family Glossiphoniidae; genus Helobdella; species Helobdella robusta. The sequence continues at coordinate 3,404,369 of NW_008703942.1, forward strand.
GCATAGATTTATTTGTTTTATTGGTTTTTTTTATAGTAATTTAAATGAATAATTGTTCATTATTATATTCTTGTGTGCAATTCTATGCTCTCACTTGCTATTTTTTTTATTATCAAGACATTTGAAATGGATCAATACTTGTAACTTTCCGAAACAGAACCCCATCAAGTCACTCGGAAACGACGTCAGCCACACTGGGACAGGCTGGTGCCCTGGAAACAGTGTCAACAGATCAGTTTGCCTCGTATGGTATGGAGTCCGGACAGGGAACAAGTGTCATTCAAACTCCGGGCAACCATCTTTATGGAGATGTCTACAACCACATGCTTACTTCACAGAACTTCTGTTAGTCTTATCATTTTTTATCTTTAAATGAACAACTTAATGAGATGAAGTTAAATAAATTTTAAAAAATTTTCCATTTTTTTTAAAAATTAGCAGCTTCGACTGACACGTACAATGCATACAACCAAAGACCATCAGCCATCAAATATCTACCCTCAAGTTCCTCATCATCATCTCACCATTCCAACATCGCCACTGACAACAACATCACTAATGTCTGGCCGATGAAGACTGCTCCTCCTAGCGGCTACTCAAGACAGGTCACCTAACAGAAATGCTTCAGTACATTATATGCGTTAATTTTGGTGAAGAGAATTTTCATTGTCAGGCTCATGATTTTGAAGTCGCAATGTTCTTTTTTCTTGAAAATAGGATAATGTTTGATAAAATTTTAAATGGTTTAATTTGTTTTGCTAGATTACATTATCTTGGCTGATGTATTTATCATCCAGAATAAGTGAGTAGATGTCAGATAATTTAGTTTAATAAATACCAATTCACAAACAGGAAAACTCGGCATACAACTCCAATATCCCATCAGAGTACGGTCACCTCTTGACCAACAACAACAACAACTCTGATGATTCACAAGGTCTCGTCCCATTTCTCTTTTATAACTTTTGCAATTTTCATGAGAAGGTTGTTTGAAAATATTTAAAATGATCAGTGCAGAGAGCAAACGTTATGATGATAAATTTAATAGCTAAGGTACTTCTCACAAATGCTATTAGCACCGATAATTAGTTATAAGATTAATGAACTTTAATTTCAAATAACGTGAAGTTTTTGTCGCCGCTACTAATAATGATGATGATGACGAGGATGATGATGTTGATGTAATGATGAAACCGTTTGAAAATGCAGGGGCCAGCCACTGTTATACGCAGATGAGCAGCTCATCCTCAACACCCAACAACAACAACAACAACGTTCAAGCATCAATTCGTAACGGCAACATCACAACAAACGGTGGTTATCATGGCAACGCTAGCAACAACAACAGCGCCGCCACTTGGCCAGCGACACACTGGAGCAACAATAACAACAACTTCGCTCAATCTGAACAGCAACAAGCCACAGCAACGACGAACGAACAAGTTCGGTCGTCATCTACGTCATCGTCGAGTGCAACATTACAGCAACAGCAGCTACAACAATTACAGCAGCAGCAGCAGCAACAACAACATTATCCCAAAGAAATGTTATCCGATGTCTATGGTAGTTTAATGGACACAACGAATAACGATTTTGCAGATCTCTCTAATATGTTTGGACACTACAGCTGAATTTAATTACTTTCATTCGTTTGTTACTTTCATCATCTCTTACTTTTAACATAATTATGTTGTATAAATATTTATTATGATGTGTGGGTGTGCATATGATGACGCATTCATGATTGGATTAACGCATTCTTGTTTGCGTGCATGTCCTAACTTAATTAGCAGGACATCTGCAAGTATGTTGATGATCATATCCATTAAACTGTTATTAATGCGCGCGCGCACACACACACACACACACACACACACACACACACACACATATATATATATATATATATATATATATATATATATATATATATACATACATACAAACGTACGTACATATACATACGTATTTGTGTTTGTTTGTGTGCGGGTGTATATCGGCTTGTTGTCATAGTTTTATTTAATCAATTTGCTCCTCTGCTGGAACATTAATTTATGTATATTTCAATTTAAAAAATATAATTTTCACAATATAATTTAAATATTTAATTAACTTGTTTATTTTTTTCTGTTTCACTTTATTGATTTTATTATGAGTTCACCCAGTGAACTATTTAAAAAAGTGTTTCATTCATTCAATCAATCATTCATTCATTCATTCATTCATCCATCCATTCAATCATCCATTCATTAATTACTTAGCATTTAAGAAACAAACTGAACCCAGGGTTTATTTGGATAACATAGACATGTACATAGAAACAGAGAGACATCAGTTATTTTACTTTTATATTGTTTTTTTTTTAAAGATAAATTTAATAATTTGTATTTAATAATTTAAATATTGAATGGTAAATAATGAGTTTATGTTTTATATTCATTATTCAGTGCTAAATTTATTATTTTTGAATGTCAATTTTATTTACAAGTTTCTGTATACATTCACACATCCGTATGATATTGCGCGTGCATATACAAACGTACATACATAGAGGCATACGTGCGAGTATATGTCTGTTTGTTTGTATCGTACATGCAGTGTGCAATTTTTTCAGTTGACAAACTCCTTTCCATGTCTGAGACTTAACGTTGTATGCGTTCGTAGTTATGTTTGAGCTTCAGTTGAAATATATACGTATGTATGTAATAATTACTCATTAACATGTGTACTTTATACCCTGGTATCCTGATATATGTTTGTATCTTTGTATGTGTGCATTGTATGCTATTCTGCTAGTGTGGTTTGATCACGTTACAGTTAAATTGAATGATAACTTTTGAATATTTTGTATCTGGAGATATAATCATGTTAGTGTTGGTTTTTTCATATTCATGTTTTGTTATGTGTAAAAAAACATTGTATGCTTGTTTGTTATGGTTTTGTCTAATTTGTATATCATTATTTTTTTTGGTTGTTGCAGTGCTCAGTTTGGTTGACCTTGGCTTACTAAAGAAAAATTATTTGTTGTAAAGATGTTATGATAATAACAGATGTTTATTAATGAATTCATCATTGAGGTTAACACATTCCACCAACGCGTTAATTTCAGACCTGGATGTGCTGATAGCCTTTCCAAATATTAAAAATAAAAAAAATGAAACAAATTTTTGAATCAATGTTAAGCTATCTCCTGACGCACCTGTTTTTAGATGCATTTTTACGTTTTTAGCTCACGGAAAAACTTCCAATTTTAGTCTGCGCTTGTTGCTCGATTGAATCGTCGTCGTTACATTCAGTCTAAATGTCAATGCATATCCCATGTCCGTGTCATGCATTTATGTGTACATAAGTTCGTTGTTTTCATGTCGTCGATTACTTATTACGTATGACGCTAATTCGTAGATATGATTTTACGTTGGCTGTTGTTGTTACTGTGGTGTTGAGATTCTATTATTTAGAGTTTTTTTTTAAATTATTTATCAATGTAGGTTTTTTATTCATTTAAATTTAAAAAATTTTATTTTTATGGTCGTGGTGTCTTTATATACATATATATATAAATATATATATATATATATATATATATATATATATATATATGTATATGTATATTTAGCATTTTATGCTTTTAATTTGCATGAAAGATGGCTGTTATAAAAAAATAACATTTATGAGAGCCCACATGTTCATACGTGTGTTTTTGCGTGTGTGTATAATATACGCATGTGTCTGTATCTATTTATTAATAAATATAAACGTGTATATACACATTCGCTGTGTCGATTTTTTAGTGAAACGTGTTTGCATTGCAAAATTTATACTCTGACGACCGTGCAGCAAAACTGGGGTTATTTTAGTTTGCGAGAAATCGTTCATGTGTGAGTAATCGTTTTTGCTTTTTATCACATATTCACATCTACTGATGTTTCTACCTTCGTTTCTCTCTCTCTTTCTCCCGTCTATTAGAGCCCCATGCAGATAAGATTTTTTAAAACCGCAACCCCTCGCATTCGTACTACTCATTATCCGCACCGCAACCGCCAAGAGGCAACCAAAATCGGCCGTCTTAATCTCATGTTTAAAATTAGAAGAGCAATTTATTTACATTATAATTATAATCAGACAGCAGATAATCTGCTGAGAAGAATTCAATAAATTTCTAATTTAATAATTGAAATAACATCGGTTATCAAATAATAGATTTAATTCAATCTCATTTTTTTGGTTTGGATAAATTTTCATTTTTGATTTTATATAAATCTATGGCTAGATCTAAATTAGATTATGCTTCTGCTCGATGGTCACCGTGGCAAATTGGTTTGATTGGGAAAATTGAGGGAGTTCAGAAAAGTTACTAAATTGTTGTATGAATGTCATGGTATGAAATATAATGAAAGGCTGAAGTTTTTAAATTTATCCACAAAATTTTATAGTATCAGAGATTTGACTACTTTGTATAATATTTTGAATGATAACTTTAATAGTAATTTATATCCCGATCTATATAACCACGCAACTCAATGTAACCGCGCAACTTTATATAACTGCGCAACTATATATAACCTCGCAGCTCTATATAACTGTATATAACCGTGCAACTCTATAACTCTACATAATCGCGCAAATCTATATAACCGCGCAACTCTTACCAATGTACGTGTAATATACACGTTTGATTGAGTGTATCGTTTGGATGTGTGTAATGTTTGGATGTGCGTTTGTTTTGTTGGTGTGTGTGTGTGTGTGATGGCGATGTGAAACATAAACAAACACACAACAATCAATAAGTGAGAAGTAGCAATAATAGAAATCAATTACTTAGATAAGTTAAGTCGTTAGATAAGGAATAAGGAAATAGAAGGAAGTTGAAGACAAACATGGGACAACAACAGCGGACAAGTGAATGTATTGTTATAATGTATGTGTGTGTATCCCTGCTTTAGAAATCTTCTCTACTGACATCCAGTCTCTTTTCGCAGACCATCCATCGCTTGACACACACCACTGACTTGCTCAATACCATCACCTTCCAAACGACAGAGAATTACCCGGACAGAATTTGTACTTGGCCCATGGAACTTACTCCAGCGAGAGATGAAGATTATAGTTATATGATCTATGTCATTTTCTTCACCTTATAAAGATGGTGATAAATGCATTTTTGTGTTTCTTGAACCACACTAGATCAGCCAATGTACTACTTACTGTAAGTTATGTCTTGTTTCAACCTTCGACATTTTAAATAGAGAAATTTTGTTGCATTCCCATTGAATAAATGTTTTTAACAGGAATGCACTTTTAGAAAATGTTTTGCGTCTGTCGTTACCGACGTTTTAATTAATTCAAATTTAACATTCACAACCAAAAAGTTAAAAAGTTAAAATTTTAAAATCTTCTTTTTTAAAAAATCGTTATGAATTTGCTGGTTAACTTTTTTGTCATAACTTCTCTCTACATAATCGGCATCTTAATTTTCACGAGTGGTTTCTTACTGAGAAGGACAGTAGTTGAGGAGACCAGCAAGTGTTCATCATCATGGTCACCTGGAACATCTTCATTTTTAAAGTCACATTGCGGTAATAGTGGCAAGTTTTCAAAGGCGGTTCTACTCATAATTGATGCTTTGCGATATGATTTTTTAACTTTTAATGATAGCTCAGAAGTAAAATTAAATTTACCATATCAGAACAATTTCAACCATGTGAATTCTCTATTAAAAAGCCAGCCAAATAATGCTAAACTTTTCAAATTTGTGGCCGACCCGCCAACTACAACTTTGCAAAGATTGAAAGGTTTGACAACTGGTAGTTTGCCTACATTTGTTGATGCTGGATCCAACTTTAATAAAGAAGAAATAACTGAAGACAATTTCATAGATCAGTTAGTTCACAATAACAAATCAATAGCTTTTGTTGGGGATGACACATGGATGGGTCTGTTTCCTAATCGGTTCAGTGATGTTCATTCATTTCCATCATTCAATGTGAAAGACTTGGATACAGTTGACAATGGGGTGATAGAAAACTTTGATAGACTAATTCGTTTCACAAACTGGACTCTGTTGGTTGGTCACATGTTGGGCATTGATCACTGTGGTCACACATTCGGTCCTCATCACATCAAAATGAAGGAAAAACTCATTCAGATGGATAATTTCATCAGGTTATATTATATTTTAAATTTTATTTGAAAAATTGATTTAATTTATAATTCCATTCTTTTGTTAGATTATTTTAGATAATTGTTTAAGTTTATATACTTACAGATTTTAATAGTGATCCAAAAAATTATTGTTATTAAATTAAGTTAAATATATCTAATAGAAATATAACTGAAAGTTTGAATAATGATACAATACTGTTTGTGATGGGTGATCATGGGATGACAAAGACAGGAGACCATGGAGGAGATAGTGATGAAGAGGTTGATGCTGGTCTCTTTGTTTACAGCAAACTGCCATTTAGTCGTCACCAAAATAAGGTGACTAATTTTAAAATGTATATCTATATGTATCTTATATCTTATATTTATGTACTTTTATAAATTTTTAAAAATGTGTTATGTAGTCATTTAGTTTGTAATAGAACAACAATGCTTCAGTTTTTTCTTTATTAATAAACTGTGGCACATCATTTAAAGGCATGAAACTTTAAGCTAAGTAGACAAATGGCAGTTATGCTTAAACGCAACTACAGATGTTTGATTTTTTTAAATTTTTAGTTAATTTTTTGATCTGATATAGGTTTTTTAATAGATTGCATTTGTAATAAATATAATTTTTTATTCAGGGACGTGCTATAGAGATATCAACTATTTCTCAAGTCGATCTAGTGCCCACCTTCTCATTATTGCTGGGCCTACCCATTCCCTATCAGAATTTAGGCATTGTCATTCCTGAATTGTTTCCATCTGAGGATGATAATTTGTCTGATGACAGCAAGCATGCATCATCAAGCACCGAATTTCAAGCTCTCGTGGTTCTATATGCCAATGCAGAGCAGATAGCAGATTATGTTGAAAAGTATTTAAACATTTCAGGGTCATCACCAAAATTGCAGGAATTGTTAATTTCTTATGAAAAATTAAAAGCTGACTGTTTCTATTTTATTGAAAGTATCAGGAGCAAACATCATGTAATTGATAACGCTAAAATGAAAAAATTGATCAAGAATTTATTGAAGTTTATGACATCAGTACGAAATGTTTTGAAAGAACAATGGGCTAAATTTGATACAACTTTAATGTTCATTGGGATTTTGTTCATAATATTAACTGTGCTTTTAAATTTGAGTTATGTTCTTTGTGAGTCACAATCTTTATCTAATTGGAAAGCCTCAATATTTATTGTTTTAACCATTGGTTTCTTCCTTGTAAATTCATTTTACAGGTACCTGGTGGGTTTTGTGTTGGTTCTCTATCTTGTTGGCATCCTCCTCTATTCAGCTTATAAAGTTTTCAGTAAATTTTCAAGATTTTTATTTCATTCTCTTTCCATTGAACAGTTGTTCTGCTTAACTTTGTGGACTGTTTACTTGGTTTCTTTTTTTTCAAATAGTTTTGTAGTTTATGAAAATCTGACAACTCAATTTTTACTTCAAAGTATCATTTATTTCCAGTTATTTTACTCCATTTACAAATGTTTATCATCTCAGTGTAGAAACAATCTCCCAAAAGCAACGTCCAGCATGTTTAAGAAATTCCCGGTTATATATTCAGATATGAAAATAATTTGGAAGCGTCCCATGCTCTATTTAGTTCTACAATCATTCCTCATCAATCTTTCTATTTTTTTTTCTCAAACATTTCAAAGCTGCAGAGAGGAACAGACCAACTGCAAAGATTTATATTCGTTCAAATTGCTAGCTGATGATAAAGTTGCATTGTCGATGATAGTTAGAAATAAATTAGTTCTTGCCTTTATTGCCATTGCCCTCTTAACTTATTCAGTTTACAGATGGTTGTGTAAGGATGGCAGTTTGAATGGATGGTCTCCGGCAGCTGTCATTGGTCGGTACATCTTATTTTTCATTTCTATCTTGATATCATTGCACTGGTTGCTGATATCTCTCTCCATATCAAACGTCAATCAAAAAAATTTATTTCATTTTTACACGAAGATTGCAAGCGCTATATGTTTTCTAGTTTTACTTAGTGGAGCTGCCCTCATGTGCTTTCCATTGTGTTTGTTCTGTGTAAAGAGATCTCATCTCAAAGAGGAGCGTGACGCTATGAATCTGAACGTCTTAAATAACTTGATACTGACATCCAACAGTTCCAATAATATCGTTCCATTGTTGTACAACCACTTAAAATCTCAATGGCTGAACCGAGAGAAAGATGAGGAAGAGAAGTACAACATTTATTTATATGGACTTGCCACGGTTTATTCTTCACCTCTTATTATTCTCCTAATTATTTCTTCCTTACTTCTGATGATGATTTTGGGGTTCCAAACAGCACCTAGTGTTTTCTTGTTACTGCTCATTATCTTTCTTATGCTCAACATCCATTCATACAGATGTCAACTTGCAGGAAAGTGTCTTTATGGTATGTTAACTTATGTACGTTGCATATCTGTTGTTGTTTTTTTTTGTCATATTTCTCTCTCTCTCTCTCGTATGTTTTATTGTTTTAAATGTTTTAAATTAAGATTTTCGTTTTAAACAATGCTCATTCCATAGTTTGTTTGAACGTTTTTCATTATAATTTTAACAGGAAATGTTCCAACAGACATGATCATTGCGCTACTGCTTCTAGCATCTCAGCATTTCTATTCAGTAGGTCACCACCCTACCATTTCTTCCATAAAATGGGATTCGGTCTATTACATACTTGAAGGTGACAACAACCCGCACCTTCTGATATCTCTCATACTCTATTTCAATACGTTTGCGCCTCATATCATCGTGGCCCTATCTTTACCACTTTTCATATATTGGCCTCTCACCAATAATGCAACTGGTTCCAGAGCAGGCTCCAAGAAACAGAGCGAAGTAGAGAGTGTTACGGATGCAACAGTGAGGAATTCATCTGGTAGTGATGCTACCAGCAATGATGGTCATGCGGATAATATCAAAGGGGAGTATGTACTTAACGATGATAATGAAAAGACCAGATCCTTATTTCATCAGCTATGTTTCAAGGCAATCCTCTTTCTGTCTCTGAAGGTCGTTCAATTGTATGATGATGAAAATATTCAGAAGTTGTTAACACATTTACCCGTTGCTTCAATGATTTAAGTTTATTGTTATATAACGTTACTTGTTATATTTTTAAATAATTTGTTTTTGTAACACGTTTATTGTTATATTGTTGAAATCCGCATTGTAATAGCATCACATAGATAAATTTTATGATGAATACAACGATCAATTAATTCTCATTTCACCTCTCAAACTGCAGGTGCTTGCCATGATGCTATGCGTTACCATCCATAGACGACACCTCATGGTTTGGAAGATTTTCGCCCCGAGATTCATCTACGAGATTGCCGGCTTCTTGGTTTTTTCTATCACCATCATTTTCGATTACCTGTTTTTGCTCAGGACCAAAAGAGCAGTTGATAGATTTGTTAATAAAATAACTAAGTGATTTGGTAAAAAATGAATAACGTTCTTTCTCTACTTATTTGTTTAATTTTTTAATAATATTTGTAAATTGTCAATCAAGTTTTGTTAGTGCATTGTTGTCGGATGAGTTGTGTTTGTTTGTGTTTTAGAAACTTAAATTATTCATTCATGGTTATTTTCACGTTTTTCAGTTTGCATGTAGAGTTTGTGTCTGTCTTTCTAGCCTTTCTAATTAAATATTTCATCATTTTTCTAAATGGGTTTAAGAGTGTTTGCTAGTTTTTTTTACGGACTAATAAAATTGTTAATAGATATTTTTGGTTTTATAAATTTTTATTCATTGATCACTATCATATTCTGACAAGGTCGACGTTACGTTAAAGATGATCTACTGCCTTTTAACAATGAAAGACTGAAACAAAGTTCAAAATAGTTCAGTTTCAATTTAAACTGCTTAAAAGGTATTATCAAAATGTTTCTAAAAAATGCTGTGACTGCATTTACCACTGAAAATTTTTTCAATAGATTTTCAAGCAGTTTATGGGAACTTCTTATTAAAACAATCCACAAGTGAGTTCTTATCAGCAATTGATAAAATTCGATAAAAGTGAAGGTTGTTCATTATAGCTAGTTCTTACGAACAGGATTGCACGCGCGTACGTATAATGCAATTGTACACACAGACACACAATCAAACATGTATGTGTATATTACCTATAGGTGTATGCAAGTATGTATGTATGGATAAGCACACACACACATGTGTATCACAAATATATATATATATTCTGTATGAAAACACAATATATAATCTTGTGTAAACCATAAACGATTGTATCACATGTACAATTGATACAATATAATAGGATACAATGGAAACCTCCTTTCTCTATTTCTCTTTCACATTCTCTCTTCTCATATAGGTGTTCCAAGTTAATTTTATAGATATATTCTATTTTTACTCTCTCTCTCTCTCTCTCTCTCTCTCTCTCTCTCTATATATATATATATATATATATATATATATGATTCTATATATATATTGTTTTATTTGAATTAACTTTTAGCTGAAGTTCAAGTGTGCTCGTGTGATAAGTTGAGTCGGTGTTGAATTTAAATGCTGGATGCACTGGGTGCTGTTTTCAGTTCAACAAATTGTAACTGTACTTTCTGTACCTTCTGTCGGTTGGTTCCACTGTTCAAATCCACTGACAAGTCGTTCATTCAGTTGAGTTGAGTCGTCAAAATTTCATATAGCAGAATTTTAAAGGGTTTGGTCGTTTGGAGTTGAACATTTAAATTTTAAAAGGAAAATGTTGAGGCTGGATGGCAAAGTTGTGCTTGTCACTGGAGCTGGCAATGGTTAGTTCAGGTTTTTTTTTAGTAAGTTAGTTAGTAACAAAGGTAACAAGCGAAACGTTAACATGTCATATTCACAATTTCAATAGTTTG
>NW_008703942.1:3420389-3443951 GCF_000326865.2 Helobdella robusta
CGTTTGTTGACGGATCGTTTTAGTTTTTGTTTACTTTTTGGATTGTCAGAGTTGAATAGTAAAAAGAATAATGAACTTCAATTTCAAATATGTTTTTTTCAATTAACAAATTATTTAAAATTAAAAAATAAAAACTTTACCAAAAAGCGAATTTGTATAAGAAAGACGGAACCAAAGTTGCTTATCAGCAGAATGTCTTTTTTGTTAATGGAAGCGGTGGATTTGGAGGTCCCAGGACATCAGAGAAAATGATTCCGGTGTTAAACTCGCCTGACAGAAAACCAGATGCTAGTATAGCTCAGAAAACTTGCATAGATCAGGTAGTTTATGTTTTTTGGGTGTTCAATGGTATATGATAGTAGCTTTTGATTATTGAAAATTTGAATTTAATTCGTTAACTATGTAAATCCAGTTTTAATTCATCCATCAATCATTTACTTTTTAATTCATCCATCATCTTCATCCAATGTTTCAATTCACTCAACCTCTCTCACTCTCTCTACTCACTCATCCGTCACATTCACGGCAACCATCCAGGCGGCATTGTATCGCCTGTCTGGGGATCGAAATCCTCTGCACATCTCTCCTGTTTTTGCTTCACTGGCTGGTTAGGGATGCTGACGTAATTTATTCAAAATATTTTATCATTTATACTAAGGTCTACTTCGTCACCAAATTATTATTACGACTGGAGTTAGTTGATCGATGGTGTTGATGTTTTTTTAGTAATGGTTAATCATCCTCATCATCATTTTCAACGTCATCGTCGTTTACTTCATCATCCTTGTTATAATCTTCATCTTTGATGACGTCATTCATCATCAACATAACTCAGGATTTGACACACCAATCCTACATGGCTTATCTTCATACGGATTTGCAGTACGTCACGTGATGAAACAGTACTGCAACGATGACGTCAAGCTATTTAAATCTGCTAAGGTCTGTTTGTTACTCAATGCTGCTCTTGCTTGTACGTGTTTGTTCTGCTGAAGGTTTTGAAATTTGATCATCTGTATTTCTAACCATGCTGCTACTTAAATTCATCATCATCAGTTTCGCCCTTACCATCATTACCACTACTTTAACATTACTATCATAATCATCGCCATCATCACTTTATCATCCTCATCATAAACATCGTCGTCATCATCATCGTCCGTCATAACCATCAGGTTCGCTTCTCAAGTCCCGTCTTTCCGGGTCAGACCATCCAGACAGACATGTGGAAGGAGGGAGATAGGATTTACTTCACTTGCAAGGTTAGTCATTGCGAGTGGTTTCTTGATTGATTGAGGTGTGATTGATTATTTAACTTCTAATATTTATAAATACAAAATATTACTGTATACCGAAGGAAGCTCCAACAATTGTAACGAATTTCTTATTCGAACAACAACAGGACTTAGAGACAGGCAAGCAATGTCTCACTGGTGGTTACGTCGACCTACAAACTCAGCCTACGACAAACAACGTCAAACTAGCCAGTCACAAGATGTTCACAAAGATGGAAGCATACGTCAAGGCCAATCCAGTCGTCAGTGGATCAGTTAATGCATCATACCTCTTCAATGTCAAAAAGTTTGGCAAGCTTGAGGCTCAATGGAGTGAGTTGTTAATGTGCCATTGAGTAGAGTTATGATTGTGAAACATGACTGTGACGGTAGATAATGAGTACTGTTGACGATCTTATGAAGATTTTGTTCACGATCGTCGTATATATCATCTAATTGACGCGATAACAATCTACACCACAAACAGCTGCAATATTGAAAGGAGTCAGTCCAGTTTTCTCGGCAAGTCCACCGCAGAAAGGTGTTCATGTTGACTGCACACTTACAGGCGATGATGAAGATTTCGTTCTGTTGGTCAGCGGAAAGTTGAATGGAGTAGAGGTAAGACGTTATCTGCTCTTCTACGAATTGTTTCTTTATTTGCACATCTATCATATCATGTTTTAGTGCATTGCTTAGATTGCCAATATTATTATTACAAAGCTTCGTTAATGTATTTCCATTGAGAAACTGCCGTAAAATGCCGAAAACAGTGTTGACGATCTTGAAACTAATTTGCAGATATTCAGAAGTGGTCGAATAGCCGTGGAAGGCCAACATATGGTGGCCTACAAGCTCGGAGCTCTCTTTCATAATGTCCACAACACGAAGGCCAAGTTGTGATAAGTGGATCCATCCACACGCCGAGTATGGTTTAGCGCTACCGCAGTAATTAATCACATCAATGATCATCTGCCAACACTATTAGATGCTTTTTATCACTGAAGCAAATTACATTTTGAGATTAACCACAAATTTGTTATTGCTCTTTAAAAAATTCCATTCCACTACATTTTATGTTTATTATTAACATTTCTGTTGACTGTTTATGATTGTAAATCTGTTATGGTTAATGAATTTGTTAAACTTTAAATAAAAAAAAGCACTTTATTTTATATAAACTACGAAAGATTCCCAGTGAGATAATACCCACATACAAATAAATCAAATCCATCCTCATTTGCTTTATTGAAATTTTTAATGCATTTGCAACCAACAGAAATGTTTGTGTGCTACAAAATCCAAGAAATATAAACTAAATCAGCTGTTTTTCATTGCAAAAATATAATCCACAAATAAAAATTAAAACGATGGAATAGATAAATGAATAAACATACATTACACATATAAACACGCGCACATAGTCACATTCATGCATCATTGTACCAAACAGCTTACATCTAATCCCTAATATAAACACAATACATAAATTTTCTGCACACACGATTAGTTTATGCATTCATTCTGTTGATCTGTCACATGATTTGGTTACTTGGCAACAGACATGAAATATACATATATGAAACACACAGTTTCAGACAACATAACAAACTAACTACCACTCATATGTACTGATATAGGTAAACATAATAATTATTTATTTAAAACTATGCCTGTCTGTATAAATAAATTAACATGTATAGATATTGAGAGAAACTGTACAGTATTATTTATTAATATTAATCCATTGTTTTAAAATCTTAACGTTTTACATTTAAATAAAAAATAAATTAGACAAACAAAAGTGAGGAAAAAAAACAAATTAAAAAGAGAAAGATCATTCATGCTTCAAGGTCACTGTCGTAAAGCAAGACATTTTCCTTGATCACATCATCATCAGCTCCCCCACCTGGCCCATTATCATTGTTCTGATCATCATTATCGTTGCTAGCGTTATTGTTATCATCGTCGTCGTCGTCATCATCTTCATTTTCAATATTGGTCGTGATGATGTTCTTATTATTATTATTCATATTATTATTGTTATTATTATGCTGCAAGTGATGATGGTATTGATGGTGATACATCATACTATTTGTGTTGGACATGTTGGCATTGAAGTGGCCAGTGCTGTTCATGTAGCTGGGAGTGAGGTCAGCTGATATTTCATTAATATTACTGCCGCTGCTGTTGCTGAGTTTATTGTTGTTGTTATTGCTACTAATAAAATTTGCAAGAACCACACTGTTGTCATTTGGCATGTTGTTGTTGTTGTTGCTAGCAGCAGCACCAACCGAAACTAGAGCAGCACCACACTTTTTCAGATGGTTCTCGTAGTTACCACGAACTGTAAATACTTTTCCACAGTCAGGACAGACGAGTTTGGTGCCATCCGTTGAATGTTTCTCAATGTGCAGCATGTATCTGTTTCGTTGCAAGAACTGTCTTCCACACTGTTTACATACATACTTACCTCCAACCTAAGTTCAAAAAGATAAATTATAAACTGAAAAAACGTTTATTTTCTGGAAATTTTTTTCATGTTTTAGCTTATGCAATTGCAATAAATATGTGCAGCAGATGCACGTAATACAATAATACAAGCAACTGAAACATGCATAAGCACACACTAATGCAAGTAATAAATAAATACATATATGCATGCAGAGATGCACACATATGCTAAAAATGACTAAACCTGGTGGACAGTTACAATATGATTTGCCAGACAAAATCTCTTTGAAAATGATGCATCGCACAGTCGACATGTGTAAGGTCTGGAAGAGGCAGGAGTAAAATCCTGATAGCCTAGAAGTTCAGCAGTGTGTTTTGTTGTAGCCACAGTTTGGGAAAACTCTTTTTTTGCCCTCATCTTTCTTGACGGTGTGGTGCTCAAAGTTGTTTCTTTAAGGATAGCATCATCAAGGACTGACTGATCAACGCTGTCAAGATTTTCTGATTTGATTTGCATGAATTCAGTGTGATAGTCATAAGATGTTTGGTTTCCATAAGAATGGCTATTTGGGTCAGTGATTTCTTGTGGCTGTGTTTGGGGCAGGGGCAACTCATTTGGATTTGTATTGTCCCACATTTCTGGATATGGTCTCTTGTGATTTTCCTAAAATTTATAATTTTAATAGTTATTCATATAATATAATATACAGAAAAATGTAATAAATTCATACAACGGGTCTAAAGAATAATTAAATTTAAGGGAGCTGATTCATGCTTTTTTTGATATAATATTCACATACTTGAGACTCCGTGGAAGGATAACCATATTCATTATTTTCCCGACTTTCATTATCAAGGTAATAATCCTCTGGAGACTTCATCAATTTGGGATTGGAGGCTTTTCTTTTCCGAGAAATAGATTTAGATGGTGATTTTTTTGATCCATTTTGAGAATCATCTACTAAATCCATATCTTCAACCTCAAAATGATCAGCAATGTCGACTAGAAACACTTCTTTATTGCACAGTGTGATACCAATTAGACCTTGAATTTTCATAACATCATTTCCCATCATCCCATTCCGACACAAAGATGATATTGTCTGACATAACAGTTTGGACCATCTCTCTCGGTCGACTGGGGAAGCTTGTGTGTCTGAATGATATGCCATGTACAACACACAATGCTAATAAATCTGGATAAACAGTGAAATAGATCTAAGTTTTCTGCGAAATAAAATTTAGTTAAAAAGTTAAAAATAGTGTTTGTTGATTTAAAATTAATTTTGAATCAATTAATAACTTGATTAGCATTAATTAATATTTTTAATACTAACAAAATTTGTTAGATTATAAAAATATAAATGATTATTTAATAATTAATTTTTAATATTTTTATAATAACATACAAAACTTTGTGTTAGTCTTATTACAAACAATGCTAAATTTGTTTTAGAACAAATTTAATCAGATTTAAAAACGACCATTCAAACATGACGAAAAAAACTTGTGCATTAATTCAAATAAATTAAATTAATTAAATAAAAATAACTTTTCTGAAACAAATAACCTGTGAAAAATGTATTATCGTGCACTTCAAACCAAGCGCTGATTTTTTGCAAAATATTCGGATATTAGAGAAATCGAACAATGCAGACGGTCACTAACAAAATATCCGAAAAAATTAAAATCCACCAAAAATTTATAAATATGTGGTTTTTGTGAAAAATCTACGATGAACAAAAAAAAAATCGAATTATAAAAACATAGAAAAAATAATTTAGCTTTACGATTAAATAGAAACAAAATTAGAGATCTATGGATGTCATGATTGTCTACTATACGGTCTAATTTTAAAGTTTGAATATCGCAATGGTAAATTTGCTAGAATATAAGATATATATCTAATAAGATAAATCTAGTAAAACAAACATTTTTCTGTGAGAGCCCCTGTAGTAAGACATTTTGTGTTTTCGAAGGGGTCGGCTATTTGACTTGCTTGGTTTATTGGCTTACCTACCAAATTGCATTGGTTTTAACAAACAACTAATACTAAACATTTATTTGACTAAATATTTTTACAACAATATAATTAACTCGATTTATATAATTGAAAATTATTGTTGTCAATTTAAATAAAAATATTGCTTTCTGTTTTGAAAACACAGTGGCTTACTGAAGCTATGGTTGGCTTACTTATGAAATTGCATGGGTTTCAACAAACTACTAATACTAAATATTTATTTGACTTATTATGTTTAAAACATTGTAATTAAATCGAATTATCTAAATCAGCACCTCCCGGGAAGACCTAGCACGGTGTAGAATGTTGAAGAGCTGTAGATCAGTGACGGAACCATCCTTCAACTGCACAATAAGTCAGACCATGGACGCCGGCATCTGTGGAGGAATTCATCATGGAGTCGGATTTGCTTTTTCTACATTTTACTTTTTCTCTTTATTCAACATAAATACTCACACACACATTACATTAACATTTGTTAGGTAAGTTAGATAGGGATAATTTTAGTCCTAGTTTAAATAGAATTACAAAACTCAAACTTAATTAAACTTACCTATTGAATAGATAGAAAACATAGAATATTGACGTAGTGTAGTTTAATAGGCAAGTTTTGACTCTTTCTTTATACTTTCTTGCATTTGCGTTAGGCGTGTCTATTGAGTTTTATAATTACGAGGTACGATAGTCGAATGACCCTGGATTTCAAAGTCCTTTGTACGGGAAAAGCGTTGGTGGCCAACGTCCAAAGTACAGGTTAAGAGTTGGCAGGGCGAAGGATCGCTTATGGGCTTGAAGTTCGTATAGCGTTAGTGTAACTACTCCGTACTCGTGATGGGTACGGCGATCCGCTGTGCAAGGGTGGGAGAATGAAGGGGTCTTTCAACTACCGTACCAATTTGTGGACACATCACAACCCACAAACACTACACATGCATTACATTATACTGAATCCATTTTATTTTCATCACTAATCACTTTAATTTATTATTACTAAAGTTGAGAGTAATTAAGTTTCATAGGTAGTTTAGGGCAATAATGTAATTCTAAGAAACATACTCGTAATGTCAATTAAACATCGTAAGCGTACCAACAGGTAATTTAATTAAGTTTGAGTTTTGTAATTCTATTTAAGTTAGGACAATTTTAATGAATAGGTAAGTTAAGGGTACGACAGTCGATTGACTCTGAATTTCTAAGTCCCGTTGTACGGGGTAAACCTCGGTGGCCAGTGGGGCAGTTTAATACCCGGTACGGCAATGGTTTACCATCCGGCACGGCAATGGTTTACTTTATAACTAGAACTATTGTGTCTAATTGATAGCAATTGAAATATAGCACTCGAACTTAATGTTGTTCTGGTTTTGCGTCATAATGAAACCATCCGCAGTTGATATCCAATACCCTTTCTATAAAATGTAATATGCGCATTTGTGTGTTCGTGATGTAAATGCAACTCATAATTCAAATAACGTTTTTAATTGCAAAAGAGTACACACACCACACACACTAACACACACACACACACGTCCACACATCCCACCGACAATGATTTGCTGATGTTAATTTGTCCCCTCTTGAAATTTGTATTTTCGTCTGGGTTTCTAGCTGTTGTTTAGTTGAGTCAAAGATAGCAATGGGACGGTAAAAAAAATTTGTAGCCTAACAACGCAAACATATGAGTTATTGCTTGTACAACCAGTGGCGGATCCAGAGCACTTTGACGGGATGGTTCAAAATTTTGAAAAAATATTTGAAGAATTTTTAACAAAAATTTTCACAAATTTGTTTCGAAAAATTTTCTGTGCTCACGAGGGAGGCCAACATTTTGACGGGGGTTGGGCAACTTTTTTGCTAATGGGCTTATAATGTCAATTTTCTCTTCAAAAACACTACGTTTTCGGTTAAAACAACGACTTTCACTAACTTTACCACAAACAACGCTGACGACGGGGGGCAGTGCTCCCTGCCTTCCCCTTCCTAGATTCGTCACTGTCTACAAGTACAACGTTATTTAGAAATACGTAACTGAAAGTAAATTTTTAAATGCCTTTTTCTAAAGTTATAAAATAGAAAATTGGATACGACATCAGACTCAATTGGAATTTTTAAACAAATTTATCACCACTGAAAAATGGATGTAAAGAACGTTGTTGAGTAATCAGTTTTTTTATCATTTTGATCAATTAAACGGAGACGCACACGCACCAACTTAACAATCTATGTTTCTGTTTTTACTATATTTAAAACTTTTAATTTAAAAAAAAACAAATTTTGAAAAATCACTGTTCCAATATTTCGCTGTTGTTTACTTTTCTCTCTCTCTCTCTTTCTTTTTATAATTTCCTTTCCCTCCTCTCTCTCTCTCTCTCTCTCTCTCTCTTTCTCTCTCAAACACACACGCACAAGTATCTACGTGCTGTTATTGTGTACTATAAACAACATCTACATTGTATTGTGTGAAATCTTTTTTTTTTCATTTTTCCCACAATTCGAAGCAAATGATTTAAAAACTAAACTAAGACTGCCGTAAAAATGTTAAAAATATTTAAGAGCGAACGAGATCAATCATTTCATAGATACATCAGTTGTGCTTCAATACCGAGCAATTGAACTGCGCCAGTAAGCATGATGAGTGAAAAAATGGTTTTCGACACGTAATACGTCCAAGAATATTTAGGTTAAATTATTTTTGGTATATTTATAAAGCGCTAATTTAAAAAAATAAACTTTTCTCAAAAGCAATACTACAAAAATACATAAGTCAGATCGTAGATATTTTGCCATCCTCTTCCTTTTCAGCTAGTTTAATGGCTTATCAACACAAAACCCCACATTAACTTATGCCGCTCTAAAGCAGCCTAAATGATGACAATAGTTACTAATTATTATTTAATAATAAAACAAAAAAATATAAATAAACAAATTTATTCACCTAAATAAACAACGTAAATGATGTAAGAAAACCTCAGACAAATGATATATGCATCAGACATATATTTTGACAAGTGAATTAATTAGAAGTTTAATTATCCAAACCAAAAACACACACGCACAAAGAAACACATACACAGAGAAACACATACGCAGATAAATACATGCACAGATATACACATACACAGGTTTTTTTCTCGGTTGTCAGGTTTTGTCGGTTCTGAACTTTATTTTGTTTTGCCTCTAACTCCCAGAAATGATGAGGCATCGCAGCTTACGTTCTTGTGATGTTAATGTGGTTTCATAGACATACACATACAAAGATATACACATACACAGAAAAACACATACACATATATACACATACACAAAGAAACATATATACAGATATACACAATCACGTTGATATATTCATGCCCACAAAGATATAAATACGCACGCAAAGACAGGCAAAGCAGATTCAAACCTGGAGCTGACATCTCAAGCCATTTTTTATATTTAATTGCTTTTAATAAAAAACTAATTAATTCCTTCAAAGATAATAAATAACACACACATACAACACCACACATACACACACTCACACGCACGGACGCATTACACACACACTCACACACACCACACACAAATAATTAAATGAATGAATGATTTGCAATGATAATATCATACAGCTGTAGGACATCCTCTGATATAACTATCACTGACATTCAGCGAATGATATGATATGACATGTATGTGATAAATCATTTTTACTGGCAAGGTTAGAGTTCAGGGTTAGAGTTCAAGGTCGTGTCCCTATGCCGCAGTGCCTTGCTTCGAGTGCAGTCACTTAAGTCTGTCAAGCGAGCAACAAAAGCAAAATGCGTTGTTTTATATAACACCGTGAAATTATGTTAATAAAAAAAGTAATAATAATAATAATAATAATAATAATAATAATATCTGCTAAGATAATAATAATAATAATAATAATAATCTGCTAAGATAGATTGAGAGAAAAATAAAAACTTTCTTCACAGATAATAAATAACACACACACACACCACACACACATACATCACACACACACAAACACACACACACACACGCACTTAATTGATTAAATGAATGTGTGAAAAGAAAATAATAATAATGATCCGCTAAGATAGATTGAGATGAAAATAAAAACTTCCTCCGTTAGATTTAGTTGTTATACGGCTTTCTCATCGTTTTTATTTATGAAATTTTATTTTTCCGTTTTGAAAAAGTTTCCCGTAAACTTCATAAAGGGAGGAGTATATTTAATATAAAATATTAAATCATCCAGGCGAGGACATGAGAATGAAGTTAGGTACTTAATACTACCTAGTACCTCCTGTGTGTAGATGTCTGTACTGGTGAATTCATGGAGAGATATTGGAGTGCTACATTGACCTAGCGACTTACCAACAAACCAACTGACTGACTGACTGACCAATATTTTATTTCATAAATCTTCAACTAACACGACATAATTACAGTTTATAATTCAATAAATGTAGGCTTCTTTGATCATCAGCGGTTATCTATCTCTTTTATGTTATCTTTTGTTCTTTTATTTTTTAACGTCGTATGTGAAACTGAGAAGAAATCTCAAATCTGTTAAACCATTCATCACATCTGTTGAACCATTAGAAGAGAAAAAACACGTCAAATCAAAATAACAATTTTGAGAAAAATTTAAAAATAACAATAATTATATTATTTATTTTATTTCAAAATTCCTCACATTTTCTCTGCTTAGGTACTACATAACTAAACTGACGAAGGCAGTTATGTCAAAAATGTTTTTGTAATTTTACCAAAAATCTTTAATGTATAATTAAATAATAAAAAATGCCATCTAGCAATATCAACATTTATCAACAAACTACACAACAAAATAGAATTCTTGTTTGAAAAGTAGAGTAGCTTAATGATAAGTTAGTGACAATTGTATCTAAGATGAGTCGCAACCTATGCAACATATACATTTTTGATTACGGTTCAGTTCTGGTTCGATGCCCTGGTCATTATAAGAGTGTTCGAGCGCATTTTTTAAATGAAAATTTTTTCTCCATGAAGTTAGGAAAAACTTCAAAATATTTTTTGTGAGGTTTTATTTTAGAACAATCAGCTAAATAAAAATTGCCCTCTCAGCACCATAAACAAATTTTTTGTTTGGCTCATTCATACGCCAACCTCGGTAGTGTTTTGACGGATCATTTTTTGAAGCAAAGACTAAAAACTGAAAATTCCAAAATTTTAAAAGTTTTTAAAGAATAATAATTTAAGAACGAAGTCTCAAATTTAAAAATCGATAAAAAATTATTAATAGAAAATTGTGTGAACAAGAAGTTATTGCAAACAATAAAACGTTTATCACGTCAGTTAAACACCACATAACATTTCCCAACTAATGGATAATGGGATAAAAACATTCATGCGTGAGAGAGAGAGAGAGAGAGAAAGAGAGATTGAAAAAACTTTCATCAACAAACATGCTCTTGCATAGAAAGAGGTCTTTATGTATGCAAATAAATATTTTTTTCACGAAAACAAACACCCACACACAAAATTCGAAAACACGTGCGTAAAACAAACCTGCAGAGCAATTGCTAGCCTCTAGATGGCGCTACTACTGACGACAGCGATGAAATTTCGTCCAATAAATCTTGCTATTATTAAAAAGAAAAGCGAAGAAGAAAATGACACGAATGTGTACACTGCCTAACAAAAACATATTGGCGTGTACAACTTAGAAAGTAATCATCAACCTTATTACGAAATGCGTCATCGTAGAAACTGTTCATTATCTGAGATCGAAATTTTTATTTTTCGTGAGAGACAAAATAATTAAAAATAATTAATTATATTTAATTTAAATTTTGGCGTTCACTTACGCCAATGACTGAATACAAATATATCGGACATGACATTTATTTTATTTCATTGTATAGGAAGTATTTGATAGAAACGCCCGCGTTGAAACCATCAATTAAATATTTAACAGCATTTTCGTCAAAATTTCTCTTCTATCACGGTCAATTCACCCTCTTATTCATTTAATGCTATCTATTTAATTTGATTTTATGATTGTTTAAATGCTTTTATTGTATTAATATTCAGAATAATGTTATCTATATAGCCTATTTTGCTACGTTTATGGTGCTTGGTTTAGCACGCATTCATATACGATTTTTGTGTGCTGTCGATTCCTTAGAACCTAGGAGGAGTGTGATAGACCTTTTTCAGCCTCTAACCATCTGTTTTATTTGTGTCATTATCATTTGTTATCGTTTATATCATCCCAATTGTCACCACATAATCCTCAGTGCCACCATGATGATGACGATGAAAGTTATCATATCTCATACTTTCATCGTCATCATCGTCGTCATCTTTTTCGTCTCATCGTCTTCGTCATCATCACAATCTTTCTTTTCAGCACCATAATTTGTATTGCAAATCATCGAAACGTCTTCCTGTGTTTCAAACAAGCTTTCCCTAGTCAGGAATCTTGAGAAATGACGGTTGGACATGCGAGTGTTGCAGACGAGAAACTCACGAATGCATTTTTCATGCTATTGGGATAACAATTTGAATTCAACGTTTTATAATAAACAAGCGAAATGTTTTATTTAGATTTCAAATATTTGAATTTATTTGTCGTATGCAGCTTTTGTGAAAAATTTTTAGAAGATATTTTCAGCATAATTGATTGACACTGTACTGCTGTTATTGTTTGTGAATTATTTACTACTGCTGCAGCTACTACTGCTGCTACAACTGCTGCTGCTACTATCACAGCTACTATTACGCTGTTGCTACTTCTTATGTTCAGACTTGCCATTTTTAGAATGTTATGAACATTTTATTTTATAG
This sequence comes from Helobdella robusta, assembly GCF_000326865.2. Taxonomy (NCBI): domain Eukaryota; kingdom Metazoa; phylum Annelida; class Clitellata; order Rhynchobdellida; family Glossiphoniidae; genus Helobdella; species Helobdella robusta. The sequence continues at coordinate 3,432,954 of NW_008703942.1, forward strand.
TGTAATTATGTTAGCAGATTATACAAATCTTTTGATGTTGATTAAGTTTTTAATGTGTAAATTCATTTATTTAGTTTAAAATGTGTTTCTAGGAAGGACAAACAAGCAACTAACGACTATATTGAAAAACAACAACAATCAAAAAATAAACATATATAATGTTTTTTGAAACAGTTGCCAGGAAGATGAAAATGGAAATAAAACTTAATTATGCAAATACTTCTGCCAACAAACAAAAATGCTCACTACAGAACTAACTTTCCACGCTCTTCTCTGTAGGCTACATAGATAAAACTTTCGATACTTTCTTTGGATTCGTTCGCAAGTTCGTTCGTTCGTTCGTTCGTGCGTTTGTTTGTTTGTTTGCTCTTTCGTTCATTTGTTTGCACGTTCTTTTTTTAACGCATAAAAATGTTTCGTTTGCTTTTAAGATTGCCAATATGTTGTTTTTTTGTTTTAATCAGGCCATTGTAAATTACATACATCTAATAACTCTCTCGTAAGTTTTTCTGAGCAATTTAGCTAGATCATCATCAGAAAATTGTGCTCACGTCTCTCTCTCTCTCTCCCTCTCACCTCTCTCTCTCTTTCTTCCTTTTATATTTATAACTAAGCAACTGAACATAAACCACAAATGTTTGCAGACTGACATGCAGAAAGGCACAGACGGCGAGATGATATAACAGCTCACGTATGCATATAACATGATGCGTCAAACTGCATGTGCGCTGTAAGTTGTTGATATCTCATAAAGGTGGAAGAGAATTTTTAGTAACAGTACTGAAATCCATATAAAAAATCTGACACACATGTAACATGCTTCTATTTCGAATATTTCATCTCTACCAATAAGTTTTTGTAGGTTTGCTTTAAAATAAATTAATTCTTACCAAGGGAAACCATCAGCATGTTTAATTGTGTTGAGTGCGTCTGATAATGTTCAAACTACCGAACTGGCTATTTTAAGTGACGAATATGCGCCGATTTGTAAAAGTGTAAATCTAAAAATGTTTGCTTAAACTAAAAATATCATTATTTAATTATTTTTATCGTATATTGTTGATAAAACATATTACACAAATAGCATCGCATTTCTGACGTTTATTTCTTTCATTTATTTCGATTTCGTATTTTCTATCACTTTTTTTCATTTTCTATCATTCTCCAATTATTTTAATTTTTTCAACCTTTCCTTGTCTCTTCCCTTGCAAACACTTTTTATAAATGGTGTCTCTTTTATTTCTTCTTTTATATTCCAACCATCGTCGTGCAATATATTTTCTTTCATGATTATTCTTCTGAGACTGAATTTTTTCAGAACTCGTGATAAGATTAAATATTTTTTGGTCGCAAGCACCGCACCAATAACAAACAAAAATAAAATGAACATTTGGTTTCGGCTAGCGGTTTTACCAGGCAAAAACACCTTCACAGCAATGCCTATTCTCCCCACTGTTTATATTTTTTTAGCTAATAAAAGTTTCCAAACGATTGAATGTTTTTGTATTTGTCTTTCACGATGATAATATCTTTTCTTTTAACAATGAGAGGTTTAATGGCTGAATTTTTATCTGCTATGCCAGGTACAACAACAACCAAAGCAAAAACCACAACAGCAGCATGCAGCAATAACAACAACAATAATAATAACAACACCAGCAGAAACAGCAATAAAAATATTAAATAATGGAAAAAATGAGGCTAACAATGGGGAGCGAGTTATTTAAGATAACTTCAGCGGTTCAATGGAATTCAATTACAAAATTTTCATTCGCATGCAGAAGACTGACAAGCAAAAATTGGAAGAAGTGACTTTTATAAAACACACATACACACCACACACACACACACACACACCACACACACACACACACACACACACACACACACACACACAAACACACACACAACAATAACACAGCAAAATATATTTATACAAACATTATAGTAGAAGCGTTTTAATATTATTAGAAAATAGTGGATGAGCAGAGTCTCGACATTTCACTGACCTAACACGTTATTAAGTTTCGCACATAAATTTTTATTAAAGTTGAGTTTGAGCCGAAAAAATAAGAAAGAAATGTATTTATAAATATATTAATTATTTTTACATTAATATATATTAATATTCATGTTTATATATGTTTTATATCATATAAAAAATATTGTTTTATTGAATTTTTTCCTATTATAAGTAAAATTTGTTTGCGCCCAAAAAGAATTTTCTAAAAATTGTCTTTTTAATCCAGCGTTTCAAACCATTACTATCATGCTACGTTATATATTGGCTTGCTACTGCTCTTTATTTCTTCCACATGTTTCGAATTATGCCTCTTCCTGGTGCATTTTTTCTACTTGGTGTGATTTCATTTTGTTGTTGCTAAAAAAACTGTGAAAAAAAATTCGAAAATCGTGAAAAGATTAACATTTCAAAGAGGCATTCGTTGTCGTGTTGTTATATTTGTAAAATTCCGTAAATTAAGTCAATTAAAAACTCATATAGCTTGAATTTTAAGTTGTGAAGAAAAAAAAACAAAAAATAATCATTTATAATAATCATCATCAGTAGCATAATAACCATCATTAGTATTTACGAAATGTCACGACGCCTCTAGCCACTCCATTCAATTAACATATCATAAAATAACCACCGAAAAACCCCACATAAAAACAGACCGACTACCCTTGCTTACGTTTCGAGGAGATTTCTATTTTCATTTGTACATTCATCTCGCTTTTCGTCTTCTTCCTCCATCTTTACTTTTGAATATTTTTAAAATATCAAACACAATTTAAATAACAATATATACGACAGTTATGATTGAATCGGACGTGATACGATATACAACCATTTTTACTTTCATATGATTAAAAATACAAACGTCTGGTATGAATGTACTCGATACACGCTGCCGATCAGCGGAGCGAGCCGAACTGAATGAACGAGTTCTGCCTAGAGCCATGTATCCTCGTGCGATGTATTCACTCGATCATTTATTCAATCATCCAATCAATCATTTATTTGTTTATTAATTAATTATCAGTTAATGTACTCATTTGTTCGTTTGTTCGTAAGTTGGTTTTGTAAAAGTTAAAAAAAAATGTTTCATTATGAATATTTTATTTTGAAAATTGATAATCTTTACAACTTTGAAGTGATTTTCAATGACTAACATACGACGCTAAGGTTTGCAAGCGTCCTATGTCAGAAATGAAAAACTTGATGTATTATATTTTTAAATTTTATTTTCAATCCTATGGAACGACATGTTGAACATGGAAATAAAAGAGTAATAACACAAAAATTATGATCAATAGGGGCTTTCGAAATATTCATTCACACTTTTATGTCTACACTGTGAAAGATACATAGGAGAGAGAGATGACAAGAGGAAGATAAAGAAAGAGAAAGAAAAAGAAAGAGAAACGAAACGAGAAAGAAACAAAGGAGGAAAGCAAGAAAAAGAGAGAAAGAGAGAGAAGGAATGAAAAGAAAAAAAACAAAGAAAAGAGACAGAGAAACAGTTAGACAGACAGACAGACCGACAAAGAAACAGAAAAAAGCAAGAGAGAAAAAAAATTGAGAGAGAACCAGAGTGAACAAGAAGAATGCACTAAACGACCGTGCAATCATTTCATTCATTATTAACTAAATTTTTATAATAACAGGCAATGGAGTAAACTTGTTTGAACATTTTTTGTCGTCGGTAGTAGATTAATTTTTTAATTTTTCGTTTATATATATATATATATATATATATATATATATATATACATAAATAAATATGTATATTAAAAACTAAAAACCTAAAAACCTCGTTCCAATATATATATATATATATATATATATATATACAATATATAAATAAATAAATATATATATATATAATTTTAATGTATGCTTGATTGGATAAAGTGCGTTAGTTTCATAATTATGTGATATATATTAATACTATGCTTTAAAATCTAATGATCTAATGTTATTTAAGTTGAACTAATGAGTAAAAACCACTGAAAGAATTAAGGTGTGACATATTTTGTTGAAAAAGTAACCTAAATTATAAAAGGTAACATTTTAAAAAGTATCTACACTGTTTATGGAACGTCATTTTAAGATAAGGGAAATGTTTTAAAAATTCACAAAGAAATGTTTGTGACTAATTACCTGGTTAGAACATGAATGTTGCTCTGAAAGTTTATCTAATCAGTTCACCAATTACAATTCACCAATCATCAAAATATGTATTCATTCATCAAAATAAGTTCCTCCATCAATAAATTGTGTGACAACTTCACTGACTCGTCCATTTCGATAGGTCAGCCATTCAAACTAGCAAATCTGAGGCTTCTCCTGCATTGAATGCACTTTTGTGACCACCCACCAATCCATCGTTCTCTGCTTGCTTCACTGGTCTTTTTGTTTCGTTAGCCAAAGATCTCGAGTGGAATCCACTTTTCATGTTCAACCCACCATTTTTTGTGACGTCACATCGACGTTGATCTGACGGCCAGCAGCAGGAGGAACAACTTCCGCATCTGTTGTTTTGGCCTCTGTTGCCACTTTTCGAGGTAAAAACTCGACAGAATTCCTTCCTGAACTTGTCTCCGGTTGAACAGTAGAGGTAGAAGTTGATGGCGTGGTTCAAGTACATCAGCAACTCGCACACGGCTCTCAACAGACCCAATTTGGCACTGGAGGATCTGAATTGAAGGATTTTACGTAGGGTTAATTTGAAATATTGGTTTATAACAATTATTATTGACGACAATTTATTTGTAATTCAGTAGTTATTACAAATACAAAAATCAGTTAAATTTAAAAACAAAATAAAATAACTTGTAACAGTTATTTGTAACGTGTGAAAAACAGTTTCAGTTGTCTATTTTGTTATGCCGAAGACGATGCATGTCCAATCGCCAACAATACACAAACAACACAGTGAACACACTGTGTTGTTTGAATATTGTTGGCGATTGAACGCGTTGTAGCAATGATTGTTGTCCGTGTGAAGAGTGTGACTGTTGTACTGAATGAATGAGTTGTAGTACTGCTTGCTGCTGTGAAATGGTTGGCGTAAGGAGGCTAATATGTTTTGGCCGGGCATTGTTGCGATGTCAGTCTGTCTGGTTGCTTTTTTGGTACGTTTGCAGTATTACAGTGCATGTTTGTCTGTGGGATGGTTGTTGATTTTAATAAAGTGTAGGTAACATTGTGTTTGTAATGAGGTGAATGTGATTGTTGTAAGATGAAAGTGATTGTCATAAGGTGAAGGTTATTGTAATGGGGATGAAAATAATTGTAACCATAACTTTGTTATCATAATTTTGTGGTTAAACTTCAACACACTGTCACACACAGGCAGGTCCAAACAATTGGTTTCTTGATAAACTCACAAACACACAACACGCACGCACACACACAAACACACATGCATCATCATCAATAAAGAATTGAATTTTTGATAATGTCGACACACACACACACACACACACACACACACACACACACACACGCACACACACACGCACACACACACACACACACACACACACGCACACACACGCATACCTACACAAACGCGCACACAAACATGCACGCACCACGCATAGATCATCATCATTGAAGAAACAGAAGAGAGTAGCAACATGATACCCCATCCATCCCCTCATCAACAGCACCAAACCAGTGTCAATAGAAATGTAAAAATACGAATGTTTGCTCTTTTGAATGTTGGTTGTTTCGTTCTTTCTTGATAAAAACTACTACAGCATGCTTTTTCAAGTTTTTAAATATTACAAGAATTTTGCAAAAAAATTAGCACACACGCAAACACACATATATACATACCTACATATATACATACCTACATATTTTGCCACTTATCATTTTACAAAAGATTTGCAAAATGATAAGTGGCAGGTCTGGCGACAGCAGAGAGCTATTTTTCGCCATGAATCATATATCTTGTTTGCTGCAAAGGTTTTTGCGCGTCTGTGTTACCGAAAATGTTCAATTAAACGCCGACGTGAGCGAATAACGAGATATCAATTGTTAACCGATTTTTTCAGATGTTTGACTGTTTAGTGTCACTCATCGCTGATTTGGTTTTAACCTACATATATACATACCTACATATATACATACACACATATATACATACACACATATATACACACACACATATATACATACACACATATATACATACACACATATATACATACACACACATATACATACACACATATATACATACACACATATATACATACACACATATATACATACACACACATAAATATATATTTACACACACACACACACACACACATATATATATTTATATATATATATATATATATATATATACACATTATATACATACACACATGTACACATACACATATAAAAAAATACACATTAATTTTTATCAAGCATTATATCAGCCTGGTGAGGACGAATTAATTGTCAAAATGTTGTTAAATGAACTTTAAATTTGGACACAAAATTTAGTCTGTATTTACAGTGGCGGATCTGGACAAGTTTGACGGGGGGCCCAAATTTTGAAAAAATATTTGTGTTTTTAATTTTTTTTTTTAATTTTGACGGGTTGGCAAGATTTGTAGTACAGCGGCCAAAATTAGGCTAACGACCTTATTTTTTTTCTTACCACGTCAATATTTGGTCAATTTTCGACATAAAACGCTGCTTTTCCAGTGCAAAAATTGAGTTTTACCTACTTTTTACACAAATACTGTTCACAAACACAAATTCCCGGCACACCTTAGATCTTAAATCTACCACTGTGTATTTATAATCTTACTCTATTTGCATTACTTCAGCCGTTCAAAACTTCGACATTTATCAAAAGGTGAACGTGTTAGTTCATTTCATATTATCAAACATTTCATGCTCGGACACTACGAAATTTTTTTCATATCCCAAAAAAACGTGACGAAAAATTTTTTGTTATAAAAATCAAATTCTTATCAGTCGGTAGGTATGCGGATGGAGGATAGAATTGATGAATGGTTCACCTTTGTTAACTTACACGTACGCTGTTTGGAAAAATGTGTAGTGATGTGATTGGGTGTAACAAAGCATGATGCGTTTGGAGGGTTATGTGACGTTATTTCGATGTAATGAAATGATGTCACTTGATGTGATTGATGAATGTAATGTAATGGAATGGAATGTTTCATGATTTCACGATAATGTGATGTTAGAAAGTGAAATGTGATGATGTGATGAGATGATATGGTGAGATGGTGAGGAAAATGGGGCGTTAATGTGATGTCAGGATGAAATGAGATCAGAGCAGATGAAATGTGACGTAATGTCACGTGATGATGTAGGGTGGCGGTGGTCTGTCCTATATCTACGCTGAATTCTGGTCAGTTGACGGATGGTGGTCATCACGTGATCAATATCAACTGCGCTTGTCGCCTGTCATTTGTCATTATCAATTCATATTTTTCCTTTTCAACTGGTTAAATAATTTTAAAATGTTTCAAAAATTCTATTTAAGTTGACAGACGCACATACACGCACAAAGACAAAGACACACTCACACAAACACACATACAAATAAAAAACGGAGAGGTAACGAACTCACACAAACATGTACAACATACATCTATGTATAAAAACATATGTATATTTATTCATCATGGTCAGTTTGCATAATCTAATATTTCACATTTGTTATAGTTTTTGTTATCTGAGGTTGTTTTGAGAAACAATGAAGTTATAGATCTTTTGATTTCGCATCGAATATCGTATTTCATTTATTCAGCTTGCAGTTCGTTTAGCTGCACATTTTTCCTGATGAAGAAATAAAAGTTATCAAATTTTTTAAACGAGAACATTTTTTTAAACAAAATCAAAAAAGTATCAAAAGAAATTATTAAACTGGAACTTATGTCACATATTGCACTTGCAATTAAAAATATACAAAAGACATCAAACACCAACATTGTCGATAGCGTAACTAATGATTATAATAATACTGACACATTGGTAATTAAGCTCTACAAAAATGTTACTTAGTGAAATGGTGTATGTAATGGTCAGGACTGGTCGTTTGAGTTAAGAATTCAAATTTTTGTCTTATTTTTCTTTATTGCATAGTACTCGTATTTGTATTAAATTCCGTCCTTAAATTCATCGCCATTAAGTTTTCTTCTACCGCCTTAATGTTCTTAATTGAATGCAATGCATATTGATACTTTCATGAATATGAATTCTGAAGTCACTGCTTGCTGCAATTCAAACGCAAGAGATGCCCGCCTATGGGTTTGTGTTTAATGATTCACCTCTTTTCACAGGCGCGCGCGTGTGTGTAAGAGGAGACTTATAAAAATTACAATGATATGCATTTTCTTTCTTCAGAACTAAACTATTTCCATGACATTTATTTGTTGAATTAATTTGCTTATCGAGTAGAAAACTTAATGGCGATGATTGTATGGACGGATTTTAATTCAAATACGAGTACCATGCAATAAAGACAAGATAGAAACATCAATAAATAAGCTAGCAAGCATGAAAACAAACAATGATTTCTAGACACCAATAAATCCAATATATTTAAATGAAAAAGAGAATATTCGAGAAGAATGAGCAGAAAATAAAAATCAAACTTCTGAATGAAAAATAACCTCCAACGATGAAAAAATCGCAGCCTAATGTCAATAAACATCGATGTCAGAAAAATTTATTTACAACGTAATGAAAGAAAAAATAAACTCACTCTTTCTCCCCTTGCGTTTGTCTCTCTCTCCCCTCTCTCTTTTTTTTCTCTCTCTCTCTTTCTCTTTCTCTCTCACTGATTTAGTTCAAGGATGAATGGACATAGAAAAAAGACATCATGTTATAAAGGATTTTTAAAAATAAAATCCTCTGACACAAAACGATGTTATCAGCAGACAGCATCAAGATATAATACACATCACTAACTTTGCTAGTACCGCTACTGCTACCACCACCACCACCACCACCACCACTACTACTACTACTACTACCTCTACTATTACTACTTTTTCTACTACTACTAATAATAATACTAATAAATATTAATACTACTATACTACGACTGAGCGTGTAAAACAGAGAATGTAAAAATGCGATACTTAATTCAAACAGTAATTTTTAACGTTTATCTAGGTATAATAATATACTGTATATAATAACATAGAAACGCAAAACAGTTGTATACTTCTCTTGCTGTTAAACATCACCACTTTATTAGTTCTACTTTTCTGCTGCTTCTACTACTTCTACTGCTATTCTTCTACAACTAAAAGAACGCCTACTGCTGTTGCCACTACTGCTACTACCTTTGTTGCAACAATACTTACTGCTGCTCCTTCCTTTACTACATTTGTTTCAAAACAACTATAGTAGCCACAATTCTGAATGCTTGCTATTGTAATATGAGGGGCTACAATAACACCATGGGAGTTGTTGTAGCCCCTGGAGTTTCAACTCGTGCAATGAAAAGTTATTCTCGACCGTCGATTGATAATAACACAAGTATGGTTTTGTCGTGATACTTTTGGGGATTTTTAGAAATTTGTTAAAATTGTTAACGATGTGTGTGAACTGTGAAGTCGTATTTTTTTTCTTTTAAGAGTATAGTCACATTTCATCAGAATCTCTGGATGGTGCGACACGAAAGGTCTCATATGATAAGCGGCAAAAATTTGAAAAATAAAAATGTACACACAAAGGGAATAAAATAAAAAATAAAATAAAAAAATGGTTATATGGTTATGTATTAAATTAAAGGAATGAACTCAAGCATTTGAAGCATTTTATTATTGTAAATGAAATTACACAAAATTAAAAGTGCTTAAAGTTAGAAATCTAAAAAATAGAGACACGAAAGGAATCACATTTGTGTGATGTGAAATGATTGATGATTGACGCGAACAACTGTACGAGGATTATGTATCGCATTTTGGAAGTTCTTCATTCATTTTTTTTTTTTTGAAAGAAATTTTGTTGTGCTGAAATGTTAACAAATGTTAATCATGAAAGTGTATTAAACATCATTGGTCAGGCTCTACCGGGCGTCGAGTTTATTCTTATGTACAACCATTGGTTCATGTTTTCAGCATGTATACAATACAAATCCATTGCCAGCATTCAACAAATAAATTTGAAATAACTTTTGAAAAATTGACAAATATAAAAACGAACAACAAACGCAGGAATAAATAACAATTCAACAATAAGAAACATTTTTATGGCATAATTTCATTTATTCATAAATAAACCGACGCCAATTGCAGTAACAAAATTATTGACTGGAAGGAAACATAATATCGCAGTTTTCCACATGAGTCGGACGATATAATATGTTAAAAAGTGTGCCGTTATTTTAAATTAGAAACGAAGACCTATATTAATTGTCTATCCAATATTTGCCTGTGAACGTTACAGCAATGACAAACCAGCCACAAACACAAACATCACCAGCAACAAGAAACAAGAAACAAACAGAAATTACAAGCGAAAAAAGTCTAATTATTATAAACGATGCGACGATAGATGAAATCGCTTTGATGTTAATGTGTTTTATGAGGAATTGATACTTTGCATTCAATTCAATTCAATTCAATTCGTTTATTTTCTCAAAAGAGGGGTAAACTAAAAAAGCAACCAAATGCTTGTAAGAAAGTCACCCTATCCAAATAAAATCAACATTGATCAACAAAAATCAAAAATTAAAATAGTTCGACAAAAATCAAGGATTAAACTAGATCGAAATAAATCAAAAGTTATTGAACTGCAGATTCTATTCTATTAATCTTATGAAACAGAGATATAGTTCAAAATGAGTACATAAAATTAAAGTTTTGAATTTAGGATTCTATAGCATTTCAATAAATTAAATGATATGAAACCAAATATACTTCAAAAGTAAGAGTACATACATATATACATACATACATGCATACATGCATACATGCATACATGCATACATGCATACA
>NW_008703942.1:3444001-3473879 GCF_000326865.2 Helobdella robusta
GTTATTTTAGTTTTTGGTATAAAACCAGTTAGTAATAAGTTTTAGGTTATAATTAAGTAAGTCCGAATCCTTCAGAGGTGATTTTGTTGAATAGAAAAAGCTAGCATCATCAGCATAAAGAAGAATTTTGAATATGGTTTTAATAGAGAACAAATCATTAATAAACAATATAAAAAGCAAGGGTCCAAGAATAGACCCTTGTGGGACACCTTTAGGTACCAAGATTTTATGGGAATTGACATCATTAACTCTTACATACTGGTATCTATTGAGTAAATAAGACATAAACCAAGAGTGAGATTTACCACGAAAGCCAAGCGCTTCAAGTTTACGTAATAGAAGAGTGTGATCAATGAGATCAAAAGCTTTACTGAGATCAATAAACACGCCAATTGTAAGAAGTCCATCATTCATATTAGAAAGGGTGTTATGTGCAAACTGAAGATTGGCTAATTCAGTTGATCTGCCAGATCGGAAGCCAAATTGGTTTTCCGATAGGAGATGAAAAGTTGTTATAAATTTGTGCATTCGAATATACATGAGTTTTTCTAATATCTTGGACAATGGAGATAATAAAGATATGGGCCGGTAGTTGTTTACACAACGTTTGTCACCTTTTTTATATATATAGGAATAACACGAGCAGTTTTAAATACAGTGGGGAAGACACCTTGTTTAAATGATAAGTTGAATATATAGGCAAGAGGTTTAGTAATATTGTAAATGCAGTTTTTAATTATATAGTTGCTGAGTTCATCATCAGATAAGGATTTTGCATTTTTCATATTACCAACCACATCTAAAATTTCAGATTCATTAACACTATAAATATAAAAAGAATTAGAGCTATTACCAGACAAGAAAGAATTATCACAAGAATTGTAATTATCATCGATAGAAAGTAAGCTTTCAATAAAGTAATTATTGAATTCATTAGAAATTGTCAAATTGTTAGTAACAACGTTATCATCAATCATTAATTGAGAAATATTATGAGAAGAGGCATTATTAAGCAACGAATTAATGAATTTCCATTTAAATTTTGAGTCATTGTTAGAAAATATATTACTATAATAGTTACGCTCAGCCTTTCTTATAACACTAGTGAAACGATTGCGGTGGTATTTATATATCTTTAGATTAGAAGGTGTGGGATTCAAAATACATTTTTTAAATAGTTTATTTTTTATTCTAGAGGCCTTTATGATGTCCCTGGTAATCCATCCTTTGTGCTTGTTGTTGTTAATTACCTTGATTGGAGCATATCTATCAATTATAGAGTTAAAGTGATTATAGAAAGACAGACAGGATACCTCAACGTTTTCAGATCCAAGTACATCATCCCATTTGGTCATGGATAAAATTTTATTGATAATGTCAAAAGTTTTAGTAGTGAAATGACAAGTACCTAAGATACCAGGTGGCTGAGAGGACAAATTTGTGCTATTGAAGAATGAAAATATTGGATAATGGTCCGAAAAATCAGATAAAAGAATACCAGCTGTATGTGGTAAAGAACTATTACTAAAGATGTGGTCAATTAGAGTGGCCGATGTATTTGTTACTCGTGTAGGTAATTCAATCGTCGAGGAAATATTGTAAGTTGCTAGTAAATTTTTAATTGCCATACTTTGAGTAGTGCATTTAGATAGGTCAACATTGATGTCACCAACAAGGTAAATATCCGTTGTAGGTTTAAGCCTATCCAAAATACATTCCAGATGTCTTAAAAAAGCATCGAAGGAAGAAGCAGGAGGTCGATATATGGCTAAAATTGTACCCTTAAAATAGTTGCAAGTAACATTAATACATAAACTATCTGAAAGATCATCATCAAATATCGATATTAAATTAGTTACAAAAGGAATGTCTTTTCTAATAAAAATACCTACACCTCCTCCAATTCGGCCTGTTCTATTTTAACAAGCAAAATTGTAGGAATCAATATTAACTAATTTACATGTAACGTCATTTAACCAGGTTTCAGAAACAATAATGAAATGAAATATGTTAGAAAATGATTTAATCAAAATTTGTAAATCTGACAGTTTATTAGTAACACTCCGACAATTTTAAACCAAAACTCGTTGAACAAACGCATTTAAATTTGCTACTTAACTAAATATTTAAGCACTTGTGTGTGTGTGTGTGTGTGTGTGTGTGTGTGTGTGTGTGTGGTATGTGTGTGTGGTGTGTGCAAAACATGGCAACATATTTTGACATTTCCACATACGAATTAAACGCCATGTGTAACATCCAGACAGACATTCGGATATAGATCATTCACTTTCTGCCTGCAATGACCAGTTGTGAGGTCGCAGAGAGGTAATCAATCAATCAATCATAACGTACGAATGTTAAACTCAAAAATGTCTCGGTGACAAAATCTTTTTTAGACATCACTCAAATGTAATGCGTACCAAGTTGACCATTATTCAGTAAAGTGACTCTAAAATCTGAGACATTTTTCAAGTTTTTATTTAGGATTTTTTCAAATTATAATGCCATTGATTCAAAAGTTTTGTTATTTTCGTTAATTCATAAAAAATTTGAAATAAATTTAAATGATCTTACTTATCGGAGATGGAGTTTTTAATGATGGCCGTGATGACGAAAGTTGTATTGAGCGGGAGTGTGGTGACTAGGAAGAAGCAGGAGACGGCGAACAACATGACGCCCATCCTGTTGAGACCACATGATCGACTGCCGACCTGCTCCGAACTTGATTTGTTTGCTGTTTCGCGGTCCGATGATGTCGACTTCTTTCCGACGATGTAATGTTTCCGCACTGAAAAGTTTTGATTGCTGCTACCGGTCTTGACGTTGACGTCTTCGCTGAATTTTATTGTGCAACTTTCACTTCCAGGTTTGATGTATTTGGGCGCAAAATTCGATTTGTTTAAATTCAAAATATATATTTTAGAAAAAGAACATTTTTTGGAATTATTATTTAGATTGTCTACACCATCGCCAGCGTCAGTGTCGGGAACACGTTTACAATTATTATTTTTATGAATGTGGTCGTTAGTTTTACTAGCGGGGACTGATTTTGAGGAGGATGCAGAGAGATTGTGCAGACGATGATGCTTCGATTTGGCAATGGCTCTTACGATAGCCAAGTTGAGTACAAAAATAATAACAAACGGCAATATGCTGTAAATCATGGCGTCCACCCAGGGCCACACGACTAAGATGGCGTACTCGTGGTTCTCGGAGGCCGTGCACATGGAGTTGACCAGGCCGTTCGTCCAGAAGAGGTGTATGTTGATGAGGATCATGATGATGGCCAGCATGATGATGACCAGGATGGCGTATCTGTCGGTGTTTATAAAGTACATATCAAAGTCTACTACCTCTCACAAAAATCTGATAATCATGTCATCAAGTCGTGCTTCAAAGTAGTTGAGAAATCGTTATGTTGGGCTACGTTCGCGAACTCTATTAATATCTTGCAAATGCTTGCCTGTAACTTTTTTGACATAATTTTACTTCATCAAGTGCAATTTGTTTGAAAAAAACTAAATGAATAAATGAATGAATGAGTGAATGTATGAATAAATGAATGAATGTACGAATGAATGAATGGATTGAATTTTTAATAGAAATCATTCTTGATTACCAACCAAGACTATTAAAATGCTGTTAAAATTTGCTTACACTACATAAATAACAGATTTTTTACTAAAATTTACAAATTTATCTTATGCAGCTGAAAAAAAAACTTTTAAATTGGACGAAGAAGAATCTCTGTCACGAGAAAATTGATAGATCAATTTTAAATTTGCGATTTAAGATTGTGTGAGAGGAAGAGTTCATTTTTATCGATATGATCGAAATGCTAATCCAAGCAAATAACAAATATCATAAATTTACATGTGTATGAACAAGCAGAAATAATAAATGAATGCCTCTAAAAACCTGAACAGACGATGACCATTTGTTTTTCATATGACAAGCTTGAGCGATGCCAATCAATATACAGGGAGACAGAGGAAATAAACCAAATAAACGAACAGTGAAATGTAAAAGGCTGGCAGAACACGTACACATCATTCATGTTATTTAGTTAACAATTAATGAGACATCTGATGTCTTGGGAATGCCCTGCTGGGAGTGCTGACAATTGAAAAATGGAGCAGACGTCCTGCCGCATATTTCTGATTTGCGACGCACATTTACCCGCCATTCTGCACGCACGCCAAACAGTCTACGTGCTAATATTTCTATTTATATGCAAATAAAAATTTTAATGATCTTTTTTGTGCTTTCGGTTAATGTTTAGCATAGATACTGTTAACAAATAACCGTTTTCCAAATATAATCTCAAAAAACTTTTTGACGTAATTATCAACTGTGTTGTAGACGTGTTGTCTTTGAACGTAAAGCTATCCTACGAAGCAAACAGATAAAAAAATTTTCCACACTTATACTGATCGTGAATGTAATATTTCTTCAAATTGATAGCAAAATATTAATGTGAATGTCCAACACGATTATATGTATGAACATAAGTATGTATGAAATGAACATGAATATGTACGAACCTAAATATGTATGAACATGAATATGTATGAACATGAATATGTAATATGTCTTCGATATTTTAGAGAGGTCGTTGAAAATTGATCTTACACTTTCTTTCATCTTTACGTCAGTGCATGCAACTATCTCTCATTAAAATGTTAACAACACTGAAGTTTCCGACTTGGACTGTCTCGGAACTCCTACCTGATTAAAACCATTTAACCTAATTTTGAAACTTGTTTTTACAACAAAATACTTGGTAATGACATTAAAAATGAATGAGAAACAACACACAGTTCATGTACAATCATCAATTATTGAGCTAATTTCAACTTTGATTCCCGATTTGATTGATGGAGCAATGTATTTCTCTAATCTAGCAAACATTTTTTGATTCTTAATCTCTTTGTTCACAAAATTTGCGATTATTTAAAAAAGTAAAATGTCGTTTATTGGTTTCTGTTCTTCTGATCTTTCGATTTAGAGAATGATTATTATTGCTCTAAACAGTCGTTTTAGTTGTATAGTGCATAGAAACACGCATGTTCGCCTATCACACGAGCCAAGTTAAAAAATATTAAAAAATGATGAAGCAGTTTGTTTTTGCTCAATACTGTCTACTTGAATCCTTCTCCAGCTTAAAAATTGTTTGGAATCGTTTGGGATTGAACTGCCAAAATATTTATTACATAATTGATCTGCATTGCAGTTTTATTTGATCGTATTCATTTTTAACGCCTGTAACATAGATGTCTCAATGAAGTAACACGCCGAGACACCTATGGGCTGGGATATTAAATTCCACTTCGAACGTTATATAGAGGAGGATGTTTTTATTGAGCGTGTCATATCATGTGTCATAATGTAGGCGCGCTAGGGGAAGGTCGACAAATGTTATGCCAGAAAATGTTGAAGAATAAAAAAAAAGTAATTAAAACGCCTATTTCAATTTCAAAGCATATCAAATTGGGCACAATTAAAAATTTCTAATTGAAGTACTTCCAGCGTCCAAACGTTTTGAAATAATTTTCTTTGGTCTAGAAAAACTTGTATTTGAAACTTGGTCGCAATTCAAACGGTAGAAGTGACAGTAATGTCCAATGCAATTCATCGACCTCGTTTGAAACAAACTGTTTTTCAAATAAACCTACGAAAACCATAACCTAGACAAAAATTTCAAAAAATAAACTAAAGAAACTGTTTACTGGAAAAATTGTATAAAATAATTTTTATCAAATTTGCTAATAAACTCTTTAAGACGTTGAAAACAACATCTGTCATTTTTCATTATAACATTCTTGTGTGATTGTGTCCAGTAGCCGAGCGTTGCATGAAAACAATTGACAGTGTATGTGAAATGTTAAGCTGTCGGTTCATGTTAATGTCATCTGTATTGTTGTTTGTTTGTGGTGTTGATGTATGTGTGTGCGTGCGTGTGTGTGTTTGCGTGTGTGATGTTTTTTTTTTCATTCAACAACAAGACTTAAATAAATAATTATTTAAACCAAATATCAAATTGTTGACATCTAACATTTATATCAAAAAATAAAAACAAAAATAAAATATCTGGAAAAAGCAAAAAGCACGTATGAAAATTAAGAGGAGGTAATTGCGTTGGCGATGAAAATTACATTAAGAATGACACGACAACAATGGTATGACAACAACAACGACATGAAAACAGCAACGAAATGACAACAGCAACCACTTAACAATGGGGGCGATAATTTTAAGGATATAATTTTGCTTTCAGGATTGCAGCGTTTGTTGGAGGCTATCATGGAATTGTAAAAAAAAACTTATGACATCCCACTAACGAGCTTGCAACTCTATCTGACATACCTACACATCGTCTGTCGCAAACACGCCAGCTGCCAATCAAAACAAAAAAACAAACAAACAAACCACTAACAACTGATGTAATCAGTCATGAACAACATGCATGCGAACGTGAATGCATACGCGTACGTTTGCATCAACTAACAAACAAATAAGCCGATATAATGTTCAATTATTTTTAGGAATACAAGAAATAGAATATTCATAAATATTTCAGTGATATCAGTAGGTAAGAGAACTGCATTGAAGAAAACAAAGGACCGCAAAAGACGAAGTAGTGCTGAAGCTATTCATCTTAGCACGTTAATTACATCTTTTTTTTCGCTGGCTCCAGAGAAATGTAAAAAATTTGAAAAGCTATGCAAAAGTTATTTACTACCCTGTTCAACGCTAGTAACTAATATATCAACTGCAAAACATTGTCCGAAAGTTGAAAATGTTAAAAAAATTTTGTGAGATTTTTGAAGAGGAAAATTCGCACCTGCAAATTGAAATGATGTACTAAAAAAAAGTAAGATTAAACCATTAAAAAATATTGAACAAATGACATTTAACGAACATTTCGAACGAGATATACGAATAACCACAAAATATTTGATGAAACTAAATTATTTTTCATTAAATTTCATCAGGATAGTGTTTATTTTATTATATGTCCAGAATAAAAATGGCGTAATTATAAAAAAAGCTAGATATAACTGATGATCAAGATTAACACAAAAATTTTAAAACGCCCCTGAGATTCCAACTCAATGACACTAAATATTCTGGTCGGCGTGTTTTGAATTTTAAGAGAGTGATGAATGTTGTTCATCCATGTTCACCATCATCTGTTGCTTTTCGTTTAGATGCTGTTGTTTGATTGGAACATTTTTTAATGATTGATTCGCAGATCAAACGTTTATTTTACTCAAGTTGAAACGTGATTGCAATTAAATGAACAAAAAATAAAAGTAAATGAGCAGAAATATATAACGTTTTTTAATGACAATGATAAGCTGTTCACGCAAATTTAAAAATAGATTTAAAAAAGTTTTCGTAAAAAAATCTTTTCCTGAAATTTACCAAGTTTGGTCAGTTATAAAATTAGAGAATTTAAAATAAATGACCAATTACTTTTTAGATTTTGAAGAAAATTTGCAAATGTCAAAAATGTCAATTTTCAAGACGTCACAAACTTATGAAGCCAATGAAACAAGCCAAGCCACCAGCCAATATCCATCTAAGCACACGATATACTCGCATGCAAATACAACACGCACGTAAAAATAGCAGGTTGGCTACATAAGCGTGAGCACTCTATCACACCTGTGATATCTCAACATCTCAGTGTTTCACGGTCATTATTCGTTTACAATTTGAGCCCCTACCATCCGAGCGAGCACCAACTCATCAACACAACAATTCAAGTAACAATAGTACAACTCATTGAGACAAAACAAGCAGATACAAAATGAGACAAATTTCATCTAATTTTGAAATTTCACGAATTTATACATAATTTTTTAATAAAAAGTTAATTTTTAAATTATGAATTTAACTTAAACGATTGATGATCTATGGAAAAATAAATTTTTTTTAAAACTTTATATCCACCGTTGATAAAAAAGCCAATGCATCATCAGTTCGTAAGGTCGGTAGATAAGCGTACCTGAGCAAACACACGCAAACTTGGTGGTACGTGAATAATTGAACCCTTCTTATACCCGGTGCAGTTTGGGTTTAAAACGTTTTCGCAAAATTACGCAGATTTGTCAATGAAGGAGATTTTGTTGATGGAGCAAACGTAGTTTCTGTACAGAAATTATTTTTTTTTAATTTAAAAATTCAAATTATCTTTTCATATACCAACCAAAAAGGAATTTTACAAAATCTATTTCCGAAATACATAAAAAATATAAATTTCAAATTGTTAGTTATAAGAGATAGTTGAAAATTTAATGAGCTTTCTTGAAAGCAGCAATTAAACGTTTTTGTGGTAGTAAAATCTTTAAAACCAGTAAAAAAGACATTGCGATGCAAACTTCCAACATTTATTCAACGCGCAATGTTCTTATGCTACAGTATAATCTTTCGTTTCATTGGATATTTAAATATTTACGATTTATTCATTTATGTGTCCATAAGCAGACTTCTTTGAAACTGACAAGCTAGAAAGAAAAATAATATTTGCGAATTAGTTCTATTATTATAAATTATTTACGATATTATTTATGATTAGTTTTAGCTTTTTAAATAGTTTGAAACCTAACAGTTATTAAAATTATTATTAACGGTGGTGAGCAGAGAGGTGTCGATCATTATAAACTTGTATAAAACATTAGTTAGCCCTCATCTCGAAAACTGTTCACGGGTCTGGAGTCCGGGTCTGCAAAAGGACAATGATATTCTTGAACGGGTACAGAGTAGAGCAACAAAGATGATCGAAAGAGTTGGAAAACTGGAATATAGGGATAGACTGAAAAAATGTGTATTAACAACACTAGAAAGGAGAAGATGCAGATGAAATCTGATTCAAATATTTAGATATATAAGTTAACAACTGGAAAAGAAGAAACACCTTTCACCAGGTTCTTTCAACTAGAAAAAAGAAAAGGATTGGCAGGTCATAGATACAAATTCTTCAAAAAGACAGAAAATCCAATAAAGCAAAAATTTTTCAGCAGCAGGGTGGTAAACGCCTGGAACGAGCTGAGCAATGAAATTGTCTCAGTGGATTCAATCAACAGTTTTAAAATCAAGCTAGGAGAGCTAGGATGCTAGGATATTTATTTTGTAGTGGTTCTTACACAAATGCTAGTCTACTGAACTACTTTAAACTTTGTTATTATTATTATTATTAAAAATCTTAGCGAGCTTAGTTTCAATTGTTAGCACGAAATTGTTGAAAATATTAAAAAAAAAAATTTAAATTTCTTTCAAAAAGTCTATTGAAAAGATAATCTCCTCATAAAAAACTTTTGCTATCAGATTATATCAATGCCAGCTTAACTCTTACTTGAAAGAATATTTTCGATTTTTTGTAAAATGCAAATTTGCTACACAATTCGTCCAAACGCAAATTATGTCAGTTGTTATTACAATTGTGTTGAAGTTGTTATTACTCTCTCTTATTTATTTCAATGCAAACATTAAAACCCTTTAGACGTGATTTCGCTGCTGTTTTTTATTCAAAAAGCACTTTATTGGCGTGGATTGGGTAAGCATTGATTGCTTGCTGGAATTTTTTTATTATTCTTTAAAAAAAAATCAGTATCTGACAGACGCAAAAACTGTTACAGCTTGCAATACAATAGTATGAAATGATAACGAAAAATAAATAACGGAGAAAAATGTTTAAGAATAAAAAGTTTGGAAAAAAATAAAGTAATGGTTTAAAAGAAAGATAAATAATATAATTTATAAAAAAAGATTAGTTTATGACTTTGTAAGTTAGTTAAGTCATCGATAGGAGTGAAGAAAACTAGATTGAGTAAATAATAAGGTTTTATTGAGTGCTAATATATTTAAGGATGAAGGGGTTATCTTGATATATTGATTGAGTGGCTACTTGATAGTTATGCTTGCCTTGACAAAGTTGTGTGTTGTAGTTTTGATTGTTGGTAGTAAAAGATGGGTGACGTGGTTGTTGTTGTTGTTATTGTTTACTTTCTTGAGCAGTCTTGAATCGAGTGTGTTGAATATTTGAGTGACGGCAGGATATGATGCATGTAGATAGTTGAGGCGAATTAGTTTTTTGATGAGAGATTGTAGTTGTTGAAGTTGATGTTGTGTAGCGAAACCAGACCAGGAGAGAGCTGCATATTTGATGGGTGAGATGATGAGTGATTCGGTGATGTCGAATAATTTGAAGCCTCTGAGACCATGGGAGCGAAGTGTTTTGAGTGCGTGAAATGTTTGAGAAAACCTTTTGTGATGATGTGATTGATAAGAAGTGTGGAGGTAAATGTGATGCCTAAAATTTTTAAATGAATTCGTGCCAGTGATTGATGGGTGCTCTGGAGGTAATGCTATTTTCTTACGACTACTCCGAATGATGAGGTCGAACGATTTATTGAGGTTAAGTGACAGATTGCATGGCTTTGACCTTTGATTTGAATAACGAGTTTGCTGGAAGCTGCAAACATCAACAAAATCAGAAAAACATTAACACCGACATTCGGTTCCGCTGTAAAAATTGTAAGCCGCTACGTTAATGTTCTGATGAAATTGTTTGGAAAATAGTTGAAGCATTGGTTTGAAACAAAGAAAGAACTATTTGAATTAAAATCCGCATCAAGTATACAGGCTAATTGACTTGACACTATCTTACTGATAGGACTCTTAATTGAATCAGAGGTTTGCCCTTCAGTTTCAAAATACTAACACTTACAAAAAATGTCCAATATGTAAAAGAAAAAATAACTAACAATCTTATTTAAGCAAAACGTAAAAAAATCACCCTAAAAAAATAATGCCTATTTTATATAACAAAAAAATTTACAAACTTTTTTGTATAAAAAATTCAATTTGAAAACTCAACAAACAACAATTTCATTGGGCAGAGCAAAAAATGAGCAGCAAGAAGCACACGCATCATATGGTCTCTCACATTTAATGGCCTGCTGGCAAGCAGAAATTTTGCGAGAAATTCGCGTGTCACATAAACATGAAGGCTCATTACGAAGGGCACTCGCAGTCTTCTCGCAACGTCGCTGTGATCATTCACTATAAGATAACCCCGTTGATATTGCAGGTACAAAAATTACAAAAATATTTTTCCACAAAAAACATTAAAGAATTAGGCTCATGATTTTTAAATTTTTATTTTAACAACATTTTCATGAAAAATCTTGTTTATTCAGCACTTTTTTATTTTCATTTATTTTAATACCCATTTTAACAATATTTTATTTAAAAAAGCTTAATTATTACACATGCTTCTTCTTTCTCGTGCCTTATCCTTTCAAGACATTAGCGACCATCGACCTCCACAAAACCAGATCTTTGACACTTTGTAGTAGTTGAAATGTGGTGATGTTCAATAAGTGACACCAGGACTTCACAAATGTTTTGTCACTCACAAAAATATTTCAAATTCATTCAATGCGTGCAGTTAGTTTAAATTAGCAACATTTTAATATGTTATTTTAATTATAAGGTAATAATTTAAAAGTTAAAATTTAAACTTGATTTAAAATATGCTAAATAATGTGTTCATTTGGACCGTCAGTCGATTGAAAAATGAATTAAAATAAATGAAATGCAGAAATAAAAAAGTGAACATTTTGCGATAATTATATTACATTTATAATTCTGTCTCGTGTTTCACAATTTTGTTATCAATCAAATCTGTAAGAAAGTTTCTAAATTCATTCATGTTATTTGATGTTCTGTGATGTTTGATTTTGTAACTTTTATTCAAATCAATTTTAATTACGTTTAAATGAAAATCATTCAAATATTTTACATAAGTTTCAGCTGATTTTATTATTTTCGATAAGTTGTACGAAGTTGTAGCAGCAGGTCTCTGATTGGGAAATACAGAAAAGAATTGGAAGGCGTCTATAAGGATTTCATTTGATAAGGAAAACAAATGAGATGCACATTACACAAGCAGCCTTCAACAGTAAATAATACGATTACTAAAATATATGGTTATAATATTTTTATTACTTTTTTAGTCGCGGTTAAATACTTTTTTAGTCGCGGTTTAGTGTTGGTCCTAAGTTATCAAAAATTATTTTTTATAATATGAAGCTCACCAGACACAGAGTTGCTTACGATAAGAATCGCTTTTCACGCTTGGCTACATCTGGACGTCTGTGTCACACATGTGAAACTCAGAAGTGATAATGTATTTATATGCATGCGTAATCCCCGCATTATACGCACGATTCGTGAAGAGTGCATTTGAAATGGTTCAGCGCGCAATAACAACTTAATATAAACAGTTAAAAATTGGAATGAGAAGATATACCGACTTCCTTCTGCAGACGTTTGACCTCTTTAGAGGGTGACAGACGACCACGTAGCGTTCAACTGTCACAGCCACAATGAGCCACACGCTGAAATCGCTGACTGTCGATCCAAGCGCGTTTGTCAGGCGACAGATGGAATCATATTTCAGGCGAATGTCAAGGTCGGTTCTGATGGCGGGAATCCATAATTTGATGAAACCTGCGTTGGATTTGATGGATTGTGTTTGTACTTTGTGGTAATGTGGTTTTAAAAAGCACTTTTTGATAGTAAAGAAAAAAAATGATTAGAGAGCTATAAAGATGATATTCATGATTACAGTTGAAATGATGACGGCGATAATCAAGAGGCACAAAAAGATTACAATAGTAAGAGTAGATAAGATGAAGACAGTAATTATGATGATAACAATTAATACGGAGTGTGTCTGATGAAGATAGCAAACCATCATTCACAGACCAAATCAATTATGTTTCTGCATAATGGAAGAGGCAGATAATGAAAAAATTATACATGAAACATGCGCTCAATAATGAAGCATCTTATGATCACCATCTCAATCGGCATCACTATCTTAATCAGCATCACCATCTCAGCCGGCATCACCTTCACCATCACAACACTGACCGATGCAAAGGACGACAGTATCGACAACGGAGAGGACGATGAGATAGAGGTAGGCAGATATTATTCTCATAGACTTTCTGGTCAGAACTAAGAAGGACAGGAAGTTGCCAACCAATCCAAAGACCAGCAAGATGGGAGTAACGTAGAGAAGGAGGTGTTTTGTCAGTTGATTCACGTAGGCTACATGACGACGATGATGATGAAGATGGTGATGATAAAGATGATGACGATGACGATGGCTTTTGGAAAATAATATAATACATTTTGTCATGCATTTTTAACTTTCGATGTTATAAATATATCCCATCAACACAAGAGCATTAGACATTCAAATCAACACCCAGTCAGACACCAGACAGACATTCAGTCAGACACCCAAACAGACATTCAACAAGGGCACAGACAAATATACATACATACACATAAATTGACTGACCAGCATTCGTGTATGAAAATCTTTTAAACTCTTCCAGGGTCATGTTCAGACTGAAAAGAACCTCTTGTTTCTGCTTTTCGTTCATTCTCTGGTAGACATCCCACATGTCCATATCCGCCATCTCCAATGCTGGATCCATCATGTGACTTTGTTGTTGTTGTTGACGATGATGATGAAAATGATGAGGATTGTGAAGATGAGGATGACTTTAATGGATGGTGACGATGACGGATAATGTTGATGACGTTGTTGTTGTCAATGATGACGAAGATGAAGATGGTAATGACTCTAAGAATGATGACGATGACGACTGATGTTGTTGACGGTGATGACGATGAGTGTAGTAATCATAGTAACGATGATAAATTAAACGCCAACGATGATTTTTTTATCTTGATGATTGGTGATGATAACAATACTGCTGCCATTGAGCGTGACAAAGATGATGATGATGACGAAGATGATGACGATGATGACGAAGATAGTCGTATTAATACTCCCAACTAAGATGCATGCATAACAATGAGATTATGTTAATGACGGCAGTAAAAAATAAAAAAATGCTTGTGATCGGTAAGAGCGTTAATGAGAAACAAAAAGAATTTATTGATGATGATGATGATCATGATGATAACCATGATGTGAAGATTATAAGGTGGTGACGGGAGAAGGATGATGACGACGATGATGGTGATGGCAAGAGAAATATGTTTTTTGTTGATTGATGAGAATAAATAGGTTTCCTTAGAACACTGAGACGTCATCATCATCATCATCATAAGCAGCAGCAGCAGCGGCGGCGGTTGTCGTCGTGAGAAATGTCATTAAAGAAAGGAAGATACAAATTTCTGTTTTGTCATCGAAGTCAAAAATCTGCAAAAATATTTTGAAATTAGGATCACCATAATAAAAAATAATTATAAAACGAAGTAAAACAATAACTTTCATAAAATGCATTCCCAGATGTGTAAATAATAAATTAAAAATGATTGTTTGTTTTTTTAATCATAGAACAATCATTCATTTTATTTAATTTAAATTGGAAAAGAACTTTAAAAAAGGAACCAAATAAATGAATAAATAAAATATCAAATTAAAAGTTTTAAACGTTTTTTAACTCTTTCTTCCGGGATAATTTGGTTTTTTTTAATTAATCAACTCTCATCACTACGAAAAACTATCATAATTTCTCGAATTGACCCTTTCACTGAATTATACAAAATCAACTCAAAAAAAAAGACCGGCCAAAATATGTTGTAATAGTTATTAAAATTTAAATCGCCTTATTTTACAATGTTCACTGAGCCAAATGGTAGGAGAGATAAAATAAAATGGTAGAAAATGATCAAGATGCTGAGTAAGGTTGCTGATAAGATGACGATGATAATATTAATAAAAATATGGACTCAGATGGTGATAAAGCCGACATGAAAAGGTCAGTATAATAATATACATAAAAGATGATGAGTGTCCTGATAAGAGCAATAATAGCGGTCATCATTATGGTGGACAATGTGAATACTGTAATAAAAATAAATTAATCAATCGGCGTCAATTAACTGTTTCATGGACGTTTGTAACTGAAATCAAAAAATGTTATTATGTTATATAATATAACTTTTAGGTTGAAAACGTTTTACTTACACAGATCAATATAATAATTATATTTTAAAAATTTTTTGTCTTATTTATTTTAATAAAGACACTTGTGTTCATGAGATCAGCTTAAAAAACGTAAACAAGGGACCAGTAAGTATGATAACTCATATCAACTGATGTTTGATTTTACAAATTTTTTGTAAAAGCTTCATGATATCAAAATTGATGTAACTTCATTTATTCCGTAAAAAAAGTTGGCGTAGAAATAAAATATAATCCTGGGATCTATAACAATTTTAGAAAGAGCATGGGAGGGATGAAAATGCAACTGACGTGAGAAAAGCCGGAAGATGAATATCCCAAACAACGCGAAACGAGAAAAATTTTTTTTTTCTTAAAAAAAATTCAGCGTGTGGATGAATGGAGCAAGCAAATAGCAAAATGCATATTAGTTAATAAAGTTTGACTATACGTAATTAATATCTTATAATTAATTCAAATTTATACAACATATCTCTATTTTTTTGAAAAATTATGCTGAATTTGATATTTTGTAATAAGCTCCAGATTTTATTTTGCAGTATTCAAATACTCAAACTATAATGTAACAAGAAGAAATCACATCCTAAGAATATTTGACTTGAAAATTTTGAAAGTTTATAAGGACCATAAAAGAAAAAGTATAAAATGCTGTTGTGATTTGATTTAAAATCATGGGCTTAGTTGGTGAAGTTGAAGTGAAGGACATTTAATGATGAAAATAAAAAGAAAATTAATTTTTCTTGGCTTCACACGTACAAACTGATGTCATATACAATACACATTTATAATAATATTACGTATAATTATGTACAAGTATTTTTGTTTTTACATATAGAAAGTGTAAAAATATGTGCTGTGGTTACATTTTCGTGCTTGCATTTTCCTCACTGTTTTTAAAGTTGTTGGATACAACTTTATTAAATTTTTGATCAATTCACATTGGTATATGTTATATTTATCTGATGCCGTTTTCTCAGTTATCCCTTTTCACTCTCTCTCTCTTTCTCTCTCTCTCTCTCTCTCTCTCTCTCTCTCTTTTACACACACACACACATACAGTTACACTTATTATCATGTACATTTATAAACGATATATATGCCTATTGTATTTAAACATTTATTTAATATTTTATACTTGTGGGAGAAAGAGAGAGAGAGAGAGAAAAAAAAGAGAGAAAGAGAGAGAGAGAAGGAAAGAAAGAGTGATATATCACACCTGTTAGATTTTATTTTCAATTTGACCTTACCGCTGATTGATTTAAAACAATTTTCAACTTTTTTTTTATTTTACGTTACTTCATCACGACGAACTTCTCTGCAAAGTCACATAATTTAAAATTTAATTTCATCATTAATCTGCCTGCCAATTGAATCATTTATTTTGTCCATTTTGAATATTTACAATTCCCTAGCGATGTGAACTTATGAGCATAGATTAGCATAAATTAGAAAATGATTTTAAGCAAGATGATTTTCTATTTAAGCAATATAAAATTTTTTTACCAAAAAATGTTTAATAGTCTAGTCAATAACTGAAATTTCATTTTAATCACTTAAAGAGAATATGGTTATATTTTTATAAAATATTAAATCTAATAAAACTTCATTTAAGTAAGTGAGACATCAAACTAGACGAAAGTATTTCAGTGACTTTTTGCTTGACTACTCATGCATATTTCAAGTTTTTGCTCTATTAACATTTTCCTGCGAACTCAATGACTAACTTAAACTTAAAAACCATTTCAAATTTACAACATTTTTTGCAGTTTTTTTTAATTGTTTATATGGTACCCTTGGGATTTTATCGTTCCCATTCTTA
The DNA here is from genome assembly GCF_000326865.2 of Helobdella robusta. Classification (NCBI taxonomy): domain Eukaryota; kingdom Metazoa; phylum Annelida; class Clitellata; order Rhynchobdellida; family Glossiphoniidae; genus Helobdella; species Helobdella robusta. The sequence continues at coordinate 3,460,846 of NW_008703942.1, forward strand.
TTTTTTTCTGCTGCAAATTTGTATCATTGAAGAATGGGATTGGAACCTCTATGCTCTTCTATTGTTCCTCTTCAAGGAATAACAACGTGTAGAATATATTGCCAAAAATTACCAATAAATTAAAAAAAATATTTGAAAAAGTTTGAGCTTTCAAAGTTATTTTTTTATTGAATAGTCCAAATCTATTTATTTCGTACTTTACGATCAGTTCATTCTCATACAATTTGCAATAGATTTATTAATGTAAATGAATAAACAAAAAATATGACGCTAAACTATGTAAAACAGAGTTATAAACAAACGAACGAACAGACAAACAAACAAATAAATGCATGTATTGACAGAAAGAAACAATCGCTGGAAAGAAACATATAGTACTCACAACCTAAAGACATCGTAGGTACTCAACATGAAACAACATATGCCTGGCTGAATGTAGGCACGCGACGACGTTAACAATAGCAATGCAGTTCTCTCGATCGGCAAATGATTTTACTTTAATTCAAACTTCTTCTTCTTTCTCGTGCATTATCCTTTCCGAATGGTCAACTACAAAGACACAACTTATGTAAATAAATAAACTGGAAAGAACGCATCGCACACATTGCATGAAATGGATGAGGATATCGTTGCATTCGAATTCAGTAACTGGATAAGTATTGTCAGGCACTTTAATCATTACGCTATAAATTAAACTAATTGTATCGACAACATTTTGAAGGTTGGTTGACAGTGTCAGAATCGTCTAGAACATATTTAGAACAAAGAGCAACGTACATAAGTGAAAAATGAACTCATCACACATGCCAATTATATAGGTGGGGTCATTTGAGCTCAAAGTAGAGGTCACTCAACGATTGAATCATTTATGACGAAACGTTTTCATCGTACATTTGTTGACGTTTTAATTAAATTTTCAAAACTATTCTCGTTGTTAATTTTGAATCTCAGAATCAGGGCAACAGCTTACTTTTCGGAACCAAAAGTACAATGTCTAATAATAATAATTATTATTATTATTACTTACTATTATTATTAATTATACTCTACTTTGTCATAAAAAGTAGTTGTGAAGAAAAAGAAGATATCAGAATAACGAAATATGTGAGGTTACCGTGTAACATCTTTTTATTGAACCTGATAAGTGCGATATAACAATTGAATTTCCCATTCATCCGCTATCCTCGATCTCTCTGATTTATTTTCTTTCTGATTTATTTTCAAAATGAGCTTACAAACACACCAATAATAATAAATAATAATAATATTAATAACAATAATAACAATAATAATAGTAATAACACACACACACACACACACACACACATATATATATATATATATATATATATACGCACGTACGTACAAACGTCCGTACATACAAACATGATTTTCTTCTTTATGAACGAAGAATGGAATATAAGGACGCGAGCAACAAGAGGCAAGATGTTACGTAACATAACAAGTTCATCACTTTGGCAGAAGAAAAACTATCATGCGTGAAACCACAAAACAACGCTACACACAGCACGGTGGTAATTAACAAATAAAACAAATCCCAATTGACAATATCAAACAATAAACGCCCACATATATAACCATATACACAGAGAGACACACATTCACATACACACTTACACACACACACAAAAGCAAACCCATTCAAACACCAAGATCATTAATTACAAGAATGTGTCAAGAACATAGTTTGTATGAATAACAATAGAAAAAACTTTCCAACAAAACAAAATTTATAAAAAAAACAACAAATAAAAACCTGCAAAAAAGAAATAGGAATGCGTAATTTGGTTGAAAGTTGGACGTTACATGATTCGACGAAAAAAAAAATCGTATAAACGAACGACAGTTCATCAAAGTCGTCTTTTTCATTATCATCTTTCTCCTTATCATCGTCATCGCCATCATCATCATTTTAATTATCATCACTCTTATCATCCTATTCACATGCATCTATCACAAGCGCTTCTAAGATGAACAAATTTTAAAAAATTAATAGTAATAATATTAATATTAGTAGTAGTAATGTTTGTGTGTATGTGGGTATAATTATTGAATGCCATTAACCAATTGATTACAGTTAGTTTATTCTTTGAGTTCTGTATTTGAGTCTTCGATGTTTTAGCCATCATCGATTTCCGGGTCATTAATTTGAATTGTGCATACATTATTCTCTTTTTCATCACCATCGTCATCCCCATCATCTTCGTCACCATCGTTTACACTTGAAATTTTACATCGGATTCCACCAATTTGTTTTTTTTTTAATGTTAATAGACCTGGGTTTTTTTTTGGTATATGCTGCAAAGTGATCTACTTGCTACTTTTTTTTTAAATATAATTTTTAAGTTTTTGACGTTGATGATAAATGACAGCATAGTTGGATCATCGTGTAAATATTAAATATTATTCGATGTTTTCAGAGAGAGATTTTCTTATATAACGATTAAAAAACGAACCTATTGGAATTGGCCATTATCGATGTCCCATATCAATATCAACAAATATGATCAATATTTTAGTGACAATGACATCGGAAATATCAGGAAATTGAAAAAGTCGGTTTATGGAAAAAATTTTAAGTACGAAAAGATAAAAGATTTAAAAGATTACAAATCTTGCAACAAATACGTCATGAATCTTTATAAAAAATTTAAAACTTAGTTGGAAGAAGTCAAACAACACCAGGAAAAATTGCGAGGAGTGTAAGATGAATGGGAAAAACGCAATGCGTTAACACTTACGGAAAAAATTATAAAACAGAGCAAGTTGAAGCATTTGTCGGAAAAATTTAAAAAACATTTCTAAGAACGTAGTAGCTTTTTCAGGTCATACAAGTTGAAAATTTTTTAGGATAGATTTTTTTTTATTATTATTTTCTACTGTTTGTTTAGAATGAGATAATTTGTCAATTAAATAAAATATCAATTATATTTTTTAAGCTCTTCAAGTGAAGAAAATAGTAAAAATAAATCGGTTTGAAAGACTTTGAAATCTTAAATTGTGAGAAATTTGGAGAATAAAAGTTCAACATCGGTTGCTGGCCTATTTATTGTAGTTGTCATTATGAAGCAGACGGGAGGATATGACTCTTCTTGTTCCGGCGACCCAACGCCTGTGTATAAATAGAATAAGTGTTATTTGGATTTGTAAATGTTTGGCACAGTTTTGTTTACGTTATGTTTATACTTTATATAAATAAATAAATTTACACTACGTGTTCAAATACTTTTCTTTAGGAACAAGTACCTAAAACAATTTTTACAAATATCTTAAACGTATCTTAAACTCTATGATATGTTTTTCATCCAGTCAAGAAGATACATGTAGCATTTTTTACAGTATTGAAAATGATATTATGACATGATATTTGATGCCAAAATAAAAGTATTATATATTGTACTTGCACATTTCCAATTACAATGTTTCAAGTATATAATCGCGGACCTCCAAAATTTATGCTCGAGTACGCACACACTATTAACCACCAGCATGATGAAAATTGTAGTAGTAGTAGTAGTTGTAGTAGTAATAGTAGTAGTAGTAATAAAGAGAGTAGTAGTAGTAGTAGTAGCAGTAGTAGTAGTAGTGGCAGTACTAGTAGTAGTAGTAGTAGTAGTAGTAGTAGTAGTAGTAGTAGTAATAGAGAGAGTAGTAGAGTAGTAGTAGTAGTAGTAGTAGAGTAGTAGTAGTAGTAGTAGTAGAGTAGTAGTAGTAGTAATAGAGAGAGTAGTAGAGTAGTAGTAGTATTAGTAGTAGTAGTAGTAGTATTAGTAGTAGTAATAGTAATAGTAGTAGCAGTAGTAGTAATAATAGAGAGAGTAGTAGAGTAGTAGTAGTAGTAGTATTAGTAGTAGTAATAGTAGTAGTAGTAATAGCAGCAGATAAGCAGCAGGTTATTTATAAGAAAAATTGAGTAGATGTAATAAATGACCATTGAATACTACATAACATAAAACTCATTATTATCAGTAAAGGACCTCGTTCTGAATAATGCAATGCACGCAGATTGGAAAATATAAATAATTCAAGAACATTCATTTGCTGTGTATACAACTGCACTTTCTCGCTTTCTTTCTCTCTCTCTCTCTCTCTCTCTCTCTTTCTATCTTCTCTTTCATTTGTGTGTTTTTTTTAAATGTTGCATATTTTTTCCATTTTATCACTAGCTTTCTCTCTTTTTTGTCCATAACTTTTTTTCTTTCTCTCACTCCCTCTACAGCCGATTTCCTCCTCCATTACACAAACCATTTCTTCCTTCCTTTTGATTACGTCATTTTGAAATTTTTTTGCCTAATCTAATTGGTCGCCCTAATTTTTTTTCTGCCAAATTAAAATGTGAACGACCTGTCATTGTGTTTATGCCAGAAATTTTGTGATTGAGATTATTATTATTGATATTATTATTATTTTCCATTGTTATCTTTTATTAATTGTTTTAATATTTTTGCCATTGTTTTTATTCTCTAATACTGGTCAAAAAATCAATTTTAAAAGTTCACTTAAATATTATGAAGTGCACACACGCACACACACATATATATACATACGCACACACGCACACAGAGAGACGAAGAGATATAAAAATATAGTTGTACTGTTATATTTAGGCGGTGGGTGCGTTATCAAGCGTAAATTTTGGGCAGCTTTAGCCTAACTGGTTGGAGTCAAAAACGAACGACTTATGGAGAATGGGATAAGGCAATCATTAATCGTACAAATCATTATGCGCTATAATTATTATACTATTTCTTGCTAAATCATTCTAATATTTTTTTCACAAACCTGTCAGTGAAACTTTAAAAAATGTTTGTATAATATTCTAAAATTATTTTGGTTTCAAACGTTTTATAATTAAAACTTTCTTCCCTGTTTAATCTCATAAAATTCACATTTCTATTTTTACAATTTCTAATATATTAATTTTTATTTTTTTTTATTTGATTTTTTTCCAATAACGCAATTTTATACACTTCTATAAATTATATTAATACTTTTGCTTCTAAAAATATGTAGTCTAAATTTCGAATTATTTATCTAACATAACTGTTTTTCACCTTTCAATACAAGAGTTAAATCAATTTTGTCAAAATGTAATAAGTTTTGGCCGATTAATTTTGAAAACATCAAAGATTCTAATTCGCATCTTCAAAAACGGCAATCAAACGTTGAAATGTTATTGCTGAACAATCATCACATTGCTTTCATTTTATATTCTAATGGTTATTGCATAATTACGGTTTGTATTATATTGTGCACAAAGAATTGAGTTTTGTTATTTGAAACAAAGAAATGATTAAAGACAATTTTTTTTCACAAATTAATCCCACATAATTGCTTACCTATTTGAAAACTAAACTCAAAACCAAATCAAGTTCAAATTTACAGTTATAATATTGTATTGATATCATGTTTTACATGGTATTTCATGGAATCATTATAAACTTCAGAGCAAGCCTCGGATGTCGTAACGTTATTTATCAAGAGATTCGTCGTTGGAATGTATGACTTCCTTGGCAAGGTAGCGAAAGCTTTTGTTATTCGACAAACTGCAGTAACTTTCTAAGTTAAATTTAAATTCGAATGATGTTTACGAAGTCAACATAATGTTTTGTTCGGCCCCAAACAAATCAACAGTATCAACGAACTCTAAATTGCCAATTCTCAGTACGAACATGTCAGTTCAAAAAGAATTTAACTTGCATTTGTAAGATAAGCATGAAATAAACAATGGTTTTTACAGTTTTGGGATGTTTTAATTTTCTTATTTTTTTAATTTTTACTTTCATAAAATTAATCGTAAATAATCATATTATATTGAGTTCAAGAAAAACGATAATCCGTGAACACACGAACCCGTCAGTATTAGCGAGGACCATCGCATGTACGACCAGCCAGCACAACATCACACCCTTAATCTGCCAGGTGAGAAAAAACCATAAAAGTTTCAAACACAAATAAAATTAATTTCTTCTGCATCTTTTCTATTATTTGCCGGCTTTCTTTTGAGTGTTTTTAGCGTGCATGTTGTTAGTGGGAGTGTGTATATTTTCAAACCATGTTAATCAATCACGCACTAAATAAGATTCATTCTTAAAAAATATTAAAAACTATTGAAATGCAAATTTATGTATTTGAAGGAATAAAAGTGAAAGAGTCATTAATTAAAGAGTCGATATGACCTACCAATCAACCTACAGGTTTCTATTCGTTGGAAGAACTCGTGTGTGTTTGTTTCTTTAAAAAAAATTAAAACAAATGTTTCATCAATAAAAACGATTCTCTCCTTCACAAACGTTAAATGTTGGTGTGAAAATTTGTGCTGATATTTCAAGGTTTTCAATATAAAAACCATTTGTAATGGTATTTGAATAAAACGCTTTTAAGAAATCCATAAAATGTTTTTAGGCTCATAAATGTTGTCAATTAGTTAATTACGTATGATTATATAGTATAGAATATTGTTCTATTAACACTATAGATCATTTTAATTATTTCTTAAAAATTGATTTTTAATTTACATGTGTGTATTTACGTATGAATTTTTGTATGAACGTATGCATGTGTGTGTATATATGTGTATGTACATTTTTCTTTTATTTCAACAATCATGATCTTAGTTGTGTTTTGTTATTTTATTATTATTTTTCTTAATTTTAAATTAATATTAATATTAATTTTAATTAATTTGATTTTAATTCTATTCGAATAACGTATCCCATAATGATGATTTTAAGTTTTAACCAGAGAACTTATGTGTTTATGCATTTGTGTATCTATGTATATTGCTTTTACAAAGTACATTAATTTGTTTTTTTGTATTAATTTAGACATTTTCATAAAAATTGTAGGGTTCTTATTTATTTGAGATTATATCTTTTTTAGGGCCCTTCTTCATGTTTCGTTTTTTATGCGTTACATGAAATAAACTTTTAAAAATAAAATTTAAAAAAATTGCAAATTTTAACATTTTTTTAAAATGATTAGAAACATGAATGCGTTTAAAACATGGAAACCAACTGCATAATAATGGAAATGGTATTTAATATTGTATAAAGGTTAACCGCCGCAAAATAATTACAAAAATATATGATAAGTAACCCGCACCTCAAACATCCTACCATACAAGCAGAAACGCTCCGCACCGGTCCAAGGGTTACAAATAATTAAAGCAGATGGAGAGAACCAGCTGAACATAGATAACTTTCTGGAATGTATCAGAGCTCATATAAAAAGTAGTTAATAAAATTACAGTTTGTTCATTTAAACTTAAGTAGTACTATTTAAAAAATATTTCGAATGGCTTATAATTCACCACGTCGTTAATCACAACTTATTTTCATAACTTTATTTGTGAAGCTTAATAAACGCCCAATTTATTTTCATTGTCGTTTATTTATATTTTCACAGAAAGTTAAAAAAAACCTTTTAGAGAGCAATTTTTATAATTGTTCGTGCACTCAACAAAATATTCCCAAAAACATCATCTATCAAACAACCAATTAAACGGCTCACATGTTTCCATGACAACCAGTAGTCATTTCTGATTGGTCGATATAAAATATTTTTTGTAGGTCATTCGAAGGTCAACACAACTTTTCTGTCGCAGATTGAAGATGGTATGTTGTTTTCAGTGCAACTTTTATTTTCTATTTTTTCAACACTCGTAAAACTGCAATTTTTTGAAGAGAAATGCTTTTAAATTTGTTTGTTGTTCAGCTTTTGCAGTTCATTTGAATATATATAAAACTTTTCTTGCTTTTGTATGTATGTGTTTGAATATAAATAAATGTGTGCCTGCGTGTATGAGTTTGGATATTAATGACAATGCGTGTATGTACAGTACAAGTATTAATTACATCTATAAATTTAGACACGTGTAAGCATGCATGTGTGCATATAATAGGAGTGCATAGATAAAATGAGTTTGTATTCATAAGCACACACGCACATACATAAACAAACACACTCATACATAAACGCAGACACACACACACTTAAAGACATTAACAGAGTCTTCAGATGACTTTAACGATTATGAAGATGATGGAAGCTTAATTAAAAGTATGATAGCATATTGTTAGTAACAATCCTTTAAAATGTTATTAGAAAATAATACTTCATTAACTCTGACAATATAACCATACCTAGCTGAAGGCAAACACAATAGTGTTACTTCCAATCAATACGTACGTGTGAAATATCTAACACGATCCACTGAAAATATTAGGCAAATTATTACAAATGAGGCTTCAAGTTATACAATTTTAAATAATAGATCATGTGTGTTGAAAAACAATTGACAAAAAATGAGAAGCATTATAAGGGAGAGTTATGAAAGGTGATTGTTTTTTAAGGAAAAGTTATTAAGAACGTTGCATTGCGTGCTAATTCTTTTTCCTCAATTTATACCTACTTTATAACTTTTCACCAAAACTTTTTACAGTGTGAAAAAAATTTATTTTTGAATAATTTTTAATTACTAATTCTATTTCGGTTGCTTAAACAATGAAATATATATATATATATATATATATATATATATATATATTGGTAACAGACTGTTGTTAACGCAACATTTCAAAAATTCAACACTACTTTCAACATTGTTCAACTTTTTTATATTTCTTTTTAATTTATTAATAAATTTGAATTTTTGAAATATATATATATATATATATATATATATATACGCACGTATATATATATAGATAATTAATTATGGTAATTACTTTTAATAAAGATTATAAGACGCAATAATTTATGAAAATATGAAATATATGAAATATGAAAAATAAATGAATCAAATAATATCAATCAATATCCATCTCACTTTTATCGGCCAAATATTTAACTGTGCTTTCAGAAATCTTTTCCTCTTTTGATTAATGTCATCTTTATTGTTTGGTTTAATTATAGTCAATCGTCGACTTTTTAAACAAATTGTATTTTATCATTTAATACACAATGATAACTATTATTATTGTTATTATCATTATTATCGTTTATTATATATGTAAGTTTATACATTGTGTTATTTCTATATATTTATACCATTTAATTCTATATTAATTTATATTCATCACGAAATCATTGACTTTCATGCATGCTGAAAGCACATGTTTTTCAAACCCAAAAATATTTTCGTAACATTAATAACAACAGATAACATCAGCAACATTATTATATCAACATAAGTTAACAAAACATTGCAAAAACGTTAATACTTAATTTAAATGTCAATGTGTTTATCATAGAAGGTTTATGATACGATATCTTTGATATTACGATTGTGTATATTTCATATTAGATATATATATATATAATAGGTCATTATTTAATTACATGTTATGATAATGTAAAATGTAAAGACGTCATTAATATTATGATACCATCGCATGTTTAAGAAGATCACGATATCCTTCAGATATAATATCATTAATATCATGATACATAATGTTGTGCTTTATATCAATCTTAATATTATATGAACATTATGTGAGGTTATATATTTTTATATAAGAGATTTTTCTCAAGTTGCAACTCGTGATAGCTCATTCACTAATGCTCTTTCCTGACAAATATTTTCGCTTTATATCTTGATCACCTTCTAATACATGAGTATATATATATATATATATATATATATATATATGTGTGTGTGTGTGTGTGTGTGTGTGTGTGTGTGTGTGACGGGTGTGTATACATGTGTTTGTTTACGTATATGTACGTAAACACCGATGTGAGTGACGAGATATCAATTTTTAAACAGTTTTTATTTCGGACATTTGACTGTTCAGTGTCACTTGTCTGTGATTTGGTTTTAACTTGCATTCATACATGCATGCATGCATACATACATACATGCATGCATGCATACATACATACATACATACATACATACATACATACATACATACATACATTTTTTTATTTTATTTTACATACATACATATATACATGTAAGATTGTTTCTAAATAAACCTGATTTATTAATCTGTAAAACAGTTTATTCAAACAAATTAAATGTCATATAATCAAATAATATAAAATAATACAGAGATATAAATTAAAGAAAACATACCTGTAAAACAGTAATCAATTACAGGCTCATTCATACGAAACTCATAAATCAAATAAATTATAAAATATGTCAACCACGTGGTGCAGCATATTTATCGCAGCACATTTATCGAAGCACATTTATCGAAACCCAAACAAAGATCAAACATATATCAAAGATATTGAATATCATAGATATGAAATAAATACATAAATGTGGTTACATTTACATCTCCCCCCTTCACGTTACTTTTTGAGGAATATAAAGTGACAATTTGTTAATATGAAAAAGATTAGATTGTTTTTTTTTTCTTCCACAGTCTACTTCAAAAATCGATGAAGAAACTTTCTTGAGAATTTTAAACGGACCAACTCTTATTTTATCCATCTTACTTCGGTTGAGTCTATTACCATTCTGGATATAGACTTGGTCGCCCACTTTAAATTCATATTCTTGTCGATTTTTATCAATTCGTTTTTTGTTCATTTCAAAGTTTTGCTGGGAATTCTTACATGCTTGCATTCTATCTGCTATTATATCGCTTTCTGGTAAGTCATCTGGGATGATAGCTGACCTTGTGCCATACAATAAGTATTCTGGTTCGAATTTTGTAGAACTATGGATTGTACGATTGTATTCTTTGACGCATTCATCTGCAATGGTAGACCATGCCTGTTTGGTTCCACTGTTTATTTTACATCTTATTCTATTAACCAGTGTTTGATTTAGTCTTTCATTTAGTCCATTTGATTGAGGACAATCTACGCATGTAAAAATTACTTGAATGTTCATCTGGTTGAGGTACTTTTTGAATTCTGAAGAATTAATTCCAGCGTACTGGTCAGCTAAAAGTATTTTGATATTATTTTTTTTAGCAATTGGGTGAATTAAATTTATGAAATCTGTTGCACATTGATTTTTCGTAGTGGAGATCCAAGCATATCTACTAAAATGGTCCACTAAAATATGCATGTATTTCTTTGGTGATCTGTTACCGACAAAACCACCAACTGTATCAATGGACATAATTTGAAATGGTTCTGTTGCAGGGCCTAATTTTGACATTAATCCTATAATTCTGCTTCTTCTGCTTTTGTTTTCTAAACATATGACACAACTTTTACAAAATTCGTCTATTAGTTGATCGAAGTTTTTAAAATAATAAAATGGTCGTATCTTTTCTCTTAATTTTCCAGCTCCAATATGTCCATAATATTCATGTACTTTTTTAATTATTTTTAAACCAAATTTCTCAGAAACAAATATCCTTGCTTTGTCATTCAATTTTTTGTAGATAATACCATGGCGTTTTTCAGTTTTCTTGGCAGTGCTTAATACAGCTCTGTTATCGTTTTGATCCTGTACAATTTCAGGTCTCTCAATTAGATTGACAACTTGAACTGCACCATCATTTTCAAAATATTCTAATACTGGTGATCGAGAAAGTAAATCAGCCATCAAGTTTTCTTTTCCTTTTTTATAAATAATTTTGAAATTAAATTGAGACAAATAGTGTATCAAATCACCCAATATTTCATCTGTTCTACTTTTTGTTTTTAAATTCTCTAAAGGTTTATGGTCACTACACACAATAAATTCCCGACCAATCAGGTAATATTGCCAGTACTTTATTGCGTCTTTGATAGCTTTACATTCAAGATGGATAATGTCCATTTTCTTTTCTTTTTCTGATAACTTTCTTGAAAAGTAAGCAACAGGATGTAACATACCATCAGAATGTTGTTGTTTTAAAGTAGCTCCTATTCCTTTATAACTGGCGTCAGTTTCAATATAAGTATTTTTGTTTTGATCGTAAATGGCTAAAATTGGTTGAGAACATAAATAATCTTTTATCAAGTTAAAACAATCTTTGCAGTCTTGTGACCAATAAAATTTTACATCTTTTCTTAGAAGTCTATGTAATGGTTCAAATTTTTGAGCACTGTTTTCAATATATTTTAGATAAAAGTTGATAGAGCCTAGCACACTTCTTACTCCTGATTTATCTGTTGGTCTCTTAAGATTCCTGATAGCAATTAAATTTTCTTGGGATGGTGCTACTTTGTTTTCTTGAATAATATGTCCAAGATATTTAGTGGTATTAGTAGCAAAGTTACATTTTGTTAATTTTAGTTTAAAGCCTTCATCTGAGGTAACTTGGAAAAACCTTTCAATATGATTAATGTGTTCGTTCCAAGAGCGTGAAAATATAAGAATGTCATCAATGTAGTTAATACAAAAATTATCTAGATTATTTCGTCTTATAATGTTAGATAATATACGTTGAAATATCGCTGGTGCGTTTTTAAGGCCAAAAGGTAAAACTTTAAACATAAATTTTCCATATTTTGTGATAAATGATGTTTTTTCTCTATCTTCCTTTTTCAACCTTATACACCAAAATGCGGAATTTATATCTAGTACAGTGAAATATTTGCAATTTGGCACTTTATCTATCACATCATTTATAGTAGGAAATGGGTAACATTCGGGAACAACTAGTTTATTTAGTCGTCTAAAATCGATACAAAGTCGTGTTCGACGACCATCATCTTTTTTAAAGGCAAGAGTTACTGGTGAAGCATATGGGGAGTCTGATTCTTCAATTAAATCGGCTTCTAATAACTTTTTGACTTGAGATTTGATTTCTTCTTCATCAACTATTGAACATTTATATGGTCTTGCTGTTATATATTCATCTCTGATTAGTTTTATTTCTGCTTCTTTAGATTTAACTTTTCCTACATCATATTTATCTTTAGAAAACATATGCTTGTACTTAGTAATTAGATTTAAAATTTTATTTTTTTTAAATTCATCTTCAATATGGTTTAAATTTGCTTGAAATGTATTAGCACTTGAATTTTCATTAAAATTAACTTCAGAAATCTCATTTAGTTCAACTTCATCAATTTCTTGTAGATTTGATTTCTCATCAGTTAGTTATTCGAAT
>NW_008703942.1:3473929-3503155 GCF_000326865.2 Helobdella robusta
TAACGGTCATTTGGTCTCTTTCTTCTATTTTAATTAGTTCATTTTTATTTATTCTTTGTAAAATATTGAAATTTTCATCTTGAATAAGTTTAAACTTCTTTATTGCATCAAGACCCAGTATCAGGTCATAAGAAAAATTGTTATTTTTGATTACATAAGTTTTTAAATTATTAGTTAGATTACCTATTTTCAGAATTACATTTGCCCGGGCCGAACTGAAATTGAATCCACTGATAGTTTTAAATGCATTTTTATTATTCATTAACCCAAGTTTTAAAACATCTATGATTTTCTGGTTTATTAAACTTATATTTGAGCCACTGTCGTAAACTGCTTTCACTTTTAATTTATTATCTATAAGAACATTCACTCTTATCAATGCATTCAATTTCTCCGGGCCATCTAGTTTAAAGAATTCTTATCAATTTCGATGTTCATCATTTCTGCTTCTTCATTTGGTGAATAATTGTTGTTGTGTAAATTAATTTCTTTCTTTGATGAATAAAGACTTCTGTTCCTGCATTCGTTAGTTGGATAATATCGATTTTTCCAACCTAGTTCTTCACATATAAAACATGGTTTCTTAATTCTTGGATCAATATTTTTTTCTGATGTATTAAAATTTGACTTTATTTTTGGATAAATATTTTTTTCTGATGTAGCAAAATTTGACTTATTTATAGTTTCATTATTCAAAGAATGAATTCCATATCTTGCTTTTTGGTTTTCTGACTTAATTTTAGTATCTGCATTGTTCTTTTGTATATACGCAGTTGTTTTGATTGTATTTTCTTTGTCTGAAGAATTGTTTCGGAATCTTTGTTTTATGTGAATGCTTTCCTCGAGTCTTCGCAATTCTCTGTACAATTTTTCAATCGTTGTGATTTCTTCACGGTCAAGTTGGTTCTGAATTTCTAGTGGTAAGCCGATGACGATCATATTTATTCTTGATATCGTAGTGGCGTTTAATTCAGCTTCTAAACATAAGCTTTCCTTGGCTAAAGCATAATCTATTAGTGAACCGCCTAGATATTTAAAATTGTATGCCGTTCTTATTTTTTTCCAACCTTTATCAGCAAATACTGTGAGAAACGATGCTCTCCATTCTGACCAATTAGTTAAACCAATTTTTATTATATTTGCGTCGTACCAATTTTCTGCTGAACCCGATTAAAAAAATCGAAGTGCTTCTATCATATTGGTAGCGTCGAATATTTCGTGTCTTATACACGTTTTCAAATTTTTCTAGCCAATCGTTAACATTTTGACTTTTATTAAATTTGTCTAAAATAAACTCTTTTTTCAACATCATGCAATTTAAATTTATTATCTAAATTTAATTTCGCTTCCAATTCTTTAATTTTTTCGATTAAAAAATTTTTCTCATCTGATTTATCAGCAACCACGTGTTCATTACTTATATTAGCTTCTTCTAGTGGCATGTTTAAAAAGCATAAATTGCCGTCTTCGTCATAATATTCTTTTCTTAATTCGTCATCAATCGTTATGCCAATTTTGCGGTAACCATTAATCGGTTTTATTGTCATAATTGTATTTTTTATCACTCGCTTTGAGCATAAAACTTTATGTTCAGCCAAATCTTTATAATCATCGGGCAAATTATACCACGCTAATTTATTTTCTGACAAAGCCGTCAATTCGAAATTATCGTTTCTTTTTATAATATAAAAAAATAACTTATCTGAAGACATCTTCTCTTTCTTTCTTTCTTTCTCTTTTTTTTTTTTTGGAATATAACTTGTAATTGATTTGTAAGATTGTTTCTAAATAAACCTGATTTATTAATCTGTAAAACAGTTTATTCAAACAAATTAAATGTCATATAATCAAATAATATAAAATAATACAGAGATATAAATTAAAGAAAACATACCTGTAAAACAGTAATCAATTACAGGCTCATTCATACGAAACTCATAAATCAAATAAATTATAAAATATGTCAATCACGTGGTGCAGCATATTTATCGCAGCACATTTATCGAAGCACATTTATCGAAACCCAAACAAAGATCAAACATATATCAAAGATATTGAATATCATAGATATGAAATAAATACATAAATGTGGTTACATTTACATACATAATATATACATATACACTTAAAAATACACATAAAGGCTTATAAAAAAACTCGCTTGAATAAACATTAATGCCTTCACATATAAAAAACAAACATGCCACGAAAAAATGAAATGATGATGTGTGTACGTATTCGTATATGCTTGTAAGCTTGTGTACATGTACGTTTATGAATCTATGTAAATAATTATTCACTCAAATGATGTGATATGATATATGTTCCAGGTCTTTTTCCTCCTTTAAATATGATCGAGTTTGATATCTTCAACTCTTGAATGTTTCATTGTTTTATGATGCGTTAAAAGTCTTGTATTAAATTTTTATTCAACAAATTCCAATTCGGAGTCGGAAGCTTTAAAATTTTTTATCCTACTTCGTCCCTCTGTCTTGCTGTTTAGTTTGTATATGTCCTGTATATTACATACAAATGTATGTCTAAATGATTGTATTTGTATATCTCATTTTTATTGATATTAAGTTACAATATATATGTTCAGACATGTATTTTGGGCTTATTTATGTTTTCTATGTATCCAAAAACAACGTTTGTTTATACAAATCATATTTGTCTTTATGTTTAATTTATGTAAGCAAACAGTCGTGGGTTAGCTGTTCGCTAAAATTTATGTGACAGCCGGACTATCTATTAATGAATAAGTTCATGAAACTAACAGAAAGAAACAAAATGCAACAAGATGAGAAGTATTTACATCAAAAATTTAAAATTTATGAGACATGTAATTTTGAAATATTTTTTGAAGTAAGCGGATTGTTTTATAGTTTTGCCTTAAAAGTAAAACCTGACTCGCATAAAATATGTTCGTTATTCTGCAAGATAAACATATATCTTCAATGTTGTAAAAAATGAATACCGACGCGTGACAGCACGCACATGCAACTTATTATAAATTGTACTAACATTTTTCTAATATTTATAATAAATAGATAAGAATAATTATGAATATAAATAAATAAATAAACACTAAATAAGAAAAATTTTGCCATATACAAATTAAAAATAATTTGATAAAAATAGGAAGAAAAAGAAAAAATATAAAAACCAAAAAAATGAAAAAAAAATCGACTTGTTTTTTACGGATTTGAGTAAAAAAACATTTTTATGAAAAAAATGAATTTATTACAAAATTCGACAAAAAAATCTTAAAATTGTACCTCGATTTAATTTTTTATTTAAAAAAATTCTAGTATCCTATTTTTTCATTAAGCCGTTGTCGGGATTGTTTGGCGCCAAGATTTAAGTGCGCATGCAATTTCCCAAGTGAAGCCAATCATATTAATATTAATATATTACCCGCCTTGTATAAAAAAGCCCGTTGATGATTTTCTGTTTGCTTGTTTGTTTAGACTTCCTCCGCGCTTAGAAATTAACTTTTGGGAATGGGAAGTTAATTTTGAAACGTAAAAAGTATTCATTACTACCACTACTACCACTCCTATAACCGTTAACACAAATACTATTATTACTATTATTATTACTGTTATTATTATTATTCTAACAAATCATAAGTTTTGTTAGAAGAATGGTTAATACCAATTCAACATAGGTGAGTCGTTTCTTCAATGATTAATGTAACGAAACCAACACACGTAAGTTGCCAGCTAAATTATCATCTATTATTATTATTATTATTCTTATTATTATTTCAATATAAATTGTCATCTATTATTATTATTATTATTATTTCAATATAAATATGAACAATTTCGAGTTGTACAAGCATAGGCCAAGCGAGTTTGCAGAAACAGAATGAACTTCCCCCAGGCTCGAGTCAACGTCGATCCCACAGAATGGCAGCACAATCAACATGGTGCCGTAGTGTGGCAGAGTCAACTTATACACAACAACCAACACAAGAACAGTGTTGTATGGTTATCAAAAACTATTGATATTTTCATTAGGGGTTTAATTATCTCTCTAATACATTGCAACGGTTATTTAATGTATTTTTGATCTTACTGGATTACTCAAACGTGTCAGCTATATAGAAAGGGTTTGATGGACGGAAGAGAGTCTTTTGCATTGGAAAGCAGTCATGGAAGTGTGAGAACGTGCGATTTAACATTTACAATACCTTGAACATACTACCTTGTTCTAGGATTCCGTGGTTAATACCATTTCAATGTCATTTTTCAGCAGCGATGCGTGGGCGAGGTATAAATGACACATCATTATTATTATTGTTAATTTATTACTTATGTTATTATTATTTATATTATCATTTATCATTATTATTATTAATTATTATTAATATTATTATTCTTACTATAACTATAACCCCTACAAGAATAATTTTGCTTATTTATAACCATTAACCAACTAACCCTACTACTAGAATCACACACACAAACACACACACACAAACACACACACACAATATTCACATAGACACACACACACACACTCACACACAAACACACACACACATAGACACATACACACACAAACACATAAACACGCGTACGTTCAGCAATGCATAAACAGTACCAGCATATAATTAACCCCCAAGATAAATACATGAAGATTAAATAAATATATATTTACAAATTTATCCAGACATTAGCTACATTCTTCAGGACCTTTCCACTCAACCCTAACGCATTCATTGATGAGCACGTTTTATACATGAACATCCATTTGTTTCTATGCTGTATAGTCATTTATCATGACACACACACACACACACACTCACACAAACGCACTCGCACATGATGTGGAGCGAGTTGGAAGATGGATAGCGAGGTACTACACTTATGTAATTATTACCGATTATCAATCAAGACGTTCAATCAGAATTTGGAAGTGAGCTGAGCAGAGTAGAATTTGTATTGTAATGTGATATATCTTGAATGTGAGATGAAGTTGTGCTTTTGAAACATCAATACTAACAAAGTAAAAGCATGCATGCATGTGTGTGTGTGTGTGTGTGTGTGTTAAAAGTTAAAGGTTACTCTCTCACTTTTGCGTTTGCTTCAAAGGTTTCAACGACAAACACACACAGCGTATATGAATACGCGTGCAAACCACGCATCATACACATTGCATATGATAGGCGGTGATCTCTTTGTATTCGAACCCAGTCGTTGCAATGGCAGGACAAGGCGCCTTTAACCACTGAGCCATCACGCCGCCCATGTGTGTGTTTGTTGTGTGCGTGAGGGTATGTGTGTGAGGGTATGTGTGTGTGGATGTATGTGTGTGTCCAACTTCAAGCAAACTAACAACAAATTAACTTTTTATATGTAAAGGAGTCCATTTAAAAATTATTTTGAATTAACAAATATGTGGCACAAATTTCAAAAACTATGGAATAAAACTAGAATTACTAACAAAAACTCGATAAATAATTGTTCTAATTTAATAATCATGAACAAATCAAATTATTCAAAATGAAGTCAGAAAACATTGCCTCGTCATCATAATTTCGATGAATTTTCGGACATCCTCAAAATGGGACTTTGTTGTTTAATTAATTTTCATATCAGCATTTAATGAATGATGCGGATGAAATGTGAATAAACGTTAAAGTAAGCACTGACAGTCAACCATAACAACCAATCAGGCCAACTTATTCCATTTCTAATCTGCATAACAATAAGAAATTTTTTTGATATAAGTAAGACCTGTTCAGGTTAACAAGCTCATAAAGTAAATAAAGTGCAAAATAATAATTACCGGTTAATAATAAAAAAGAAATTTTCACGACGCTTGTATGAAAGTTAGTATTTATTGGTGGTGATTTTTTGCGGTCATCACCCTGACAGAATATTTTGTGGTTCAGGAAATTATTAAATAAATACAAAGCAAGGGAACACTATAAAAAGCTCAACATAAATGAAAACAGTGGGTTGTCATTCAAGATTAGCCATAGTAAAATAAATCTGCCTGAAAAAACATGAAAATTCACTTTGCAACAAATAAGCAGTAGTAGCAGCAACAACAACAACAACCACTAACAACAAGCCTATTAACCTACCTACACAAGAAACCCAGCATGTCCTCAACAAACAACACCCACTTGGTGTATGTGACCGTGATGCTCATCATGTTCATCTTCCTCATCACGTTCATGGCACGAAGAGCATCATTCTGTTAGAACCATCGGCTCCTCATCAGCAAGAATGAGTGCTTGCTCGTTCATCCAGCTTCATTTCTCTTCAATTAGCTCTAAACTGGATGCGAAATTTTTTCTATGCAAATAATTGTTGTGGTAATTAATGTATATTACTACTAGCTGATGTCGTGCTTCAATTAATTTTTTACAAAAAAATCGGACGATTTCAATTTCAAACTAAACTGAATTGATTGCTTTGATTCTTAAATTCAATTTTATGTTTGTTAATCTATTTGATGTTTGTTAGTTCATTTTATAAAACAAAATGTGATCCATTGTATAAAGTAAACAATAAAATATATTTGTTACCAAGACAATACATACCTGTGTCCTGTTTAATGTTCACTTAGAAATGGGAGATATAAAATCAAATTGAAATATTGATAATCACATTTTGAATTTTTTGAAAAGTTTGTCTAATGCAAAGTCATGATTATTAATTATTTTTAGATTTTCTTGCGGTACACAGGATGCAAAAATTTAACTACTCTACTAAAATTGTTTTTAGTTAAATTGTAAATGGTTCAAAAAATTGAAACAAAACTTAAATCCAAATTTGCCATAGTTTGAAGACATCAAATTAAATTTTAACTTTTGTTCAAAGTGAACCTCCGATAAACTAACCTTCAGATGAAATCTATGAAATATGATCGTTTATGTTAGGTCCACGCTTTACAACAGCGTTATATGAGACACACACCTCTAGTATTACGAACAGAGCATTATGATGGACACACGCATTTGAGCCTTCCATGCAACAAGCAAATGATTGATTGAACAGTTGTTGTTGACCTTAGATTTTGTTCAATGAATAGTCATCAATTAATTTGTTTTTGTTTCATAGAAACCTTTCATTGGCCCAATTATTTTGTTTTTAATTTGATATTTGTCGTTCATCTTGGCAATACGCGTATTGCATAAGACGATATTAGATCGGACATATCTGAAAAGGCTTTTTATTGGCGGACAACTTCAATTCAATTTATTGAATCTAATGCAGCTTCATGTAAATAAGCATGATAGATTTGAAGCAGCTGCTACCCACCTGGCCTGGCAGGTTTAAATTCACTTAACGTGCATTGAAATAATTAGGTGACCCGATTCATTATATGAACGAAAATAATTTTTTTTATCCTTCTGCTTCAAATGTAATCCAAATTTTATTACTTACTTACGCGTTTCATGGTCAGTTCGACCTTGCCCTCAATCCAACTATGATTAGTTTTACAAATGTTCGCAGTTTGACGGCAAATAAATTATTTATAAAATAGATTATAACGAAATCTTTTGTTACTTTTAAACATCGTAAAATGAAGAAGCCTCAGGTCACCCACCACTGATGTCTCACAGTACGTACGCGCTCACATCCGTTTCACGCATGTTTATGTGCGGTTTTTCATTGCATTAAAAGTGGTTACCTTACTTTGTTTGAAGCTTTTTTTTATGAATTGTTTTCATATTATCAGCTTGCTTGAAAATTTTTAAATTGTTTCATGCGAATGACCAGCCTATTTTCATTTGAAATGAAAATTCTAAATTAAAATGGAAATGTTTAAAAATAAATTTTTAGGTTTGATCAAATTTTTCATCTACACTTTAATTTATCATCTTGTTAGTGTAAAAACTTCCCTGTTATATTTTACTTTCTCTATTTACTTACTAAAATTAACCAGATGTTAATTACTACCAATCATAAATTTTTTGCTTTTGGCAGATTGCAAAATTGAAATATATTTCTCTGCGTTGTATTCATAAGTTTTACGGGTCCACTGGAATATTTTTCTACATTTTTTAATTTTTCGACAAATTTATAAGAAGGTTATTCAAATAATATATATATCTTTATTAAAATTTATGATCTGGTCAGAAAAGTATGCAAAATAAATGACTGCAACCTGACTGGCTTGTCTCCAGTGCGCAAAATTTAAGACATTTAAGACAAAAATTTAATGCGTAAAACCTTTCACTCTAAAACTTATTTATTAATTATTTATTTATTTATTATTTATTTAATTTTCATCCTCACCACCCTCATCATCATCATCACCCCCATCTTTATCATTATCCTCTTCACCATCATCATCACCGCTATCGTCATCATTACCAGCAGCAGCAACAACAACAACATCATCATCACCGATATATGCTTATAATCAGTTTTCACCCATGGTTTTCACTAAGACAAAATTTTGTTATTTCCGTTGTCAGATTTTAAAGTTTTTTGAATATTTTCCAAACGAACTGACAAATAAAAAAATGTATTAAAATTTTTCTATCAATGGTCTCAAGTTCTATAATTTTTCAAAAAATTTTTGTTCAAATAATTGCCTTAAAAATATTAGAATAGTTATAACAACAACATCAGCAGCAGCAACAACAGCAGCGTCAACAACAACAGCAACAACAACATTTACATTAAACAACTATTGGAATTTGGAATATTGATAGCATTAAAATATTGCTGTCACCATCATCGTCGCTGTTATCATTATGCCTCCTTAATATTCGCAGCTCAGTTGTAAAACCCCAAACAAATATCTATCTATCTATCTATCTATCTATCTATCTATATATATATATATATATATATCCATCTATCCATCCACTATCTATCATTTTATTTATCCATCCATCTATCTATTTTTCTATCCATCTATTTACCCATCTCCACCACTATCTCATCTATAAATCCTCAACATTTTTTTGTCTTACACCATCGTCATCATCGTCGTCGTCCTCACTATCATCATCATCATCATCATCGTCGTCGTCGTCGTCATCATTGCGGATCATATTTTTTAATTGCGACACGGCCTCGTGTGGCGACCGCTGCATGATCTGCATGATGTACTCGGCTGCCGATTCCACGAACGCTCCCAAAATATTCCTCCGAAAAATGGCGTAATCTATTTCCATCTGTCCATCCGGTTGATAGGATGCTGAGTTGTGATAATGATGATGACAAAAATGATGCTATTGTTGATCGTAAGTATCCATATTATCATCATAATCCTAAACATCATTCTCATCATCATCATATATTCCATATCATGATCATGATCATCATCACCATCATCATCATCATCTTACACCACCCTGTGATGATATAACTCAACTGACCTGATGATATAATACCATTTAACCTGTCCTGTTCTTGCTTTATGACCTTTGAACTCTTCGTGTCCACTATCAATTGCAACATCTCAATGTAGTAGGCCGCATGTCTGGATGAATGAATGAATTATTAGATGGATTGAATGGGTTGATGGGTGAATGTAGTAATTGTTGAGTTAATATAGAATATAGATGAATTACTAGTAGGTTTAATGAATGAAAAAATAAATGAACTGATAGATGGATGGATGATTGAATTAGAAGATGGATGGATGATTAAATAATTGGATTGATTGATAGATGAACAAATGAATAGATGGATGGATACTGCAAATTATTCATTTTTAGTTGTATGTTGGTTTGATGGCTGAAAATAAAAATAATGATTGATCGCAGGACCGCCTTAAAGATAACATTTTGTAATAAAATCGAATGAATAGATGGATGAATTGATGGATGGATGCATGGATGGATAGATGCATGGATGGATGAATGCATGGATAGATACGCCGACAGAAAAATGCGAATACAAAGAAAAAAATCGATGAAAAAGTAACGAAATAAGAGATGCTGATTCTATGAACTGTGCCAGCGATTTCCCATTAAAATTTTTATTTGAAATAATTTGCATGCAAAAGCAAAACTTTTGGACCAAACATCTTTTTATGGATTTGTAGATTAACACTTTTGAAGGCGGTGGAAGTATCTAGATGAAGTCATCACGTCGTCGTCATCTTTATCCTTAGGTTGTCATCATCTTCCTCTTCAACAATTTATCTTTTTAACCTCAACTAAAATTTACTATTTGACCAAACTTAATTTTTATAGCGTTTAATTTTTGTTTTGCAGCTTTTCATTCTGTTTTTTTATTTTCTTACACGTTCACGGGTTACCGATATGATCAAATTTTGTCATTTAAAACAGCAAAAAATTACAAAAATAACACCCCTAAATGTAAATGTTATTAAAAACTTTGAAAAAATTATTCACCAATAACAACAACGTCATATTTTGTAAAAATTTTCTAGTTTTAGTTAATAAAATTTTCCAAACACTTTTGAATTGTCGCAAATTTCATCTTAACGTCATACACAGAAATAAGTTTCCTTTAAAGTATCAAATGATCTAAAATGCATTTCCAATTAAGTTTTCCATTTATACCTCCAGGCGTTGTTACATTAGAACGGTTCACAATCCAGAGAAGTCTCATCATGTAAGACTACAACTCTATTCTTTTTTACTCACCAAAAAAGTTGATTTGTAAATTTTTAATGCAATTATCTATAATTGGTCATTAATTATTATTTGCTATAATCTCTTAGTGCTCCAAATAAAAAGCTTCTCTGCCATCTTACGTTTCTTACATATACATTTTTACACTCAAATTCATCATCATAATAGACATATTATTATGTCTTACTCTAGAGACTTTCTCTTAAGCCTTTCTAATACCCCTTTATCTCTAATGAGAATAGCTCGGCGGCGAATCTATTACATTAATCTTAGGGCTAAATAATAGGTGCAATAAATCTAACTCAAATACAACTAATAAAAAAATAAATTCAGTTGGTAGCAAGCAGTAGTAATAGCAAGAGCATAATAAATTAAACAAATTATGCTATAATATAATTAATACTAATGATAAGAATAATAATTCTATTAATTTAAATAATATAACTGATATAACTAGATATAATAATTACACTATTCAACCTACTTCTACATTTTCACTATTTAATATTAACATAAGATCGATTAATAAAAATCACTTTATATTCAGAAAATAATCTCTTCCCCTTTACCTGATTTTTTTTGTCTTACTGAAACTTGGCACGAGGACTCTTACTCTCCCTCTCATATTCTTGCTACTCCTGATGGTTACAGCTTTCTCGAACTCTCTAGACCTCCAAACGATCCTCTCTATTTTCCTCATTCATCTAATAAGGGTGTCTGTCTATTCTGTGAATCTGCTTCTATCGATACTTCTTCTCTACATGTCGTTCTTCAATTATCGCTTGGTCTGACTCTATGTGTCTTAAACTTAATCCTTCTCAATTTGAATTAATTTGTTTTAATAAATTATTACGCCTTATTACTATTCTTTCTATTATCTTACCTGATTCTAAAACACTTGATGTTTCTTACAAGTTTCGTATCCTAGGCTTTATCGTTGATTCTAGCATGTTTCTTTATTCTCAGATTAATAATGTTGCTAGAAGTTCTTACTTTCATCTACGTAGAATAAAAGAAACTTTTGGCTTTTCTTGACGATCCTACTTTTCTTCTTCTTGTTATTTCCTTAGTTTTATCTTAGATTGATTATTGTAACTTGCTCTACTATGGTCTTCCTGATTCTACACTATACCCTTTAAGTAAAGCTTTTAACTCTGCTGCTCGTCTAGTTGCTCGTGCCCCTTTCTTCTCTCATATATCTCCTTATCTTGTTCTCTTGCACTTGTTACCTATAAAATATAGAATAATTTTAAAAATTTGCCCATTTATGTATAAGTCTCAGTCTAAATTATTAATTGAACCTAAACGCGTCGGTTTACGATCGTCTTCTTGTTCTCACTTCTTCTTAACTCGTGTTAAAAACTCTTTTGCTAAATTTGCATTTGCATTTTCTGGCCCTTTTCTCTGAAATTCTCTATTTCCTTCTCTGACTACTTCTCCATCACTTACAAAGTTCAAAGCGGATCTCAAGACCCATCTGTTTGCAAAATTCATTGAGGAGCGCTGTTGAACATCGCGGAAAAAGCGCTTTATAAACTAATTGAGTGATTGATTTGTAATCCAAAAATTAACAATAATAGTAATAATCATAGTAATAATAAAGTTAATAATAATATACTTATTATTATTATTATTATTATTTTTATTATTATTATTATAGTTACTCTTTTACGATGTTTCTCTGCTTGGAGAGGTTTTTCGCTTCCTTCAAGGCTTTTCCCTGGTTTTTTAAAATAACATCATTAACATTATTGTTTATTCAAACATGATTATTATTATGATTTTTATTGTTATTATTATCATTAATTTTATTATTATTATTATTTTGATTATTATTATTAGTAGTAGTAGCAGTACTAGGATAGTAACACTAGTAATAGTAGTAGTAGTAGTAGTAGTAGTAGTAGTAGTAGTAGTAGTAGTAGTAGTAGTAGTAGTAGTAGTAGTAGTAGTAGTGGTAGAAACTTTCCGATAGCTCACCTTAACCAGAATTTAATACTAATCATTTGCTAAATTTTTAAAAATTATTAAAATTGCAACAAACTAATGTTTTAGAACAGGGGTGGACTAACTTTTTGCTGTGAGGGCCGCATTGAGAATTATTTTATTTTAGAAGGGCCGCATATGTACTTAAATAGCAAAATTTTTGACTTGGGGAAGAATTTTTAGATTTTAAAGATTTGTGGCCCTTTTTCCTTTTTTTGATCGTAATGTTTGGCTGACGACCTTTTTTGGCGAACAAACGAACAAGGCTTCGCGTGCCGCATAAAATAGCTTCGCGGACCGTAGTTTACCCACCCATGTGTTTTAGAATATAAAAAGTTAAGAAAACATTCACCAGGTGTCTGCCCTCATTCAGTTGTTTGCCGTATCTAAGTAACATGACGTCGAATGACTTGATACGTCCTATCTGGTTTTGCTGACGATGGCGATGGTGAGGAAGAAGATGATGATGAGGTGGATGGTGACGATGGGAAGGATGAAGGTGATAATGTTGGTGAAAAAGAACTGCTATGGTGACAATTATATCAATAATAAAAATGCCACATACTAAAAAACTCCAGAATGGTGCATACAAACTTTTAAGAGTTTTAAGAGTTTTAAAAACATAGACACAACTAAATACAAATCTTATAAAAATTAAATATAACATACAATAACGAGATACAAAAACATACAAAAGATACAAAAATTCTCAACATCAGCAGCCAGCCGGCAATATATACCATCTCACGTACCGTTGAGTCATCCGATTCATCTCTTATAATTTCACAACTGGAAGGTTTGACGTCCACTAGTGTTATGACGATGATTACTATTATTGTTATTATTGTTTTTGTAGTTGTTGTGGGTGATGACGACGACGATAACCATGCTGTCAACATTATTGCGATATTCTCGTGTTTTTTGCTGATGTTGTTGAAGATTTTCTTATTAATGCTATTATTGTTGACGTTGTTGTTGTTGTTGTTGTTGACGTTGTTGTTGTTGTTGTTGTTGTTGTTGTTGTTGATGTTGATGATGATGTTGCAACTGGCAATGTTTTGTGCAACTTTAGCAAGAGTATTCACGTTGAAATTTAATTAAGATTATTGATTTGAATCACAAATTTGTGCGTGTATGTATGTATGCGTACGTTTGCGTTGGAAGTTATCGAACAGTTTAAGTGTTCTATGACCATGAAATTTAGAAAATTCATTTTAATTTAATTGATTTTCATAATTCAGAAATGAATTCTTGCTAAATGGTAACGAATTTAAAAGAAATCTTAATCAATTAATCTTTAAATAATTTATTTCAGCGTACACATAAACACACACGCAAATATATGTAAATACACTCAAACATACGCGCGCACACACACACACACACACACACACTCTGAAACAAACATGCTCACTTATATATACATACGTTCATACATGTCTTTAACACGTGTCTATAAGATTATATATATATATATATATATAGAAAGAGAGAGAGAGAGAGAAAGAGAAAAAAAACGAGAGAGGGAAACGCATATAATGTATATTGATTTTCTAGTAACAGGTTGTGTGAAGCGAGTTTTAACACTGAGACTGATTAAAATTTGTATGGGCGGGTGCGTACGTGTAGCTCTTGTTTTGTGTGTGCGTGTCTGTGTATTTGTGTCTGTATGAGTGCGTAAGTATGTGTAAATTTGTGAGTGTGTGTTAGTGTATGTATGTGTGGGTTTGTGTGTGTGAGTGTGTGTCTGTGTGTGAGTCTGGATGTTTGTGTGTGTGTGTTTGTCTCCGTGTGTGTGTGTGTGTGTGTGTGTGTGTTTGTGTCTGTCTATGAGTGTGTAAGTATGTGCGTGTGTTCGACGTTCGACCAAGCATTTTTATTTTAGATTGACTTAATTGTTTGTGGTGAATTCCATAATAAAATCTAAAGATTTTATTTATTACCATTATATTTATTATTTTTATCAATACAGCAGTATCGGCAGCATCATACAACTCACCTTATAAAAAAACTATCTCCACCTCAGTCAGCGTCATCATCTTCATCATTTTCATCGTCATCATATCTTCCTGGTCATCATCATTGTCGTCGTCATCGTCAACATCATTTTAGTATAACAGGTTGTATAGTAAGAGTTTTATAACTGAAGCTGATTAAATTCATCATTAATCGTCATCATCATTATCAATTCTGTTATCGTTATCATCATCATCATCATCATCACCATTATTATCACCATCATCATCGCCATCATCATCATCGCCATCATCATCATCACCATCATCATCACCATCTTCAACGTTATCTGTTCCATGCCATCATCATCTTCGAGCTTAGATTGATTTTAATTCAGTTTTAAGGTCCTTTTCAATGACATAAAATTGAATCAAGAAAATCTCTCTCTCTCTCTCTCTCACTCTCTCTCTCTTATTTGTTTTTAAATTTTCATCTCTCTGTATATCTATCTCTATATATCTTTTACTATCTCATCGTTCTTCCTATTGTCACTTTCTCACTGTCTCTCTCTCTCTTTCACCCTTTTTTTTTATTTTCACCTGCATCATCTCTTTCCATTTTGCCATTTCTTATCTCTTCTCTCCATCTTTTTCGTATTTCCATAACTCGATTTTTCCACGTCCAGTTTCACCATTCGTCCGCTCGTACCAGTCTACAGTGCATGCATACTGTACGAGTACACGTGCACTTGTCTTTGTTAGTGCCTGCCTACTCTATATTTCTACTTCTTTTAAAATATGTTTCAACTTTGTTGGTGTTTTTTTTAGAGGAAAATTGTTGTTTCTGATATTTGTAAGCTGTTGTTTGTGTTTGTCGTCGTTGATATTCAAGTAGTTATTACAGTAAAAACAAAGTCTGCGTATGTTAATGACTACTTTTTATATTGTAAATAGTAAAAATTGGCCGCACTAAAAATGATTAATAAATTAATTGAGATAATTAAAGCAATAACAGAGATGAAGATTATTTTCTTTAACCTGCAGGCTATGCAAATGGAAGGTTTATTCAATGATTAAATACTTGATGTTCGCTAGGCTGGTTAACCAAATACTTGCTTACGTATTCATGACGTCATAATAAAACATCAACAATACCGACAACACCAACATAAATAACAACAACAACAGCAATGAAAAGAACATCAACAACATTCTCACAATGAAAACCAATAACAATGTCGTCAGTATTATCCTTTTGGTTGTTATCGCAACAACGTAATCAACACCAATGTTCCTATCAACATTTTAATAAACAAACACAGCAACAATAACAACAACAACAATAATAATAATAATAACAGAGATATAAACAAAAAAATGAATCAGGCAGGATATATATTTTGTTATCTTACCAACGGCAATTGTTGAAAATGAGCAAAAAAATGTTGTCAACTTGTTGAGCAAAAATTTTTTTAGCAAACATCGGCCACTTGACTTATTACAACAATTTTTATAACTATTATAACAGCAGCAGCAACAATACAACAACAAAAAAATCAACAAAAACCATCACAACAACAACAACGCTATCAACAAACGCGTGAACCAACAACAACAACAACAATATTAACAATAATGCACGTCCACAAAACGAGAAAAAATATTAACAACAACATCAACAATAACACAACAACATTACAATCGTAATAAAACATCCAACATCCAAAATTACAATAGCGTTATAATAACAACAAAAACAAAAAATATAAACAACAACATAAACAAAAAATATAAACGAAAACAACAACGTTAGAAAACGGAAACAAATAAGAAAGAAGAAAAACAACAGTAGTGGCAGCCATCCATCAATGCCGAGTCTAGCCAAGAATAAAAAAGTCTCGGAAAAAATAAATAAAGGCTTTTTTATCTATGGCGTTATAGTCCATATTCGTATTATCGCCCAGCCGGAAAAGGATATGATGTTTTGGGAGCCTTCCATACATTCTTCCGGCAGGGCGTTTATACTTCTTGCAATGACGTCATGCCATTCTAAACGTTCTCGTAAAAACTTGACGACAATGACGACGAAGATGATGATGATGACGACGACGATGATAGCAAAGACGATGATGATGAATGATGATGGCGACGATGATGAGGATGATCTCTGCCCAGAAGACTTTCTGATGTATTTACATAAAGATTTGTTAAATAAATACATAATTGTTGACAGACTCTCTATACTAATAACATAATTTTAACAACAATAAAAACGTAAAGAAAAAAAAATTATTACGATAAATAATAATAATAACATAAAATAGCTCATTTATTATTATTATTTTTGTTATTATAGCTCGGTACATTTCGTAGCTAACGACTTGGATTAACATTAATGATGACGTTTGAAGCAGAATGACAATAATAATAAAATCGAGGAAACGAATAAAAATAATAATAAAAAGAATTAAATCGTAAATAATTAAATTAAAAATGATAAGAAATTAATAGAGAAATACAAAATAACACGTGTGCAGACAGACAAAATTTATTTTATATTGAAAATAATTGCCATCGTATAATTAAAGTTGCGAACTTTTAAAATAAAGAAAAAGGAGAAAAAAAAGAATAATAAGAAAGTGAAGAGAATGGAGAAATAGTTATAGCCCAGTTATCTCCGGGTTATTTACTTGTCTATGTTATTTAAATGTCTATGGAGGACTTTTTATCGTTCCCTTCCTTATGTTGTATCTTTAGCTGTCCTGTATGATGTCATTTGGGAATTTATTGATTTTTTGACATTTATTTGTGCGTGTCTATGTGTTGTTATAAGCATTTAAAAGCACACACACGTACACACACGCACACACACACACGCACACATACATACACACACGCACACGTACTCACGCAAACATACACGCACGCACGCACTCACATGTGTGTCATGATCAAGATAAATAAGAGATTTTAAATAAATTGCCAGTATACATCATCCTGCCTCTCCAACATGCTGTTGCGAATAACACCCTGGCTTAGGATTTATATTAGGCATGTATGAAAATATGTTACAGTAAGTATAGCTTTGCATTGTTTCGTCAACTTTAAATTTACCATTTGAAGATAGTTTTTGGATCTTTCGAATTTAAATTTTCGAAATTTAAGGCTGGTAGTTTTCAATTCAATAGGCAGGATGTGGCAGACAACGTACACCTAGCTACCTAGCTACCTAGCTACCTAGCTACCTACCTACCTACCTACCTACCTACCTACCTACCTACCTACCTACCTACCTACCTACCTACCTACCTACCTACCTACCTACCTACCTACCTACCTACCTACCTACCTACCTACCTACCTACCTACCTACCTACCTACCTACCTACCTACCTACCTACCTACCTACCTACCTACCTACCTACCTACCTACCTACCTACCTACCTACCTACCTACCTACCTACGCATGCACTCCTAAATACAAATTACAAACTTGGCACTGGTGGCTTTATAATTTAAAAAATTCTCATGAGAAACAAGCTAATACAAAAATAAATGTATAAACCAAATTTGTGGGATAAATACAATACAAACGTGTACATGCAATAGAGACTCACACACATATCAACAAAAATCGCATGCAAGCTAAACGTGAACACGCTCCAATGACTGTTTTCTTCTTTTTTTCATTTCATTTATAAACAACGCGATTGTTTGCGGTGACGCAATAATTAATCACGTGCTCTTGTTGTCGTCACGTGATTAATGGAGTGAGGGAGAAGGATTGACTGACGAAGATATGCAGAGTGGAGGAGCGAGAAAAAATATTTAGACTAACCTGAACGGATGAATAAAAATTTATCAAATGTTTATATGCCAGGACTGTCTTCTACTAGTATAATGAAGACTGATCGCTCGTTGGAGCATGAGACAGATGTCTGCTGGAAAGGATGTGTTAAGTTATAGTAGTACATTCTCCATCATTATCATTTGTCTTAATCATTATCAAAATGTCTTAATCATTTTCATCATCGCCGTCTTCATCATCGTCGTCTTCATCATCAGCGTCTTCATCATCGTCGTCTTTATCATCAGCGTCTTCATCTTATCCAATCTTATCTTCATCATTTTCATCGCATTAATTTCTGATACTCAAGTTCTATCATTTTACTCATCATTATCAATAAATGACCGTTACGCCCTATCACATCACAATCATCTTCATTCATGACGTCATCCTCATCGTCCTCATCATCACCATCACATTGCCATCAATATTACATCACCACCAACGTCACGTCAACACTAACCATATCATCTTCAAAGTCACGGTCATCATCAGTGTCTCAGTATCATCTTAATAAATTTCCTCATCAGCATCGTGATCATCTTCATTTATTTCATCGTTTCTGATACATCACGGTCATCATCCATTGAATATATATCATATAAATACGTGTGTGTATATGTACTTTGTATGTATTCGTGATTGCGTGTGTGTGTACGTAAGCACCTTTATGTGTATGTATGAATGTATGTATGTATGTATGTATGTATGTATGTATGTATTGAATTGAATTGAATTGAATTGAAACAATCTTTTATTTAGCAAAATATCACAAAAATAAATTATTAGAGGAATTTTCAGAAGTTTTCACGTTTTTTGATGACGTATAAAAATGACTAATGTGATCAGATTTAGTTAAACCGAACAGTATACGAAGAAAAAAATTTTGACAAACGTTTAAAATATGGATATGTAATATATGGCAAAACCATTGAATAATACAACGTAAATAAAACATGATTAGGAAATTTAGACCTAAGACGATATATCACACCTAAATTTTTTGTAACTTTTTGTGAAATCATTTGAATATGATTAGTCCATGACAAATTGCTTGTTATAACAACACCTAAAAATTTAGTTGACTCAAACCTATTAATGCAAGTGTTATTTAATGAAAGTTGAACGTTAACAATATTAGTTCGAATCTTTGGTCCAAATAAAATAAAGTGCGTTTTAGTATGGTTTATTCTTAAATTATTGGCTTGAACCCAGTTGTATACATTAAGAAGCCCCACATTACAAATTGATGCCAAAACATTAACATTAGGATTAGACAATAACAAAGGGGAATCATTCACAAAGAGAATAAATTTTAAGATTTTAGTAGAGTTAGTATAATCATTAATAAAAATATTAGAGTAAAGGACTAAGTATTGAACCTTGAGGAACGCCAGTAGTGATTAGAGAAGGAGTAGATTTAGAGTTATTGATATGAACATATTGAGACCTTTCATTCAAATAAGAATCAAACCAATCAAGAGCAACACCCCTAACACCGTATTTAGATAATTTATATAATAAAATGGAATGGTCAAGAGAATCAAACGCCTTAGAGAGATCAAGAAAGACACCAATTGAAAATGACTTAGATTCAATAGCTTAAGGAATGAAATTAAATATATCGGCCACAGCAAGTTTAGTAGAATGTTTGGCCCGAAATCCATATTGGTTAGAAATTAATAAATTATTCGAATTCAAAAAATTAGTTAGTCTTAAAAAAACAATTTTTTCAATAAGTTTAGATAGACTTGAAATAATAGAAATAGGCCGGTAATTATTCACATTCTGAGGGTTCCCAGATTTAAATAAAGGCATAACTTTAGAAGTTTTTAAGCATTTAGGAAAATAGCCGTTCTCAAAAGATAAATTAATTAAGTGACGTACAGGTGAAATAATATTAGATATAGTAGATTTTAAAAGAAAGTTAGAAATTAAATCATCTCCAGAAGAAGTAGAGTTATTAAAATTGTAAACCACGTCAAGTGTATCGCATTCCAGACAATTAAATAAAACAAATGAATTAGTCACATTAACATTGCAATATTGTTTAAAGTTTAATAAAGTACTATTATTATTAAATACATGGTTAACATTTGCAGAAAATTTATCATTAAAACAGTAAAGCATAAGCATAAATCATCAGTAATCAAGTCATTGTTTAGTCTAATGGCAAAAAATTATAGTTTTGGTTTGTTTGTAAGTATGTATGTATGTATGAATGTATGTAAATGTATGCGTGTATGTATCTCTACAGTTCTAAACGTTTGTATGTGTATAAGTTATAATTCAATAGTTGCCAGGCTTCATTGAATGGAGACGAGGAGTAGAAGACACACGCAATCTTGTGTGGGTAGATGCCATAAAACACGATTAAATTTGTAAATAAAATTATATTAAATTTAAAAAAAATTAAAGAATTGATGATATATTTAACGATAATTATGTTAATATAAATGTATTATTGCCATTCTTACGTGTTTAATCTAGAATTTACAATTTATTTTACTGAATAAACATCAATTCCTTGAAATCATTAAGTAAAATAACGGACAAACAACACCATCACTATCATTGAAATCTCATCTAAAGGTAATATTGCTAAAGTTTAACCAGAACTAACAACGACATGTAGCTAGTCATAACTACAACATTTGCAACACAACAACAACAAGACAAAAACATCAACAACCACAACCAAATGAGACATCCTCAATGAAGACAGAACAAAATAACATCAGCATAACAGCAACAACAACAACCAAAAAATCGAAGCAACAAACAAACAAGCAACAACTCTAACAACAATAACAACAACAGCGCCCGTAATCGCACATATATGTTGAACATTAGTTCATCCAGAGACCCGGCTATGAAGCTAGACATTTAGAATGCTCCTATAAATTGTGATTCTTTCTTCCGACACATCTCACCTAGGTTTTTTAAAGTCGTTACAATATTATCAACACCACAAACAACAAAACGATAACACGACGACAACAACAACAAAGTCAACCACGACCCAACAACATTTTTTCCTAAGCACCATTTGACATTTCCAGATCAAAAACTTTTCATTTCCCAACAAAAGTTAGTTGGCTCCCTTTGTTTCGTGTCAGTTTAGAACAATATCGCGTTAGATTATTTTGAGTAGATAAATCTCTTCAGTTCATTTGCGTGTGTGTTTGTGTGTGTGAGTGTGAGAGAGAGAGTATGTGTCTGTATGTGTGGTAAGTGTGTGTGTGCGTGTGTGTGAGATAGATTGTATATGTGTGCTTGTACGTCAAGTTAGTTTGTGTTACATAAGGTTAAATAATTATTGAAAAAAAAAATAAAATTTTTTTGTAATGAATTTGAATAGAAAAATTTTCTAGTCAAAAAATTTAAAATTAGAAATTTTATTGAGCAAGAAATAATTATAGATAAAAACAGTGTAGTTCAGTTGATAGCTGATTAATATTCATGAGGTAACATTCTTCCAATGATGACAAACGATGCTCCCTCCATCGCTTAATCGTCACGAACGTCAATCAAACAGGACCTGGGCAGTCGTTTGCATAAATTAACATAAATTTACATTTGTTTTCTACAGGGTTTATTTGATTTATTTTTAGCAATGTGCTGCTGAGAGGTGGATTTGCGATTGAATGGATGATGGATTGATGGTATAAATGAGAAACCTAAATAAACAAATAAACAATGAATGAATGAATGATCAAATAAATGAATGAATGAATGAATGAATAAATGAATGAATGAACGAACGAATAAATGAATGAATGAATATGAAAATTTATATGCATGCAATTTGATTATTATTATCAGAGTTGTTAATTTATTGGGCAAGTGAGGAACCATCAATCAACAAATCTGGACAGGTCACATCGGAATTTAGGTCAAAGATACTAAATAAAAAGAAAATATCTCAATGCTGCTATGGCCAGTAAGACAAACGCTGCCAGCAATGCAAACAACAAGGTATTTGCTGCTGTTGATGTTGTTAAAGTTGTTGTTGGTCCTGCTGGTTTTTAACTGTTTTTGTTGCCTGCTACATAATGTGTCGTTACCAAGAGTATGATGAGCAGTACAAACAGTTGTTTCATCGAAGCTAGACAAGCAAAACGTTTTAATTACTATAATGTGGTATTATTATTGTTTTATTAAAAAATATAGAAGCAATATTATAGAAAAATTATTAACAATGAAATGAAAACTCTACCAAAAACCATGAATAACACCGAGACAATGACACGGACAAAATTATCCGACGCTCACTCAGAGGCATGCAATGACATGCACATTTAATAAAGCAAGTATTGTAAATATATTTATTGCGTTACAGGCAATGTAACACGCATACACCCCAACACACACACACACACACACACACGCATGCATACATACATACACACGCAAGCCATGTAATTTGATCACTAAAACAAACTTGCTCAATTGCATTAATAACAAATGTATATTTTTTAACTAAAATAACAATACAAAGCGTGTAACACCATAATAACAACATGCAAAAAAAGCAATAATGTCGAAATGGACACAACGAACAAGTATAAAAATGCTATATAAACAAATTCTTATTGAACCAATTCAAACGAAAATGTACAGTAATTTTTTGTATGCATACACCTACATGTATGCGTGTACGTATGTATATGTGTATGCATTTTTTTATGAATGTTCTTTCATTAATTTTCATTCATCATTTCTATTTGAAGTAAAAATCAACTTTAAATTTAATTTCTTCGTTACTTTTCATAATTTTTATAACTCGCTTGTTTGTTAACGAAAAAACTAAAAGTATGTTTTATAACCAGTGTGCCGCCGGAAATGGGGTCGGATTTTTTTAAGGAACGGAGTCGGAGTCGGATATTTTTCATCCATTTATAACCACAAAATATCGCAATAAAATTAAACGTTACAACAAGATGAAAATTCACGCTACAAAAAACAAACAAAGCAAACAAACGAACGAACGAACAAACATACATACGAACATAAACATACATACAAACAAATCCAAACAATCCCCAAAGACCAACGAGACAAACATTCATACGCAATATGCCAGCACCACAATAGAAACAAGTGCCAACATGTTAGCGTATACCAAAAGACGTATGTACCGCAACAATACCGTGTCAAAATATATGAGGTGTACTGGACAGGGCGTAGAGCCGAGTGGGATGAAGGTATCCGTATTAATAGGCCATGTAATAAATCCTCATCCGCTTGTTCCTCTACCTTACGAACTATAAAACTTTATTTTTTATTTGCTGCTATTACGCTATATTATTATTATATTTTCAAAAATTTTTAGATAATCGCTTCAAAGTCCTGAAACAAATTACAATAAATTCAATGCTACAAACGTTGCAACTTACTGGCGGGACATTTAATAGCAATAGCAAACCTTCTTGGCAGTAATAAAGTGATCTTGACGACAGAATACTATTTTAGTAATAATGACGACGACGACGATGATGAATGACAATGCAGATGATGCTGATGGATAATGGTTACAAATAGCAGTCATGATGCGAATGAGGCTGATGTGAGCGCGATAGCCATGTGAAGGAGAGATAAGGTTGTTGTTGTTGTTGTTGTTTTTGCTGTTGTTTTTGCTGTTGCTGCTGTTGTTGTTGATAGCATCTGCAATGAATTGGACGACGGCGACATGCAATATTCGAACATGCTCAATTTAAACTCCTACATGCACACAAACACACACATGTACACATACAAACACAAACACAAACACACAGTGGTGTAGAGGAACACTCTAACACACACATGTACACACAGACACACAAAGATATACAAACATACAAGGGCAGAGCGCAACATGCATGTTTAAACTTGTATAAACAAACATAAACAGATAAGCAAGCAAGCTCACGATCATGTTCACAAACAAACATGCATACAACAAGGCGTACGATCAAGCAAAGTATGGCAAGTTTTATTGTTGTTTGAAATTGATGAAGATATGTAGGAGCTGAAATGAAGGAATTCGCGAGAGAGCGACGATATGCAAATCAAATGAAATGAAACATTTAAAAAAGTCCTCATTCAGTTTTTGAAATGCTGACGGAAAACAAGGAAAAATAAGAATGAAGCGTCATGATCGGAAAAATAATTGTGCCAAAATTTCAAATCAATTATAAATTATAAACTGTAGAGCTGTGTGGGAAATCATAGCACAGCAAATCATCAGAAGCCTGCAGCGATACAACTTGAATAGAATTTCTAACTGATAAGAAAAACCGAGAATATGAAGAGCATTGCTTCTCAAGTCATATTTTATCTACTGTTCGATAATAAAATAAAAATATTTCCTTCCAGATGTTTTAAGAATCTAGAGGTCATTGATTTGGTGAACTTGCCTGAAGTTTAAATATTATTTACAAAAACGAAAAAATCTGCTTGTTTTTTTAGACATGATTTGTCGTATCATTAACCTCAAAAAATTTTTCCATTATACTTTTTTCATTTCATTATTTATGCCTTTTAACTATTCAATTGTATAGATAATAATAAACATTTAAATGAAATCCAATTGTCCTTATTGTTTCAACTACCAAAAACAACTTCGCAAAACTCCTCTAAAATTACGAAAAAAAAAACATGAAAAGTTTCATGTACATGTTGAATACAAAAAATTTCAACCACCATGCATAGACTACCTGATTATGAAGATGTTATATCTAATCAACGACATTAACACATAAATTAAATAATACAACAAACAAGCTTAAGTTTCACAAATTTGTGAGTTTGTTAACCGTTCGGATCTGGAAAAAAAGTACACATCAGAAAACCGCTGGGATGAAATTTTAAAGAGGAAACACATATTTGAATTCAATGGCAACAAATCGATGTACGCAGTGAAGGCGATCGATGAGTTGTTGTTGTTTGTTGTTGTTGCTGTTTGTTGTTATTAGTTGTTGTTGCTTGTTGTGGGTTGTCGTTGGTCGCCTGTTTAAAATGAACCTCTCGTGTCAGAGCGTACCGATCCAACGAATGACAACAGCCATTATATAGACGCACATCTCTGAAATATTTAATACATTTTTTATTTCGTAATATTCCGGTGAACTTAAACAGCCTATCAAAATCATTTAGAAAATTTAAACTTAAAAAATTGTGCTAAAATATCATATAAAATATTTAAACTTTTACATTATAGAACCCACAGAGCGAAATAGCAGCGTTCTTTCAACATCGTTAATGAACGATATAAAAAAAAAACATGTTAATGAACCAACAATTCAAACACTCAACAAAAAAATAAAAATAAAAGGCAAAAAATTTGAATAGATAAGGTTGAAAAACAACGCAGAAACAGTAAGGACGTCATTTTGCGGCTATTCACCCACTGACCAGTGACCTATTCACCCACTGACCAGTGACCTATTCACCCACTGACCACTGACCTATTCATCCAATGACCAGAGCATTCATTCGCACCATCCAACATTCCATTTCTTGCATTTAAACACGTGAAAGTTGAAAACACCATCCGCATGGGGATAAAATGCACACGATCAAAATGAATCATTATTCATATTTATTAATAATTTTTCTTTAAAGAGAAGTATCGTAACAGAAAGGAAATTTAGTAATTGTGATAGATGTAGATCTAGTAAAAATACTCGTTGTTGCAGCACTTATGCGCATAAGCGCATACAAAAACACTAACATTCATTTATTCATACATACATACATGCATACAAACAAACAAACATACAAACAAACACACAAACAAACAAACACACAAACAAACAAACATAGTAATGCATACGCATAGATCTACGCGCGTACATACACACACACGAACATCCACACACAAATACTCGCTAAATTTTGCGCAGACAAGATGGCGTACCCGTGCGTGTGTATGCATACGTACAATCATTTTATTACCATTTCCTTCTATATTTTTTTAATATAATTTTTTCTGTTTTCCGTTCTATGTCTTTTTCTCTACTTTTTGTCCTGTCCTCTAAGAAGCTGCTGCATATACTGCTGCCACTTACAAAACTGTTACTACTGCTGCTGCTGCTACTTCTACTACGGTTGCTGCTACTACTACCATCACTACGGCGACGACGATGACCACCACTACCACCATCACTACTACTAGCATTACCACAAGAGAAACACTAACAAAATTTACAGCCCAACACTAGCTCTTTCCAAATAAAAGTGCACTGAAATTTGCTTTGTGTCGGTCCTCCCTAATGTACGTGCGAGCGGTGTGTGCACGCGTGTGCTGCTGTGTACAGGCATGTGCTGTTTTACGCGGATGTAACGTTGTACACAAATGTGCTATTGCATGGATGTCATGTTGTACGTACACAATGTGGATATGCGGTTTCCATGTATCTATTTATTCATAGGGATGGCTGGTGAATGTGTACACGAACATGTGGCTTTACTTTTGAACACGTCTAAGCACACGGTCATTTAAACACTGGCTCGTCCATGGTAACTCATCTATGCTAACATCACCAACACGTTTGAAACTTTTAAATTATTCCACCATTTGTTTGCTTGTTTGTTTATACAAACATCTGTAAAATAGGCACAATGTTTTGTATAAAAACAGAAATATAAACACCAGTCTTTATAACCATATTCGCGAATGCATGCACATGCCTATGAGCATTCTGTTCAAAGGAACATGCGGTTATGAACTGAACATACAGATGCAAATGAGCCTACGTATATTGTACTGTACACATGTTTATACAAACTTGATATGTACAGCCGTACTGTGTATAAACATGCGGCGTATAAAAATATCCTTCGCAAAACGGATCAACCGATATAACAAATGTATCAACATACGTCCTTTGGTTCGAACAATGAGTGAGTTTTCAGTGTGATCAGATGAGCAGGACTTAGCAAAGTTAGTTGAATCAACGAATAAAAATTTGCAATGAACGCGCGCGTACACGCACACACACACACAATACACACACACAATACACACACATTACACAGGCAATAAAGCATCATGTTCTTATAATTACATTCCAGCTTAGATTCCTCGTACTTCCCACACGTGCACACAAACATTACGAACAGGGCCTGCCTTGAGAGCCAGATAACAACATTTGTCTGATGAGCAGAATGATTCTTATTTTATTTTAAAAATCCTTCCAATTCAGTTTCGTTTTTTTGTTTTTGAGACTCTTTAACTCGGAAGTTCAAGCCATATGACCATCTTGACCACCTCTTCCCGAGTTTGATTATACGAACACATACAACACACACACAACACACACACAACACACACAGACATCTTTCATGTATGTGTTATGTTTCCAAAATGTGTCTTTGTAATTTATGTACCTTTATATAAATTTAAATAAATAAATATATACATGTAGAGGTTTACGTGTTTTTGTAAAGGTACGCAAAACATTCGTCCGTCGTACATACATACATACATTGTACATACATACGTACGTACGTGCGTACATACATACGTACGTACATACATACAATTCCCAAACGTATACATGAATACGCATAAATGTACATTTAAAGTTGCAATGCATATTCATAAAATTGTATAAACACCATTGACGTACACTGAGTTAAGAGTTATGTCATAGCATATAGTTTTATCATTTTTATTTATTTTTACATGTTGTATATTTAATACGAACGCGCACATACATGATCATCAGTGTATCTAAGTTAGTCTGTTATTTCTAGACTTTTCCTTTATTTTAGACATTAATTTATTAAAGAACTATTTTAATGACTACTAAGATTGAAAAATAAAAGAATAATAATTCATTAGCATCGGAGAAAACAAAAAAATGATAGCTATCATTGTCTATGTCAGACAATATTAATTGATAGTAT
Source organism: Helobdella robusta (assembly GCF_000326865.2). NCBI lineage: Eukaryota > Metazoa > Annelida > Clitellata > Rhynchobdellida > Glossiphoniidae > Helobdella > Helobdella robusta. The sequence goes on from NW_008703942.1 coordinate 3,502,201, forward strand.
CATTTGATAGTATCATTTGGTAGTATCATTTGATAGTAGCATTTGATAGTATCAGTATCATTTGATAGTATCATTTGATAGTATCATTTGATAGTACCATTTGGTAGTACCATTTGGTAGTATCATTTGATAGTGTCATTTGATAGTATCACTTGTGTGTCGCGAAATTTAGAAAATATAAATTGTTGTGGCTGTTACGTTATTATTTGTAGCAAAATTTTGTTGGTTTAATTTTCAAAAATATGAACTCCATTTTTTGTCATTATTTTTGTTTTTGTATACTTTTTTTTTATTTTTTATGTTTTTTTTTAAATTTTGCTATGACGTCACTTGCAGGCCTATGACGTCAGCAAGTTGACGGAGCAGCAGATTGCAGGTTAGGAGGACATTCCATCTTTCTTACACAACTGACCACTGGCGTTTTTAAATTATAATTATCTGTCTCTATCTTCAGCTTTATCACCTTCTTCTTCCTCCTCATCATCATCATTATCACAATCATTATCATCATAGTCATTTAGCTACAAGATCATCATCAAAGTTTCTTTTGAATACAGCCGTTCTTAACTTTTTATAATTTTTTTTCAAGAAAAAATACCATCAACATTTTCTCTATAACCATTTTCATCAAGCCATCATTATTTCTGGCAGCTAGAACAAACATTTTTTACCTTCTTCTTCAATCCATTCAATCAACGACTCTGTCATCGCGATCGTCTTCCAAATCTTCATCTTCAACCTCAACTATAATTTTTTGTTTCTTCCGATGTTAACGAATACAAACGAATACATATTGGTGTACCTGTATGTTCTCTTATCTCGCCATTATTGTATTTCTACTATCATCTTTGCTATCATTTTTTCATCATCCCCATATTATTTTAGCGTCTTCATCAATCATCAATCTTGATCATCGTCTCCATCATTGTCATAACCAACATTATCATGAACATCA
>NW_008703942.1:3503205-3504071 GCF_000326865.2 Helobdella robusta
ACAACTAGTTTATTTAGTCGTCTAAAATCGATACAAAGTCGTGTTCGACGACCATCATCTTTTTTAAAGGCAAGAGTTACTGGTGAAGCATATGGGGAGTCTGATTCTTCAATTAAATCGGCTTCTAATAACTTTTTGACTTGAGATTTGATTTCTTCTTCATCAACTATTGAACATTTATATGGTCTTGCTGTTATATATTCATCTCTGATTAGTTTTATTTCTGCTTCTTTAGATTTAACTTCTCCTACATCATATTTATCTTTAGAAAACATATGCTTGTACTTAGTAATTAGATTTAAAATTTTATTTTTTTTAAATTCATCTTCAATATGGTTTAAATTTGCTTGAAATGTATTAGCACTTGAATTTTCATTAAAATTAACTTCAGAAATCTCATTTAGTTCAACTTCATCAATTTCTTGTAGATTTGATTTCTCATCAGTTAGTTTATTCGAATTTAACATCTTGTTATTAACGGTCATTTGGTCTCTTTCTTCTATTTTAATTAGTTCATTTTTATTTATTCTTTGTAAAATATTGAAATTTTCATCTTGAATAAGTTTAAACTTCTTTATTGCATCAAGACCCAGTATCAGGTCATAAGAAAAATTGTTATTTTTGATTACATAAGTTTTTAAATTATTAGTTAGATTACCTATTTTCAGAATTACATTTGCCCGGGCCGAACTGAAATTGAATCCACTGATAGTTTTAAATGCATTTTTATTATTCATTAACCCAAGTTTTAAAACATCTATGATTTTCTGGTTTATTAAACTTATATTTGAGCCACTGTCGTAAACTGCTTTCACTTTTAATTTATTATCTATAAGAACATTCACTCTTATCAATGCATTCAATTT
>NW_008703943.1:0-236 GCF_000326865.2 Helobdella robusta
CTGATGAACTGATGGCAGATATGTGTAAGAATGAATATCTGTATATCAACACGAACATACAATAACCACATACACCTGCAAACACGCATACACACAGACGCATACAAACATAAACACACACATACATACACATACTCACATGTGATTGCACACGTATACAACACACACACATATAAGCCCATACACACACATACATACATAAACACACACATACATACACATAGCCCCTGGCAGAA
>NW_008703944.1:0-1066 GCF_000326865.2 Helobdella robusta
AGTAATTCTTTCTCTTTTTCACTCTTTTTATTGCTATTTTCCTTTTTTTCTCTTTCTTTCTCTCTTCCTCTCTTTCTCTCTTTCTTTCTCTTTTTTTCTCTAGCTCCTCTCTCTCTCTCTCTCTCTCTCTCTCTTCATATTTCTCATTCGTGTTATTCCTTATTCAGTTTTTAATTTAAATTATTCTCTCTTTCTTTCTGTCTCTATCTTAGTGTCTGTCTCTCTGTCTGTCTTCCTTTCATTCATTCTTTTCCATTCTCCATCTTCCATTCTCCCAGCATAGCATTACAACAAGCTTTTTTAACGGTATTAAGAGTGTAATATTAATCAGAGTGTTACAAATATGCACGTTAAAGATACATTAAACGAAATGTAAATGTAGTTTTCGGAAATGTACTCTCTAAACATACATACAAACATACAAACGCACATACAAACACACATACACACAAACACACATACACACATACAAACATATCGAGGTTGCATTTGCATACAATCATGTACATAATATACAACGTACACTCAATAACGTCGTACATCAGAATGGTTTCCAATTTTCCTGTTGTCGTAATGTTTACTTGTTTGTGCACGTGCGTGCATGTGTGCGTGTGCATGTTTATAAGTTCGTATGATTTAAAGTATGTATGCTCATGAAGGTGTATGCGCTAAAATAATGTGTATGTGTGTTTGTGTGTGTGTATGTGTGTTTGTTTGTATGTATGTGTATTTGTGTGTTTGTGCATGTGTGTTTTTATTCAAGCAATAAATACAAAGATTGTATCTTCCAATTCCGTTGTTATACTTCGACGTTCACATTGTACCTACGTATGTAAGCAGTCATGCCCAATAAACTAATACACACACAATCACGTACACCCACACGCACGCACACACACACACACATGCNAATAAACACATAATTACGTACAAACACATAAACGCACTGTATTGGTCACACATACATATATTTAAACAACCCTCTTTCTCTCACACACACACAAACACACACACACACATAAATATATTTAAACAACCCTCTCTCTCACACACACACACATACATA
>NW_008703944.1:1934-3235 GCF_000326865.2 Helobdella robusta
CTAGCACACACATGTACACACACACACGCAGACGTACACACACAAACAGTCTCTCACACAGACAAACGCAGATATATATATATATATACATATATATATATATATATATATAATATATATCTATATCTATCTATATATATATATATAATATATATCTATATCTATCTATATATATATATATAATATATATCTATATCTATCTATATATATATATAGGTTGGTAATAGACCATAATTTTTACAATATTCTATAAATTCTACCGAATGAATAACAAGGAGCACTGACGATGATTCATTCGGAATCGAAATATGGCCTTATTTGCAGCATGAATTCGAAAAATAAGTTTATTTTGAATTTTAATAAACTAAACGTTCACCAAAAAACTTTAGTGAGAAAAATCGAAAAAACGAACTACAAACATATTAACGCCAAACATTCGGTAGAATTTATAGAACGACGACTAAGATGATGATGAGGATGACTCAGACTTTGCCGGGATATCGAAAACATCGCGGTAACGCGGAATCATTAAATTGATGTTTGCGCTCCTATGTACGTGTTGTGAATGTTACAAACACACACTTCTGCTAGAGAAAGTCTGTCTGTCTGTCTGTCTGTCCGTCCGTCTGTCTGTCTGTTTGTCTGCCCGTCTGTAAATATAGATAAACATTATAGATGCCTGAATTGATTTACAAAAATTTACCATACCCCGACCAAACATTAATACTTTCGTGACGAAACTTCAAGTCGAAGCCCCTGCTGTTGTTTGAACGTTGCAAGTTACATAAGTTACATCAACGAGATGTAAATTTACCAAACGTAAATTTCACAAAATTTTATAAAGCCCAACAAAATTTCCCGCCAAAAACTCAAACCAACGATATCATAAGCATCATCATCAACAATAACAACATCACTATTTCAACTTCATTACCACTATGACCACTACAACAACAACAACAACAGCAACAACAACGACAACAACAACCACAACGACAACAACAACAACAACAACCACAACGACAACAACAACAATAACACAACAACAACAACAACAAGGTCATCAGCATAATCATAAACTTATGTATCACCGTCTGGTAAGACCTCCTTGCAGAGGCGAATACAGATGCAGGTCTCAATAATGTAACCACTGAGGAAAGCTGCATATCGAGTATTTATACCGCAAATATGAACCTGGTACTGCTCATCTTTTTATGATTTTTGATTATTATTTTCATCATTTTTGTTTTTTTTTATTGGATGAATGAATGAATGAATGAATGAACGAACGAACGAACGAA
>NW_008703945.1:0-984 GCF_000326865.2 Helobdella robusta
CGATGAAGATGTTGAAGTCTAACATGCGACCTGCAAAAATTATACAGATGGGTTGAGAATTGACGGATGATATCAACAATAACAAATGCGCAGTCACGCATCTGGGATTGAACAACAAGGCAAGCGTATTCAAACTCGGAAATCACCTCTAATAAAAGTAGAAGAGGAAAAAAAATCTAGGGGTAATAATTCATCGGAATGGTAAGGTAGCGCGGCAAAGCATAGAGGCAGCTTAAAGTGCAAACAGGGTTCAGGGTATGATAAAAAAATCAGTAAAAAACAGAAATATGATCGTCATATTAAACCTATATAAAACATTAGTTCGACCTAAGGTGTAATACTGTGCTCAGCCTTGGAATCCAGATTTACAAAAAAAAAATAGACATATGCTTGAGAATATTCGTAGGAGGGCAACGAGAATGATGAAGGAGTGTCGCGGTATGCCGTATGAAGACAGATTAAAAATTTGTGGATTGACAACATTAGAAACAGAAGAAGAACAAGAAAAAATTTAATTCAGGCATACTAAATCCTCACCATGAAAGAGAATTGGGAACCAGTGAATATTTTGACGTTAGGACGAACAGTAAAACAAGGGGGCATAAATATAAGATTCTTAAAAAAAGTTCAAGATCGATAAAGCAACCATTTTTTAGCTGCAGAGTTGCCAACAAGTGGAACAAATTGGGAGATGAAATAATATGCTCAGAAAAAAAACTAATAACTTTGAAGTAGGATATTAAAAAAAATCAGAATGGTCCTGTCACAGATTTAGTCTTCTTGGATCACTATAACAAAAATCTTTGTTATGCTATGTTATAAAATCTGTGTAATATTTTAGAAGGTTGTAAATGGGCTCTAGCCAAAATATTTGGCAAATAAAATCAAAAAGAAACCGGCTCTATCAACTGGTCTAAAGTTGAGACCCGATTTCAGCAACTTGCTTCTGGTGCCATCAACTGGTCTGCGGATTGCGTTGAGAGA
>NW_008703945.1:2292-3227 GCF_000326865.2 Helobdella robusta
TTCTTTCATTTCGTCTTTAATCCTTCGCATGTATTTTGAACTTGGAGCACATGTTACTGGATAATAAATTTCAACCAATAACGATAATAATAACAATAATAATAATGATAATGATAATAATAATAATATTTATAATAACGATAATATTAACAATAATTATAACGAAATAATTATAATTTGGTGACGTAATTGGCGTCCGCTGTCCGTTCTTTTCTACTTTACGCACCTTTGAGGCACAATAAAATCTAAACTGACCCCTCCCTCTCTCCCTCCTCTCTCTCTCTTTCTCTCTTTCTTTTTCTTTCTCTCTCTCCTTTCTTTCTGTCTTTCTTATTCTGCAAGTAACTAAGTCTTCACAGAATGAGAGTTAGAGATAATCAGATGAGATAGAGAGAGAGAGAGAGAGAGAGAGAGAGAGAGAGAGAGAGATTGAGAGAAAGAGTGAAAGAGAAGAAGAATTGATTTCTTTCTTTCTCTCTCTCTCTCTCTCTCTTTCAATGTTACAATCTATGTACAAGAAGAAGAATTGATTTCTTTCTTTCTCTCTCTCTCTCTCTCTCTTTCAATGTTACAATCTATGTACAAGTAATTAAGTTCTAAGAACAGTGGAATAATGATAATGGTTATTGTCCTTAAACCCACTACTTAGTGGTATCAAGTGAACACACACACGCACAAACACAAACACACACAGAAACACATACAGAAACACACACGCACAAACACAGACACGCACAAACACAAAAACACACACACACGCACATAGCAATAAAAGGTGAGAATCTGCTTGCATTCAAACCAGGTCACTGCAATATAAAATCAGGCGCCTCCAACTATTACAATATTTTGACACCCATTGTTGTATTAGTGAAAAAAAGGAAGATAATAAAGATAATAAAAGAGAAAGAGCGAGAGATAGAGAAAGAAAGAGAGAG
>NW_008703946.1:0-1386 GCF_000326865.2 Helobdella robusta
GAAAGTAAATGTTTTATCAATCTTTTTAAGTTGAGAAGACAATAAAATGGCAAAGTCAAAGATAAAACCTAAACTACTTATAGGCGGAGAAAAAGTAAGACTGTTCTGGAGATAAAGTAATAGAAAGAAAATTGATAGAATTTTTAGACTTAATAAAGCATTTAGATTTGGTCATTAATAGCAGTGCCATTAGTAGTTTATATTTATGAATAAAAAAATCTAATATATTTACCTAAGTTAACTTGCAACCCAAGTTTACCATTATATGCAATCTGTAAATTAAAAAACGCTGTGGCGGTGAGCCATATACTTATAATAATTAATTTTATTTCAGACTCAATGTTTCGTCGGTAACTTCCTGCACTGTTTGCACGGGTCCTAATAGAAATTGCAGTAGAAAGGCGACATGGAGAGTTTGATACCTGTGATCAATAAATTGCAAGATGTCTTCAACACAGTTGGTTCTGATGTCATTCAACTACCTCAAATTGTTGTCATTGGAACGCAGGTTTGTGTTTTGTCATTTTCAAAAGCCGCAATAATTTATTTAATTTATTAAATTTGTTTGTTTGCTAAAAACACCTTGGACCTGGAGTAGCTAGCTAGAGTTAAGTTATTGTTGGGTGCTTTGTGTTACAGGTTACAGTCACAAATGGGTTTACATTACATACACGTACAGTAGAATTGCATTTTACTTTATTATATTATATATATATATATATATATATATAATAATGGTTGCTTGTCATATAAAAATATATTTTGCGTACAGAATAATATTAATTTTATAGAGTTTTCTATTTTAGTTTAATTTTAATAGGTGGTGTTGTTTGACTAATTTAATTGAAGTTTAACTAGTTGAAAATAGGGCCAAGGAAGGGTTAAAAGTTTAACTGTTCAAGTTTACTTAAGTAGCTTCTTATTTTAGACTTAGTTGGAGATTTAGTTAGGGTTAAGAAAACAGTTTTGCATTACATTACATTGTAATTACAAAGATATTACAAAGATTACATTAATAATTAAGCTAAGCCATGCTATGTATGTTTACTTTTTAATCAACCTTTTCAAATGTGCCATTCAAATGTGCCAGATTTAAGAAATAGAAGTTTTGATTACAACGCTAGCTAATTTATACATATACATTGAATGCAGTATAAATATAGGAAATCAATATGCAACATTAAAAGGCTGATAATGCTATGCTCACAAACATGCCTTAATATTTCATAGCAATAAATGTGAATAGGAAATTGTTTAAATTTCAACAATATTTATATATAGTATTATAGGTCAGGGGTAGATAAACTTTTTGCTGTGAGGGCCGCATTGAAAACTATTTTAACTTTGGGGGCTGCTTATAAATATAAAATGTTGAAATGTTAACTG
>NW_008703946.1:2185-3226 GCF_000326865.2 Helobdella robusta
TATCAAATATAACTTGTAATTATTTTAACATCAATTTGAATGTATATAAAAATAAAAGAAATATAAAATATAATATTACATAAAGAAAAAACGTATAATACAAAGAAATTCAACTCTTAGCTTTTGATTCTTAAATTGTTAAAGAACTCTTATACATGATACATGTAACAATAAGAAATTTTTTCTATATGTTATCATATAAACATATTTAGTCTTTTTATTCATAATCATAAAGTTGTTTAAGTTTGATTTGATTAAAAAATAATGAAAAAATTATTAATTTGAATTGCTTTCCTGTCCAACTCTGACTCCAGCAAAAATCTCTAACTCCGATATTCTGTTTTTTTTTTAAAATACTCAATAATTTTTTTTCCATGATAAATTTTCTTTTCAAATTTTGTCGCATCCTGAAGCAGACATTTTTGTAAAAATCTCATAAATGACAGATGCAAACTAAGAATTTATTGAAATGATTTTTAATTGTTTTAGACAGTTGTGTAAAATATTATAAAACTTCAGAAATTATTTAATTTTTTTTTCATACAAATATTTTTTTACAAAAATGTGAATGAAAAATTTCAAAAGTTGAAAAATTGAAAATAAAATGAATAAAATACTCCATGAGTGTATATTTGGCAAACAAAAACAAAGGATTAAAATAATGAGTGAATGGTTAATTAAAAGTGTGATTATGTTTATTAATTTTCTTACTTTAAATCTATATTTTGTAGTTAACAATGAGCTTTACATTATTTAATTACTGTTAACATTTTGCCGTCACTGCTAATATGTTCAGTGATATATTTCACATTTTAGAAGTTTTCAATTTTTTGTATTTTCATTCTAATTTTTTTGTGTTTGTTTAGAGCTCAGGAAAAAGCTCTGTTTTAGAAAATTTAGTTGGTAGAGACTTTCTCCCACGTGGAGCTGGTGTTGTGACAAGAAGACCATTGGTGCTTCAACTTGTTCATGTATCTAAAGATGACAAAGAAACTAGACTTCAAGAGGGATCAGGTATCTTCCTACTTATATTCAATTTTT
>NW_008703947.1:733-2843 GCF_000326865.2 Helobdella robusta
GCGCGCACATTCAAACAAACAAACACACACACACGCAAACAAACACACACACAAACAAACAAACACACAAACAAACAAAGAAACTAACACAAACAAACATACACACACACAAACAAACATACACACACACGGACACATATTGACAAGTGATAGACAGATTAATGGATGAGGAAAAGAGTTTTTGAAAATATCTGCAGAGATAATAATTGCACATGACAATGTTAACATAAATCAACTAATAAGAATAATAATAACAACAACAACAACAAAAGTTATAGTAATAGTAGCAGCGAAAGCGATAGAAGTAAAAGCAGCAGCAGCTGTAGCAGCAGCAGCAGTGTTATTATTATTATTATTAACCATGACAGTGAAATTTGTCGGTGAACAGTTGTTCGGAAAATACTTACAACGGTGACGATGACGACGACGATTTATTATTATTGATATTATTAATAATATTATTATTATTATTATTATTATATTATTATAATATTATTAAGATGATGATGATGATTCTTATTAATGTAATGATGATGATGATGATGATGGTAATGATGGTAATAATCTTAATAATAATGATGATGATGATGATGGTAATGATGGTAATAATCTTAATAATAATAATGATGATGATGATGATGATGAAGACGACGACGATGATGATATATTATCACAGTGAAAGAGAACTAAATCCATTCAATGTGCATTGTCGATCTAATAAAAAACAACAACCAATAATAATAATAATAATAATAATAATAATAATAATAATAATAATAATAACGGAGAAAGAGAGAAAAAGTGAGAGAGAGGAGGAGAGAGACAGAGAGAAACAGTGAAAGTTGGAGAGAGTGTGTGTGTGTGTGTGTGTGCGTGTGTGCGTGTAGAAAGTGAAGAAGAAAAGAAGACAAATTGCAAACAAATTTCAACAGTCATATTGTTGTTAGCGAAGCACTAACTATGCCATTTTGACATGATCATCAAAGAGGCAATTAACTGGATGATAATCAAATATAATTATTCATAATAAATATAAATAGTAATGGTAATAATAATAATAATAAATAATAATAATAATAATAATAATAATAATAATAATAACAATGTCGATGTATCAACAAATAAAGACGGAGAAAACTATGAAAAGTCACCGGCCTATAAAAACCCCGTTCAAGATATATACATACACATACATATATACGCACATACATACACGCATACATACATACACGCATACACACACACACACACACATACAAACGTACATACAAATACAGCTATAAAATGACGTAATACATTGTAAAAAACATGATGCTAAGTGAGATAATGAGTATGAAAGGGAGATCAGTACAGGTATGTTTTAACTATGTTTGTGTGTGTGTGTGTGTGTGTTTATCTGTGTGCGTGTGTGTATTTGTCTGTGTATGTCTGTCTGTGTGTGTGTTTGTGTGTCTGTGTTGATAATTTACAGTCTATTAATCATATTAAACAGGCGTCGGTACATAAATAACATCTCGGTCGTTCGTTCACTCTTCGTTCGTTCATTTACATGGAAAGATAGAGAGAGAGAGAGAGAAAGAGAGAGAGAGAGAGAGAGAGAGAGGGGGGAGAAAGAGAGACAGTGATAGAGAGAAAATGAGAGAGAAAGAAAGAGAGAGAAAAAGAGAGAGAAAGAAAGAGAGAGAAAAAGAGAGAGAGTGAGAATGAGTGAGAAAGAGAAAAAGAGAAAAATGGAAAAAGAGTGAAAGAGAAAAAAAGATGAAGCAATTTAAAGATGGAGTGAGAAAGAAATAAAGAAAAAAAAGATAATGGAGAGATAGAAAGAGAGATAGGAAGGGGTCTACCTAAAGAGAAACATATGCGTGGCACCTCCCCCTCCCCCCCCACCACCGCCACCACTTTCTATGTGGCCGAGGCCCCCACTGTCGGCAAACTTTCTGCCTCGTACCGGGTTGATCCTCGTGAAGTAGATGTAGGAGTATATGAGGCCCAGGATGGCACATAGAACCATTAAGACTATTAATATTATGGCCCCTATGAACATTGTCGGCTGGTTTGTCGCCGTTGTCGTTGCTGCAGCTGTGATGTTGTGGCCGGTGTGGCTAGTGAT
>NW_008703947.1:7511-8278 GCF_000326865.2 Helobdella robusta
CAACAATCATCGTCATCATCAGAACCACAACAATCATCATCATCATCAGAACCACAACAATCATCGTCATCATCAGAACCACAACAATCATCATCATCATCAGAACCACAACAATCATCATCAGAACCACAACAATCGTCATCATCATCAGAACCACAACAATCATCATCATTATCATAACCACAACAATCATCATCATTATCATCATCGTCGTCATCATCATCTTCACCACCACCATCATAATCATCATCCATCCATATCTTAAGAGTTGCATACTGCCTTGCACGTCTGCTGAGGTCAGGCGAAGATGGATTGAAGGAAAGAAGAAATATAAATAAAAATGAAAGAAAGTAGAAAAAGTAAAGAAGAGATAGAGAGAGAGAGAAAGAGAGAGAGGGAGAGAGAGAGAGAAAGATTATATTTACGATGAAAATCACTGCATATAGACCCAATGTTGCGGGTCATTGCATACAGTTAATATATAAGATACTTAATTGGAGGTACCTTGGTCTGTTCTGTGCAACTGTCGGTCCCCGAATCAGTGTGTGTTTGTTTCACTTTGTCTATCTTTATCATCTCCTCTCTCTTTCTTATGTTTATTTTCTCTTTTTCTCTCTTTTTTTTTCTCTCTCTTTCTCTCTTTTTCTCATTTCCAGTTTCACTATCTGTCATCCACACTTTCCACCACTCAGAGACATTAATTACAAACAGCATTGCAAGTTGCAAAAAATACAATGACAATTTTGCTATTGTACTGTCACGCACAC
>NW_008703947.1:32984-34240 GCF_000326865.2 Helobdella robusta
TCTGTCACTTTCCAGGCTTCCATTCAAATTATTATTCGCCTTTCTCATGTGTGTGTGTGTATGTGTGTGCGTATGCATGTATGTGTGTGTGTACGTGTGTGTACGTGTATGTAATATTTTGGATTTACTCCCATGTTCAGTATCTTTGATGGTATTTCTAACATGGGGTGTTTAGTACATTGTATAAAAATACTTACAAGCCTACTTATATACATAAATATACAAACGTACATACATAATACGTACGTACGTACATACATATGTACATACATACATACATTCAAATTTGTTAGATGTGTGTACGCGCCTATATGTACAGCTTGTATGTACAGTACATGTGTTTGTATGCATGCATGTTTACTACCAATACACTGACGTCTCATTACTACCTATTGATTGTTATAAGGTCTGTTTGTATTTCTTTGTGTATAAAAGTTTGTTCACTCGTTCTTTTATTCATTCATCTATATTTTTATTTCTTCTTTCCTTCATTCTTTCAATCATTTACATTATGAATTAATTTGTTTATTCATTTTTGGTTTTTACCATCTTACGTTCATTTGTTTATTCATATATTCTTTGGGATATCTCTCTCTCCCTCTCTCTCTTTCTTTCTATACGTCTAAACTTTTTATATTTTTCAATTTACACATATAAATATATATATATATATATGTGAATAATATATATATACATATATAAGAAGAGAGATGTTTGTATGTATGTATGCTTATGCCATATGTGTAATGTATATAATGGCATTCATATCTGTAATAGTTTGTTTAGTTTATATAGATTAAAATTTGACTTGTTTATCCATGCTTTAAATTATTCAAGGTTTTTTGGTGTTAATATTGCCATTGGTGGGATTGTAGTGCTTGTTGCTATTAATGTTAAGGCTGCCGCTACTGGTGGTGGGCTTGTTGGAATTAAGGATCGTTGTTTGATACTCCTATATGTCCGGGTGTAATCATCTCTTCATTAAAAATACTATACACTATTTCTTCTATGTCTCATACTGATTAGTTGTCTTTCTAGGTTTAACGTGTTAACCATCAAACAATTGAATTTTTCCTCCGTATTCATGTTCAAATTTATAAGTTTTTATCAATAGCTCATTGCGGTATGGGTATGTCAGTCTTGAGTGATATCGTTAGAATTCAATCATTCATACCTTATGGTCTAGCCACTCCGTTTGTTTGTAATATATACACATATATTTCCCCAGGGAGATTTGTTATGGATGAAGTCTTGCC
>NW_008703948.1:0-1060 GCF_000326865.2 Helobdella robusta
AGGGTTTGGGTAAACACTGTGAAGCTGTAAAACTCAATTTTACAGTGTTTTATAGACTTATACAATGTTTACATATGACATTGTTTCTCAAAAGTTTGATATTTACAGTTGCTGACGAACAAACTCGCTCTAACAAACTCGATAAATCCTATAGAACTCTGTATAACTATGAAATTCTATAAAATGTACATTTCTATGAACCCTGTAAAGCCCCTAAGGGTTAGGGTAAAACACTGTGAAGCTGTAAAACTCAATTTTACAGTGTTTTATAGACTTATACAATGTTTTACATATGACATTGTTTCTCAAAAGTTTGATATTTACAGTTGCTGACGAACAAACTCGCTCTAACAATCTCGATAAATCCTATAGAACTCTGTATAACTATGAAATTCTATAAAATGTACATTTCTATGAACCCTGTAAAGCCCCTAAGGGTTTGGGTAAAACACTGTGAAGCTGTAAAACTCAATTTTACAGTGTTTTATAGACTTATACAATGTTTTACATATGACATTGTTTCTCAAAAGTTTGATATTTACAGTTGCTGGCGAACAAGTTAGTTTAAATGAATGTTGTTGTGTATGTGTATTTCGTATATTTTGCACGAACACTTCAAATGGAGGAAGAGAACACAGAAAGTGATTGATTGAAACAGTTTATTATAAACACAGAATCCCGCGTTTTCTACACATGTGTTTCGAATTTAATAAACAAAATTCTCATCAGGAAATAGCGGGTTATCTGTTCGGTAAGTAAAAGTACATGTTATTGCATCAAAATTAACATTATTATAATTAGTTAATGATTTAATAAATAACCTTAATACAATAGGTTAGTCACAAGGAGACCAATAGTTTAAAAGGGACCTAAGGGGGTCAATGTGTTGCCAGTTCAATATTACAGTGCAATATCCAACCAGGAACCATGAATTATAAAATTGACAAACAAGTTGTGTATATTAATATCAAGAAGTTAAATCTAGCGTGTGTATTAAAATCAAGTAATTGGATATAATGTGTATTAAAATCAAATAATTGGATATAATGTGTGTATTAAA
>NW_008703948.1:2213-3220 GCF_000326865.2 Helobdella robusta
AATTCCATGAACCCTGTAAAGCCCCTAAGGGTTAGGGTAAAACACTGTGAAGCTGTAAAACTCAATTTTACAGTGTTTTATAGACTTATACAATGTTTTACATATGACATTGTTTCTCAAAAGTTTGATATTTACAGTTGCTGACGAACAAACTCGCTCTAACAAACTCGATAAATCCTATAGAACTCTGTATAACTATGAAATTCTATAAAATGTACAATTCCATAAACCCTGTAAAGCCCCTAAGGGTTAGGGTAAAACACTGTGAAGCTGTAAAACTCAATTTTACAGTGTTTTATAGACTTATACAATGTTTTACATATGACATTGTTTCTCAAAAGTTAGATATTTACAGTTGCTGACGAACAAACTCGCTCTAACAAACTCGATAAATCCTATAGAACTCTGTATAACTCTATGAAATTCTATAAAATGTACATTTCTATGAACCCTGTAAAGCCCCTAAGGGTTAGGGTAAAACACTGTGAAGCTGTAAAACTCAATTTTACAGTGTTTTATAAACTTATACAATGTTTTACAGTGTTTTATCGAGTTTTGAAGAGTTTTATAAGGTTTAGAAAATTTTACTTGAAATTATAATGTTTTTTAATATTTTGTTACCAGAATTACATCTTATTTTTAGATATCAGAATTTCTAGCGTTCTTATGTAAGTCTCTTAACATTCAACTTTGTCAATGGCTGATCGTCCTTTCGTACTTCCAGTTTTTTTGTTTGAAACTGATTTATCTATTTTAAAAATGAATTTAATCTGTAAAAAGTTTGAGAAGAACATTGTTTCTGAAAATTTCGAAAGATAGTTGCTCAGTTTGCCATAGTCTCTAAAGTATTTGGAATATCAACGTGTCGATATTCAGCCGCTGTGTCTATTTAAAGAGTTTGACAAATTTTAAGTTTTAAATTTAAGCTTTAATAGAGTCTTATGGAGTTTCATAAGGTGAGTGAAGTGTTTGATAGATAGTTGCTGAAGAATGTGCCATTGTTTCGG
>NW_008703949.1:2340-3217 GCF_000326865.2 Helobdella robusta
TTGAATAAATATGAAAAAAAAATTTAACGAAAAAATTATTTTATCTGTATATTTTTTGGTAATGTATTGGAAATGAAGCGAAGTAAATATGCCGTCTCTCTCCTCTCTCTCTCTCTTTCTCTCTCTCTCTCTTTCTTTAACCCCCGGTTTTTCCTTTCTGTTTTTCGTTCAATTCTTTCCAATTTTAAAAAAATTTATTAACCTTGCTATCGATTATTTCTGTCTTCGAATTTTATTTCATAATTTTTCAAGTTTTATCTAAATAAGGAAGGTTTTTTGTTTAAATAATATTTTTCTTGTAAATAATAATTACAAAAAAGATATTAAAAATTAATAATTATTATTATTATATCTAGGGTTTTTATTTGTCTTTATTTTATTTTTCAAATAAAAACTATTGAGGAACAAGCTACATGAAAAGACAGAAGACTATTATCTTTCTTTCACACAAATTTTTTCAAATTTTGGGCTATCTGGCGTAAAAAAACAAAGTCGTTGTGGTTGCTCTTATCTTCATCAGTGTCGTCTTCATCATCATCGTCATCTTCATCATCATCTTCATCATCATCATTTTCATCTACGAAATCAATTTTATCGAATTCATCATCATCTTTATCACCATCGTAAGCAAAAACTACATCATCATCATCATCATCATCAACAATAACAACGACATTATCATCATCATCAACAACAACAACATTATCTACACCATCAACAACATCATCATCATCAACACCATTATCATCATCATCAACATCATCATCTTCATCAACAACAACATCATTATCTTCATCAACAACAAAATCATCATCAGCAGCAGCACCATCATCATCAACGCCATTATTATCATCAACAACAACAACATCAAAAACAT
>NW_008703950.1:0-20000 GCF_000326865.2 Helobdella robusta
CATGGTAGAGACTCAAATGCCATAAACAGGAAATAAACATATTTCTCAAAGTTATCTCGAGTGTCAGCTATGGGTAAAATGTCATGGTACCGACTCAGACACCAATTCATTTAAAAAAAAAAAGCACTATATTGAATTCAGGTGAGTGCGCTGGGGTTGGGGTCATTGGTTGGCGGGGCTGGCGCAGATTTGGTGAACTTTTCCCTCCCCTGCTGGCGTCAACTTCTAGTACTCCTGGTCTTCAGTTTGGGTTTTTTTTTTATATATATCTACTTCTCGCTAACTCAAATGGATCGGTTTAAACTATTATTAATATGATCGAACCTATTACAATACACATCTATCAACAACTTTTCTCAGATTCCGAGATGGTGGCTCGATGTGGTTTGATTGGAATGTCCCCGGTCGGCGGTGATGATTATGAGATTATTTCCCCTAATAAGACAAATTTAAATAAAAAAAATGTAATGATAAACAAAAATAATATTATTATCAATATACATCAATTTTTGGCACATTATAGCACCATCTTTGGAGCTGCAGTGCCGTAAAACCTAAAAAAAAATTAAAAATAAATAATAAAAATTAACTTTTGTTAATTTTTAATAATAATAGTTTTTCAAACAAATTTTCAGAAAGTTTGTTGCGTTTTTTGGTGAGTACCAAAGAACCATAGCTAAAAAGGCGTTCAACAGGAGCACTAGATGGCAAACATGTGTTATATCTAAAAAATAATTCCTTTATTTCAGGATGTTTGTTCAGCATAGATAAATCTTTGTCGGCGTTATTCAAATATTGAAGGTACTTTTGATCTTGTTTTGTGTGTCTTGCAGTGAAATTGAAAAAGTCATCAACTGATTCTGACGGTACAGTATCACAAGCAAGACTTGAAGTAGCAGCTGCAATAAAATAATAAATTATTGCCTAATTTGATTCAATTTATAAATAATTGAAATAAACTTAAAATTTTTTTTGGTAAACGATTTTTAAACATTAGTTATAAGATTATATTGTTCCTAATAAATTTATAATAATTTAATCACACTCACACAGATTACAACTTTTCTCCAGTTGTATTAAATTTTTTTTTCACAAAGCTATGTCACTGGTCCATTATAGAAAATGTTAGCAAAAGTACCAAAGTTACCAATGTGATCGCTTTAGAGTACATTAGTGGAGCTTAATTAAAACACACAATCAAATTCAATTTATTTTATACAAGTCTTATACATCGAAACTCTCACAATACGTTTCAATAAAATTTTAAATAAACCAAAATAAGAATATTCACCTATAATCCTATCAGAATTTTTCTTAATCTCTGTCTCCAGCGTCTGAATGCACTGCGCTCTTCTTTCACCATCATCAACCCATGCAAGTTTAAATTTGGGATGAGTAACAGCTACCATTATGAATTCAGAACTGTCAAAAAGACTACCAAAGCGGCGTTCAATTCCTTCAAGCAGACTATCTCGTAAAGGCTTTGTGCTACGAAGATTGATATCCAAAAGTTTCCTTTTCATAACTGTTAGAGTAGGTAGCACATATCCAAGTGCACAATTCTTTTCCCCTTGAAGAATATCCAAGCCAATTGCTACAGGTGACATAACATCGACATATTCTTTTAAAAATAACACTTCGGCCTGACTAATAACAGGTAATCCTATAGCTTTGCAAACATCATTCAGTTTTTCTTCTGCAATGATTATCTTCTTAGTTGCTGCATAGTATGAATTCCACCGTGTCACGCATGAAACAAAGAAACGAAATCCAAGTATACTAAATGCAGCATCAGCAGCTTTGGTGCTTCAACTCGTAATATTCCAAAGAGCAGCTGCCTTAGCCATTGCCTGCCTGTATAATTGTTTATACGTTTTATCATCTAATGCATGGCCAGCATCTGCTGTCGCAACCAGATTTAAAGTATGAGAACAACATCTTAAGTGTTCTGGAAGACATATGTCATCATCTGATAGATCCGATTCTCTTCTGTATTCGTCAATAGTTTCACCAACATTTAAATCAAAGACTGCTTCATTATCATCCAACTCATTAACAGAATCATCATCAGAATCAGCAGAAGGGCTATGACTTTTGCTTGTCATGCCTATATCCATATCACTGTCAGCTGGCAATAAAATCATGTCATTGTTCCCATCTTTGTTACTATCAAGATTATTGTCAAATGGACAAGAGAATACTGAGAATGCTTTTACCATGTTGGATCCATTGTCTGTGCAGGTTTTCACAACTTTCGCTTCTATGTTGAAAGATTCATGCACTGTACTGATTGCTCTAGCTACTTTATCGAATGAGTGAATACCAGTAAATCTTTTACATGCCAAAGCTGCTGATTGTTGTTCCAGTTGATCATTATTGACATCAAACCAGTGAACAGTCATTCCAAGAAATGATCTATTTGCAGAGGACCATAAATCTGCTGTTGTGCAGACATACCTTGCTTCACTGAGGGAAGACTGCAGATTACTTATCATTACATCATATGCACTGTTTATACGTTCCTGTACAGTTCTTCTACACATAACTGTATTCGATGGAACTAACCCAGTGACGAGGTTTTTGAATGACTGTGTGTGACCTCCACTGTTTTTAATGGTCTCATTTCATCCACAATGTAATCCAGTACTAGTTTGTCGACTTTTGACTGAGTCATGACAGCTTGGGTTGTTTACTAGCACTATACTCAGCAGCATGTGTTTGCCTCTCTCTGTTCTCAGATTTGAGTTCCTGAAGAGATGCCGGATGACAACTCTGTAAAATGAAAGAAAAGAAACATTAACATTAACACATCAGTATTGACAGTATGATGATATTGACTGTTCTCAGATTTGTGTTCCTGAAGAGATGCCGGATGACAACTTTGTAAAATGAAAGAAAAGAAACATTAACACATCAGTATTGACAGTATAATGCAAAATGTATCTTTTGCTTTTATATCTATAGCTATTACTAAATATCTTTCTTTGAAATCTGCTATCAAGTATCTTTATTTAAAATTGTAGAACTAAGTGTTAGTTAAAATACATATAACATTAAAAATACAAAATAGAACCAAAAAAGAAAATACATAAGAAAATACATAAAATCAAATCTACACAATTATTTTATTTAAACAGTATAAACTGAATTTAATTTTGTTTTAATTCATGTATACTTCTAGCAATAATATTACCAAGTTTGCAAGTGCTGAGAATTCTGATATTGTTGTCATTGTATTACTTAAGCATTGAAATAAATAATTAGACTATAAGTAATTATGTAAAAACATCAAAACATTGAAATATTTTTAAATTTTAACATTGTAATTATTTTGTCATCTTTTAAATGCATTTGCATTCTATGATCTTCTGATCCAGATTTCTTATGGCCTTAGTCAAATTGGAAACAAGTACTCCAAAAGGTCGATTTTGTCCGCCAACATAAAGGTCTCCAATCATAGTTGGAAGCCTCCCCTCTTTCGTTTCGGTCCTTATAGAAAGTTTGAAGTCTACTGAATTGAGAGAGGCCGGTTTCCATTTTAATATTTCGTAACATTGACCCATTTTGTAACCCATATTAACCGGTTGGTAGATCAGTCCATCTACTTTGTGGCACACCGTTTTTACAAAATTTTCATCTAGTAAGCTTTCAGAAAAAGTTAAATCCCAAAATTGTTTTGCTCTAATGCTAAAAGGTTCTAACGATCTGTCTACTTTGCATTCATCTCTAGGTTGGATAATATCCTTCAGTATGCACATCATTCTGAGTTCGAAGTTCCAATCTCCTACATCGTGTCCATCTAACTTGATAATGTCATAAACGAGGTACCTTGGTAAGGTCCTGTCACCCACGTGATCAAGCACCATTTCTCCGTCTAATAAAGTGTTAGGCAGGTCGGTCTTTAGTTCTTTTCTTTTTTTAAATGTAAGTTTTTGTACGACTTTGAAGACCGTATTATCTCTATTTATCATAAATACGTTGTCTTTGTTTTCTATTAACATCAAATACCTGACACCATCAGCTTTCCAACTAACTTTGTATGGCCTCTCAGTAAGAAATGCTATGTTCCTCTGATCCATACTGACTGGATGCGCTCCAGGAAAGAACCGTTGTTGCATCTTGAACATACATCTGACTATCTCTTGCACTCTTACAATTTCTTCATCATTTGATACTGTGATCACGCCTTTTACTTTACCGTCCATGAATAAAACTTCTGTTTTATTTTTGTTATTGTTGGCGTTTCGTAAAACGACATCTCCATTGTCCTTGTCGGCAACATCATCTAATTCAGTGCACCAGGATGGTAGCTGAGGTGCTTTCGGTGTGGAATCGCTTTTACGGAATCTTTTGAAGATTTCATCTAGATAATCTTGTTTGTATATCCCAGGCGGTCTTGCCTCTCGGAATATGTCTAGAGCCATCTCCACACTCCAATCTAACTCTCGTACTAAGTAAGATGCAAGAAGAAAACCAGATCTATTGTAGCCATGTGTGCAATGGAGTCCAATAATTTTGGTTGGGTTCTGTTGGATAAATTCTTTGCAAATGGCATTAAATCTCAACGATAAATCTTCCGTCGGTGCTTCACCGTATCCCTTGCACTTTAATTTCTTATAATCGCAACCGTAGACGTCTCTAACATCGCTGCCGTTATAAAACCTTGTTGTGTTCGTCAGGTCGATGATAAGGCCCATTGTCAGTTTCATACTAGCGACAAATTCAAATAACATTTCTAAACTAAATCTGCATTCCTCGGGTACTATGCGGTCGTACTTTCTATCCAGTGGCGCCTTAAACACCACGAACTTATTTGATATTAGCGTACTCCTTCTTGGACAGTTCAACCACCTGGAAGGAATTTTTAATTCTTGCTGTTGTTGTTGTCCTGCCATCATATAAGTGACAAAAAAATAATAACTCGTTAAAGAATGTGACAAGTAATTGCAGATAGCCTTCCGATGTCTCCTTGGATTGCCTCACTTTTTCTTTAAAAAAAGTGAAACACTTAGTAAACGTTTGATTAGAATTAATCAATCTGGTAAGCTTATTCAGCAAGATTATTAAAACTTTATGAAATTTTAAAAATCGTTTTTGAAAATTGATATACTGAGATGAGTACTAGAACAATTAATGATTGGAATTAGTAACTCATCGGCATATATAGGCATCATCGGCACAAAGAAGAGCGCAAATCAACTTTGAAAATCAAATTTACAACGTCAAATAAATTTTTAACTGCAAAGTGAAAATTGTTTCGTAGATTATTTTATTGAAACTATCTGTCATGGATACAAAGGCGTTTGTTTTACAGTGTTATCGTAAATTAACTTGAAATGTTTGTGTGGTGTGTGTATGTGTGTCAATCACACATTCATCAAAACACATAGTAAATTTTGAAAGTCCACTTTTTTTAATAACTATGTCTATAAAATATTTTTTCGAAGCAAAACTAGATAAAAGAATTCTTCAATAAAGGCTTTAAATTAATTGCTATATCAAAATACAATAAAACGTTTAAGACCACTTTAAACAGAAAGCATACCGATTAAAAATAATCGGTGTTTGGCTGATTAGAAAATTCTAAATTATCAACCAACAAATTAAGGAATGAACAAGTAAAAAATTCATAAAAGTTTTCTGTCTGTATTTGTTGTGGCTGTGGCTGCTAGAATATTTCTATTCAACAAAACTATCTTTTTATTTTAAATCGTGGTTTGGTTACCTGCAATGATTGTGATGAGTTGTTGTTATTATTGTTATGTAAAATAAAAGTGTTTACATTATTATTATTTTATTATTATTATCATTATTGATAAATTTCGTTCGCTAAATTTGTCAATCGTTCGACTATGTTGATGATAACGATAATGATGCAGTGTAAAGTTGGTGAAAATAATAGATAACATTTTGAAATAAACTGAGCAATAAAATCGATGATATCACTAAACAGGAAAATAACAAACAAGGATGAACGTGATGACGATGATAATTTTGATGATAATAAAAAAGATATTTTTTTTTATAACAGAGTTTGTTGTCGGCTTAATTGTTACGTTTAGTCGTTTATAAAAAAAAAACGAACAATTTTTTTAAATACATTATAAAAAGACTTTTTTTAAAATAAAATGCAAATGAATGAAAATTTTTAATAAAATATTAACTTATTAAAAAAGAACTGAAGTGATGAATCGGTATGATAGTAATGACAATTGGATGACGTCACGGAGAAGGTTTCTGTCTTTTGGCAAGCGGTCTGTTGTCACTCGTAGATTCGTTACGATGGTGACTTCGTTTTTGTTGACTAGATCGCTGGTTGGGCAGATGTTGTTTTGAATTTTCTGGATGGGGATTGCATTGCAAGTTTGTCCGGTTCGGTGCTGGTAGGAGTTTCTCCTTGAGATCGTATCTTTTAGTGTTGATAATTTGCAACAATTGTTCTTTGCTGACGGGATTTCTGATGGACTCCCAGACAGCCATCGCAGTTTTATAATGGTTGGGAAAAGACTTGTCAGTTCTCTGTCTCATGAAATGCCATCCATTCTCCCATTTGCATACTATGATCTTCTGATCCAGATTTCTTATGGCCTTAGTCAAATTGGAAACAAGTACTCCAAAAGGTCGATTTTGTCCGCCAACATAAAGGTCTCCAATCATTTGACTTTAATTTAACTTGAAATGTTTGTGTGGTGTGTGTATGTGTCAATCACACATTCATCAAAACACATGGTAAATTTTGAAAGTCCACTTTTTTTAATAACTATGTCTATAAAATATTTTTTCGAAGCCAAACTAGATAAAAGAGTTCTTCAATAAAGGCTTTAAATTAATTGCTATATCAAAATACAATAAAACTTTTAAGACCACTTTAAACAGAAAGCATACCGATTAAAAATAATCGGTGTTTGGCTGATTAGAAAATTCTAAATTTATCAACCAACAAATTAAGGAATGAACAAGTAAAAAATTCATAAAAGTTTTCTGTCTGTATTTGTTGTGGCTGTGGCTGCTAGAATATTTCTATTCAACAAAACTATTTTTATATTTTAAATCGTGGTTTGGTTATCTGCAATGATTGTGATGAGTTGTTGTTTTTATTGTTATTAATTATCATTAGTGTTCTCAAAATCTTTTTTTCTCCACACCATCTCGATTACTTCTATTCGTTTGCTTTAAGTTTGAAGTCTACTGAATTAAGAGAGGCCCTTTTCCTTTTTAATATTTCGTAACATTGACCCATTTTGTTGCCCATATTAACCTGTTAGTAGATCAGTCCATCTATTTTGTGGCTCATCTTTTTATAAAACTTCCCTCCAATAAACTTTCAGAAAAACTTTAATCCCAAAATTGTTTTGATCTAAGGCTAAAATGTTTTAACGATCTGTTTTAACGAAACTTTGCATTCATCTCTAGGTTGAATAATATCCTTCAGTATGCTCCTCATTCTGAGTTCGACGTTCCAGTTGCCTACATCGTGTCTATCTAATTTCAACTGACTGACTGACCGACTGACCTACTTACCGACTGACTGACTGACTGACTGACCGACTGATTGATTGGCTGATTGACCAGCTGTCTGATTGATTTTTTTGTCTATTAAATAACAAAAATGATGAAGATTATCAATATTATTAATATTATATTTTTGGATATGTCATCAAAGTTAAAAATAAAATAAAAATAAAAAAGCCGCTCTATTATATAATATAGTAAACACAATTAATCACCGATTTAATATTTTTTGTAGATGCACTAACGAATTAACAAATAGTAGTTACCTCATTAAACTACTTATATATACTTGGAATTTTAGGAATCGAATAATTTTGAAGGATGTCCAAAAGCGCAAACGTGTGCTGATCAAGATAATTAGAAAGTACGAAAATTTGAGTCAATTTATGTGCGGTAAGCTGCCCTTTCGTAATTGTTTCTTAATTTGTAATTGGAGCACATAACCTCAGAGCGAATTAACACCACACACACACACACACACACACACACACACACACACACACACACACACACACACACACACACACGATACGATTGTATGGACACACATGCAAAATTGCAGATGCATTTATGTATGTTAAATTTGTTTGATATATTTTGAGAATATATGTATTTATAATGTATCGAGGCAAATATCCCTGCGACCGTAAAATTGTATGTGCTGATTTGATTTGTAGGTACCAAGTGGATAGTTAATAGGTGATAGGTCAAATGTTAATTGACATTGGTGGTTCTG
The DNA here is from genome assembly GCF_000326865.2 of Helobdella robusta. Lineage (NCBI taxonomy): Eukaryota > Metazoa > Annelida > Clitellata > Rhynchobdellida > Glossiphoniidae > Helobdella > Helobdella robusta. The sequence continues at coordinate 8,249 of NW_008703950.1, forward strand.
CGCTTTGTCGCTGCTTGAGCACGAGTGTTCTGTCGTGTGAGCTAACATGTTGTTTATTGTATATCAACAATTATTCAAACAAACACATTTACACGGACACAAACATTGAATATAAATGTACTTGAGAAATCATGTTAGTTGAACGCCACAGGCGGAAATACATTTTGAAAAGTGCAAGTTCGTATAACTTTTTTTATTCTGTAAATTAAATTTTGTCCAACGCCTGCGGAAGTAACAACGCGCAAGATGGAAACGATGAAAATGAAATTATGAATATGTAACATGTTTGTAACATGAAGTACAATGAGATAATATTAAAAAATATTGGTGACAACACGTAGAAAAAATGAGGGCATAAGGAGAATGCCTGCAATTGAATTGAGAACAAATTAATTACATTTACACGTGAATAAGTTGTTGTAATTTGTATAAAAAATGTGATAGGGTTAGGTTAGAGTTTTTTTTAGATTAAAATTTAAATTTTTAAGGGTATTTTCATGCTTTTTAATCATTTGGACTCACTCATTCGTACTTATTTCCTGCGTCCTAGGATTTCGTCAAAATGTGAATATAAAATAAATATAAATGCTGATATAAGGGTAATGATAAAATTAAAATATAAAAAATAAAATTGGTAATATAATATAAGAAAAATTTTTAAACATAAGGCAAAAATTAAAATTAAGATAAATAAAATACTATAAAATGAAATATGGCAATAGCTTATGGTTCACTTTGTCGTGTTGTGACATAATCACAAGCTTTTTCAAGCTACCACGCTTTTTTACATATAAATTACACATTTATTTGTACATAATACATATTTACCTACAATCAAATCTAAGTTTATATGCATGAACCATGCACATTACTGCATGTATTCACATGCATGCCTACGCATTCTCATTCACGGCATCAACATGAAAAGACTGAATGAATGAAGAAATTTGTTAGTTTGACTTTGTTTTTCTGTTTCTGTATGCATGTACACCACACGCACACACAAGCAAACGGACACACACACACACATATATATATAAACTTATTTACATTTATGACGTGTATATAAATATATACTACGCGTGTTTAGAGACATGTGTATTTGCATCGTATCTGCCTATTTGTGTATTTGTGCGTTTCAGTATAGGTTTCTGAAAATGTGTTTTTTCACCGGTATCTTCACACATTCGCGCAAATTTGTATAAGCTTTCCAATAATTCTTTTACAAGTGTTAAAATCAGATTAATATATGATGGTAGTGTTACAATAAGATATTTATGATGGTCGTTCTCTGGTGGCGTGGTGTGAGTTATTTTACGGCTGCTATATATTCTCATTTTTTATTTATTGTTGAAGCTTCTTTGGCCTGCAACTGCCAGGCCGCCATTTGAAGAGAGTTAACCACTTTCCAGGTCTTCCTCTCGAAGAGCAAACATCGCCAAATTTAACTGGATTAAAATATTTGAATGTTTCTGGTTTTAATAATAATAATAATGTTATTTTATATAGCGCCATGGCAAGGACTGAGGCGCATTATCATCATTACAACAAACACACGGTGCATAAATGCACGTGAATCAACGAATCACGCACTTTTGCATGTAATGCAAACTGTTTGCATTCGAACCCGGACACTGCATCAACAATGCCAGGCACCTCAGCCATTACACCATCGCGCCGCCCGATACTGCCATGATATCAACTTTTCGAGCGTTTTCAACTGCGCTTTTGAGAATTAAGTTAAATTTTGTACAAAACAACTGGCGTTAATAATTTACAAAGCAAAATTAATTAAAAGTTGCGGATAAGCAAATAAAACCATGTCGTCACCTTTTTAAAAAAATTAAGCTCCACCGCCGAGAATTCCTGGCCACCCACCCGATCGATTTGTTAAAATCGGTTATTGAAAAAAAATAAAATCAGTTATTGAAAAGAAATAAAATTTAAATGAAAACAGAAAAAGAGCAAAGTTGCATAATTGGTTAGTTATCATTATCAACAACTTATTGAAGAGCCAACGACAAAGCGAATGATTGTTAAAAGACTGGGATGTTGATTAACTGTTTTGCACCTTCCTTCAGAACGAGCCGCTCGTCAAGACAGTAACTCTTATTATTATTATTATTACCAATATTATATTATTCTTATTATTCTTATTATTATTTCATTTTGTCTCTGTACTTGCTCGTAAATGATTTATTTGTATGAAATATAAAAATGTGTTAATTGCACCCTTATGAAAACAAATATGCACACGCACGAACACACACACACGCACGCAGGTATAAATTTCTACTTGTATATAATAACACATTTTATACTAACACATAATATGTCAGTGAATGTACGTATTATAGTAATATCCTTATGTATAATATATATATATATATATATATATATATATGTATGTGCGTGTGCGTGCGTGCGTGTGTGTGTGTGTGTGTGTGTGTGTGTGTGTGTGTGTGTGTGTGTGTGTGTGTGTGTGTGTGTGTGTGTGAGTGAGGCGAGAGCAAAGACACAGGTGTTAGGATGAATGTATGTGATTGATGAGGGTGATGGTTGACTGAGGTGACCAGGCACATAACTAACAACTATCTTTCTTTTGGTGTTTGTCACTTTCTGAGAAGCCAGACGTGCTTTCTTTTCTTATATTTATTTAGATATTTTTAATATTATATTTATCCACTCATTCATTTGCTCGTTTATCAATTAATTCATTCGTTCATTTGTTACATATAATTACACAGAGATTCACACACACAAACACACACACACACACACACATATATATATATACATAATTGTTCTTTAAATACAAATTAATTTGTATACAAGTGAGAGTGGGTCTTCAGCAGCGAATATGTCTTGCCACGTGTTCACTTGTTCACATTAAATGATGGCTGATAAGTTATTAATTACAAATGATGATCAAAAATAAATTAAAAATAATAATTAATAATAAAAATTATATTGAACGTAAATTAAGAATAAATTAAAGAAAACATTTAATTACATCTTTTCCTGATTTAGAGGGTTATTATTGCCAAAATGAACACCTACTGCTGATTGCTATCATCTACAGTCATACATAATCCTAAGTTGTATGCTTTTTTTTCAAACTGAAGTTTCGCAACTCAAATACTTCTCCTGTTGGTTGCAATTCGTCTAGACTTCTACGTTTTTTAGGCGAGTAAGCATCATCAAATTTCGATTCTCTCAAAATTTGTTGAGACCTATTTCTATTGAAAACTATCCTGTTGTTACAATAATTGATTTATTTTTATAATTGTAAACACCAACCAAAATCAATGTTCCTAATATATTTTCAAATCTTACGCTTCTGAGTTTCTTTCTAGGATAACCGTACGTTTTAGGACTACTCATATGCAAACTTCATTCAAAATTCTTTTTGTTTTTTTTGTAAATGAAAGTTACAACCGTTCTATCATTTCCATCACTTTCTTCACTTTTCCATTCAATCACTTCATCGACTTCATGGTCATCAAAAAAATGACGAAACGCATCTATTTTTTTCTACTCCTTCATCACTTTCACAATAATAATAAAAATAATAATAATAATAATAAAAGAAATCACGGTGTAAACAAATTTTTTAAAAATCCTGATGTTTAAAAACATGAACGCCATTGGTCGTTCGAGGGTTAAATAAAGTGAAATGCGAAAAAAATCAAGCTTGAAGCAAGTTTGCAAGAATTGGAAGAAAAGCGACTTGTGACTTTTTTTGCTAGTTTGACATTAGATAACAGTTGAATCTTTTTTGTATATTTAAATTTGTTGAAAATGACTCAGTTGAAAAACTAGACAAACTTTTGCAACGCTAAAAGCTGTAAAGTCAAATCAACATGAAATCTATTTGGCTCATTTCTCTTCACTTTCGTGCTAAGGGATAATGATGAAAGCAATAAAAAAATCCAGAAACTCATACCACTCATTAGTCACAGCTTACAGCCAACTTACCAGATACCAACTTTCAATTTGTAAGATTGAGACTGATTCAACAATCCCTTCAAACGCTAACTTTGTTAGATAGAAAAGATCTTCTAAAGCTTTTTGTCCACTCTGCTATTCTCGCCAAACTAACAAACATTTCATATTGAATTGCATTTCGATGGTGGCCTATAACAGATATACGATGCTTTTTAACAAAATTCTGTCAATAATTTGAGAAAAGACAGAATCATTCGCAGAAGCTGACAATTCTATCTACGCCGATTTAGATGGTGATAAACATCGCCCAATATCGTCACTTCAAATCCCACCCTCCTGACTTGACGAGGTGACAACAGACAAATAGAAGTACTTGACAAACTCTACAACTTAATTTACAAGACATCTGAGTACCGTCGGAACTTCGACAACTAAATCATTCGAAGTTTAGAGTTAAATACATTTGAAATTTTGGCATGTGGTTTCTTAAAACATTTTAAAATATCTCCGGTTAGCTTTATTTGGACTGATCAATTTCAATATAATGTAATCAGTTCAGTTGGATCACCATCGTACTCTACTGGGATGGAAACACAATCTGATGAATTCAATTTTATCTATTCATCTCGTACACATTCACATTGAACGGTGAGCTTCGTGTAAATCACTCACTCCATCAATAGTAATTATAATAATTAATTATTATTATTATAACTCATTTTATTTCATTTCCGTTTGTTATATCTTATAGATTCTTTTTTTTATGTTTTATGAAACATAAAAAAAATATGTTTTACTAAAAATGACTTAAAAACTTGAAAATTATCACAAGTAATAGTAGAAGTAGCAGTAGTAGTAGTAGTAGTAGTAGTAGTAGTATAGTAGTAGTAGTAGTATAGTAGTAGTAGTAGTAGTATAGTAGTAGTAGTAGTATAGTAGTAGTAGTAGTATAGTAGTAGTAGTAGTAGTATAGTAGTAGTAGTAGTAGTAGTAGTAGTAGTAGTAGTAGTAGTAGTAGTAGTAGCAGTAGTATAGTAATAGTAGTAGTAGTAGTAGTAGTAGTAGTAGTAGTAGTAGTAGTAGTAGTAGTAGTAGTAGTAGTAGTAGTAATAGTTTTTTATTATTTAGTTTATAAGTGATGTTGAAAATATAGTTAATAGAAATAATAAATAGAAATAAAAATAAAAATATAGCATACTTCACGATCACTGTCGTATTATCAGTATTATCAACATGAACACTCACACAGGCCTACAAACACGTACAGTCCTTAATGCAACCACAACCACACACGCATACAACAAAACACACACAGGAACAAAAAAGAAACAATTAAAGAGAGGGAGAGAGAAAGAGTGAGAGAGAGAGTAAGAGATTTTGACGTCGGCACTAGCGAAGGTATATATTTACCACTTGCAGGCTATTAATTATTATTTGACTTATTGTGTACATCACAAAAATCAAACAAGGATGATATGGCCATCAATTTAGTTATTATGTTTTGTTTGTAGAGCTGATATAAATGATAATAAATTATGCAAATTCATCATTCAAATGCCGGAAAAATTATTTTGAGGTCATCATTATAATATCATCACGTTATTATCATCTCAACATCATCATCACCAAATCCATCATTTTATTCACTATCAGGCTCCAACGGTTTCTTTGAAGATCATTAAACATGATGATGATGACGACGGCGGTAATGATGACAGTTTAATCATAACTTTCACCCACCCACTTTTTTTCAAGTCTTCTCTCTCCTTTTACATTTTCTCCACTTCATACTCTCTCCCTCCTGCTTCAACATCTCATTTTATCTTCACAGGCTGCTGATTGTTTTAATGGGCTATTTTACAAGGGAGCAATTTGAACAATCACTCGATCGTAATTTATGGATGTGATTACAACTCTGAATCATCGTCATCATCATTCTCATCATCAACATCACCGACATCATTATTCTTATCAACAACAACAACAATAACCACGTCATCGTCGTCGTCATCATCAGCAACAACTACAAAATTCTCACCATCATCATTTTCATCTTAATCTTTTTCATCATCCCCATTCTTATTGCCATCATCATCATTACCATCATTCTCATCATCCCCATCAACATCAACATCATTGACTTTAACAAAACATCCATCGTCCAATTCTACGTTATTATTATTATTACCGTTTAAAATATCTAACACTTAGAACAATTCTCTACAAAGTGTTGACTCAATGCTGGGTATTATTATTAGATTATTAGCCTTTATTATTGCAGCTCTGACATACGCAGAACCACTTACAATGTTACAGATATATTATGTTTATCCTTTTCACACGACGTACACATGTATTTATGTGCACGCGCAAGCACCGCATCATATACGCTGAGTATATGATAGCCATTGAGAGGTTTGACGCAGCGAGCATTTGAACCACTGAGCCATCTCGCCAGCTAACATGTAACGACTTACGTCGTCTACCCATTTACCAACCTCGAAAGGATGGACGGCTAGGTTGACCGGGGGTTGGCTACCCGGATGAATCTGTAGAAACTACAGAATTCGAACCCGGGTCGTGGGAGTGGTAGACGGACACGCTAACCACTAGGCCACGAGACCCCTTGGTATCTTGGAAGAAAGGGCTTTACAGTTCCCACAAAAAATTTGCAGACGGCACACCCTGACTCACGCACACACGCAAACACACACACACAAACACACACACATGCATACACGACACTTTATTAAACTACATCTGTAATCCCTCTTAAGAGTTTGTTGTTATAGACTTTAACACCGAACGACAAAATTCGAATGATTCACGAAGCAATCCCTGGAATCATCTGCTCCGAAGCACGTGTACATTGTACATCTTTTGAAAAAACTTTCAAATTGGTTTCAGAAATTTCCATAGACATGGAATGAACGCGAAGCGGAGCAACTGAAGAACGCATGATAGGACAGGAGGTGGACACGCACACAGACACGCACACACACCAACGCAATAATCCGTTCTGGGTATTTATTGAGTTATGGTTTTTAATGATTTATTATTATTATTATTGTTGTTATTATTGTTGTTGTTATTATTATTGTTGTTGTAGTAACTGTAGTTTTAGTTGTTGTAGTTGTAGTGTAGTAGTTGCTGTTGTTGCTGCTGTAGTTTTAGTTGTTGTTGTTGTTTTCATCAACTATTCATTGGAAACGATAGCATCATCATCATTAATTTCGTGCAGCCATCTCTCAAATTTCATCATCACCCACATTCCCTCTGTCTGCCTGTGCTAATAATATCAGGAGGACATGATCGCCAGCCAACTTGAACGTTGGCCGGCTGCTCATTGGTGGCCATTGAAAAGAAAAAAATGTACGTGATTAAAAAAAAGAGTGGGGATGATGATGATGATGAGGCTGATGATGATGATGATTACGGTTGTGATGATGATGATGACGACGATGGTGATGATGATGACGATGATGATTGTGGTGGTCATTATGGCAGTAACAATAATGATAATGGTGCTGATTAGTAATAGTAACAATGACGGTGATGATGATGATTTTGGTGTTGAGATGATAATGATGGCGTTGAGGTGTTAACAATTTTGAATGAGGTGAAGGTCATTTCAGATTATGACCAAGTAATCGGGGCTTTGATGTTCTGCTAATTATAATGATGATTATAATGTGATGGTGATGATAATGATGATGATGAGTGTGGTGATGAGTGTGATGATTAGTGTGATGATGATGACGATGATCGCTTTGACGATGACGATGATTATGATTACAAATGAGATAACGATGATTTTTGTTGTTCAAGGTGTTGGTGATGATGTTGATGGTTATTATTATCACAATGCTGGTGTTGTCATTTTCATTATTATTCTTATCATTAATTTATCGATTTAAAAAAATTAAAATTAAAAGCAACAACAACAGCAAAATTAATAATAATAACAATATTTCTAACAATAATATTTATAATAGTAATAATAAAAATATTTTTATTATTAACAAATATACAAATAAAAAGATAGCCTTAATAGACAGACAAAAAAATAGACAAACAAAAAGGAAGACACACAAACAGAAATGAAAAAATACAATTATTAATGTAAACTCGAACGTTTTTTTTCTTGAGCTGTTCAAATGTTTTGACGCATTGTTTGGATTGCCACAAACAGCAGCTTTGTCATTTTAACATTCCTTCAAAGTGACGTTTATTTCTTATTATCTCAATTACCAAAAAAGTAGAAAAAAAATTGGAATTTTTAGCATTTTTACGACAAATTATGATCGTATACAAATTGCAAAACGTGCTGTATGGACGTGTTGTTGAAACATCCACTGTGTTGTTGTGTGCCTAATATTACTTGCATACTTGCACACATTTAAACTTACATGAAGATATACAACTTGAGTTTTTGTGTGCATAGTACGCATACAACATACAAAAGTACAACTTATGCTGCTAGTGCCATGCCTTCCTGCATGCATTCAAACTTTACTCGAATTAATTCCGTTCCGTGCACACATGCACCTTTCTTTACAATATCTAACAAGCAGCAAACAATGCATAAACATTCAAGTAAACAAATATTGCAGCATATAAAGTATAACATTAAATATGGCACAAACCAACCAACCAATTTACCAACCAACCAATCATCTAACCAACCAATCAATCAACCAACCAATTATCTAACCAACCAATCATCCAACCAACCAATCATCCAACCAACCATCCAACCCTTCAACCAACCAACCAATCATCTAACCAACCAACGTATTACACTGCAGTCATCAGGCATTTTAATTAGCGCTGTTGTGATGGCTGCCATGTTTTCATTGAAAGTTCTGAGCAGTTATGCAAGTTGACATAGGAAATTTATAAACTACATCGATGACACGTTGAATATTTCATGCTCTTGTGTAAAATCTCTTTAGAATTTTAAAACTATATCCGAAAAATACTACACCAATGCTGGTAATACTTAATCATTAACTTATTATTTTTATTGACAAGCCGGGGTTAGGAGGGCAGACTAGGAACCTTGCTTATAAAAGCTATGATGCAGTTGCAGACAGAACATGAAATATCAAAAATTACATCGTGAGGTATTTAAGAAAGAAAGGGAATTATTTATTACATGGCCGCTGCTGCTCCAAGATTTTATTTTAGGGTGAAATTATTAGAAAAGTAAAATAACAGAGCTAATGAAGATGACAAATATTATAAACAAATTGATCACTAATTGAACCTGGGAGTCAACTAATTAATTTCATGTCGAACCCACGTTGCGTCATGATATGGAACAGTAAGGATAGGTGCGTTGTCTGCTTGTTTGTTCGTTTATTTGTTTGTGTGTTTGTTGGTTTGTCGTTTTGTATAATTACCTGTTTGTGTGTTTGTTTGTGTATTTGTGTGTTTGCATGCACACTGCATTGCATTTTTATTGAAGTTGTGCGTGTTGTTGTGGTTTCATTTGATAACAAATGATGAATGAAGGTTTGTTGCATCTAGTTTAAGTATGAACAGTTCTGTATTTTCATTTAGATAATCACAACGTAATAAATAAATTAATGTAACTGGAATGTTTCTATTATGCAGTCCACATCTCCACACTGCAGAGAACTGAAAACAAGTTGCCCTACTCGTTACGAGAACTCAGACTTGAACATCAGAAATGTCTGCTCTGAAGACACGTCTGCTTGTTGCAAGACATCACAGAGACTCGCACAGACTGACATCGGGTCTGTTTGAAGGGCAGATGCAGCACCCCACCCCACTACACCGCACCACACCACCGCACACGAAACTTCAGAAGAACTTCTTTGATGCCTCGTCGTGATCACATCGGTATTCTTCTCTGCATGGTGGCATCATATATCATGACCAGCCAGCCAGCCTTAATGACATCATTAATGCCCGCCACGTTTATGCAATGTTTATTTTACGGTTCTGAAATGTTTGCTCACGGCTGATTCTGTTCGTTTGTTTGTTTTGCTTGTTGGAAGTTTGTGGGTTAAAAATTAACCGCTGTTTGAGATTAAGGTTTAAAAAAATTGAAATATTAATATTAAGTTATTTATACCGTTTTGTGTAAAAGTTTTTCAACTCAGATACTTAGGAAGACAGATCCACCAAACGAACTTGAGTGCACCAGAATGAACCTGAAACCCTTTGAATATAGTTTGAAAGATCACACACACGCAACACACACTTACGCACGCACACACACGTGCACACCTACACACACAAACGTTGGTGGTGCTTGCCTACCACGAATTTGTTGCCTGGTGAAACGAATTCTTAAATTTCTGTTTAACAAAAAAAGTTAGCATCGACGCGTGTTTCAGTTTTGTACTTTCTGCACTATTTAAGAAATAAAATTAATTTCAATTACAATTTTAACATTACTAAAAAACTTTTGTGTTTCGTATTTACCAGCCTGAGAAAATGTTATAAAAAAATTAAAATTTTTTTAATATCATTAAGCATAACTTAATTAATTATCACCGGAGTTAACTTATATAGGTTTCCATAATCATCATCATCATCATCATCATCAACGACATCATCACCAACATCATCATCGTCATCATCGTCATCATCAACATCATTATCATCAACATCATCATCATCAACATAATAATCATCATCATCATCATCGTTACTGTCATCAAACACGCATAAAAATAAGTCACTCAGCCAACTAATTACTTATCTAATTTAAAACACATTCACTTTCAAATGTCAATCAACTGAGTCATAGCAAAGATGATTGGCTGCAGTAAACGCTGTTGTGAAGAAAATTATTATAAGCCACGCCCCCACCTACACTCCAATTTTAATTCACTAATAACTCCGACCAATCAGATCTCAGCCTATTTCCTACTACAATTCACGGAACCTTCATTGAAACCCTTTAAAGTTTGTCTTCTTCATTCATTCATCCATTGAACATCGGCTGGATGAATGGATGGATGAACATGCGTGAAACTTCTCTACTTAACTAAAGTATTTTATTTTCAAAATGACTTATTTTCAGTCATCATTTTGTTTTTTAATATTGAATTCATTTTGATTTGTTTGAAGATTTTTTGATGAGTTAGGAGTGAACAGTGAATTGAAAGAAAAGTTAGTGATTTGTGATGAACTGATTGAATAATAATAATAAAATTATTAATAATATTATTTTTATTATTATTATTAATATAATTATTATTATTTTATTATTATTTTTTTTATTAATATTACCAACATTTTTACGAAATCTCGCACAAACTGAGAACATCCTAAATTGGAGCGCCACTCATTCTAACAAATGCTGCTTACAGTTGTTTGGGAAGGTAAGGCGACCTTATTAAAAGTGTAATATGCTGTGGGACGGAGTTGTTGAGGGGAGGGGGTGTGATCGGGCGAGTAGGAGGGTGCTGGTCAGGAGATGGTGTTGTTCGAGGATCTGATGCAGTCACTGGCTCTGAACCCTGAGGATGATCTCGGCAAGAAGAGTAAAAGTGACTTTTTTCGAAGTCCAACAAACTTGCTCCCACCCAACGACATGCCACCACATGCACTCACACATGACTGCCAAATACACATGCGACAAATGGGGAATATAAAAAGTGGGTGACCGAATTTGGAGGTAATCTTGTCTGATGGATAATTTGAATTCACGCACGCGCATGAAGGATCCGTCCGTACGATTTGCCGATCATCAAATTATCTTCTAACAGCCTCAGTGTCTGTCTAAAGAGAAATTTGTTTCTGACGTTAAAATTTTCATAAAATT
>NW_008703950.1:22500-28278 GCF_000326865.2 Helobdella robusta
TATTGTTATTATTATTATTATCATTATTATTTTTATTATTATTGTTGTTGTTTTTCTCAGTTTTACTAGCGTTACTACAACCGCAACTAGTACGACTCACATTTTACTGTAACAACAGCACCAACTAATTACATATAACTGTTAGTATTATGCTTCAACATTTTGTATTTCACACATACATAAAAGTACATAAAAATACATAAAAATAAACGCTGTCGTGTGTATGTGAGTATGGTGTGTGTGTGTGTTCGTGTTATTTCTCTGTGTGTGTGTGTGTGTAGTGTGAGTGTGTATGTGTGTGTTGTGCGTGTCCGTGTAAATAAACACACGTACACTCATATAGACTGAGATATATTCAAAAAAAATATACAACACACAACATTCAAGGACCTTTTGTGTATATTGTAATGCATGCTAAGCAGAATGACTTGTGTGGTCCGTCGTGACTGTAGATGAGACTGTGTGCGAGGTTTAGTTTAATGTGACTCGTTGTTTGATGTGAATCGAATTGTTGCTGTTGCTGTTGCATTGTGTTGCACCATTGTTACTCAACACCAACAGAAGATTGCGTCGCTTGGTTGCCGTCTCAAATGATAACAACTCTATTAAGATTATTATACGTTAAAACAAAAATCTCCTTTTTGTCCTCAGAATAATTTGTCTCAGTAGCTGTTCTTTCAGCTAACCACTCTACATTTGATTGCATGGATAATTTTTTGTTTTTAAAAAACTTTAATAAATGCTTTAAAGTTGCTGGCGTTGTTTCTGTTTGTGTTGGTTCATATCACACCGACACCTCTATTGCTGTCTTGTCCAACGCGAACATTGTTTCACTTTGTGTGCCCCAAGAATCAAACCTTGGTCTCATTTTTTGCTTTTCATCGAAGCTGCTTTCAAAATAATTGTTAATGCTTCATGCAAGGATGTACTTTCGTCTTTTTTAATGTTATGCAAACTTTTTTAAAGCAATATTTTTCTAAACAAGATTGCAACATTACTCTGGCATTTCTAACTTTTTGTAAATTGATGAAATTAAGAAAAACCGATTGGCAGCTGACATCATCAATTGTCAATTTCAGAAATGATGAACTCTCACTTGAAAATTAAGTTTACAACCTGATGAAAGTTTAATTTTAATTTTAAAAAATTACGCTTTTTTGGAATATGGAAATGTAGCATGTTCAAAGGATGCGCATGGCATTTTATTCTGATGCTTTTGAGTGCTATTAAAAGCGCAATAGTTTTCTTACAATAACAACACAAACAACAACAAAAGTAATAGTGGATATATAGAGCATTCATACATACAAACAACATAAAGGCATGACGAAAGGTTTTCTTTGATGCATATAATACAGAAATGAATAAAAATGAAATGAATATATATTACTTTAGTATTCGTTACTTTAAATTGCTCACAATGTACAAGTCTAATTAATTGTTTCAGACTAGGAGAAAGTTTAACAAGTGTGTTTTTAATGCTTCATGTAAGGATGTTGTTTTGGGTTCTTTAATGTTATGCGAACTTTTTCAAAGCAATATTGTCCTAAATAAGATTGCAGTATTACTTTGCCATTTCTAACTTTTTATAAATTGATAATATGAAAAAAACACGTTTGGCAGCATCAATTGTCAATATTAGAGATGATGAAATTGTCAATTAAAATTAAGCTGACAACCTGATGAAAATGAAATATTTTAAATCAATCAGAGGACGGATAAAAAACAACTCTGACTCCGGTTGTTTTAAAAATTTGTAAATCACGACTATGTGTCTAGCTAAGCAACAAACTGAACTGCTAGCCTACTAGCCATATATCCAACAAACCAACCAACCAAACAGCCAACCAAACAGCCAGCCAGCCAGCCAGCCAAATAAACAAACAATCAACCGATCAACTAGCCATGCCAGTCTAACAACCAGCCTACTAGCTAACAAACAAACCAACCATCTTGCTAACCAACGTTTAATCAACTACTTCAATCCATTTTTCTTGGTGTTTGTGTGTGTGTGTGAGTGAGTGTGTGTGTAAGTTAAGGTATGTTTTGATGTCTTAAATATTTGAATAACTCAGTAGAACAGAGACACAATCTGTGCGTAGGTGAGAAAGAAAGAGAGGGAGCAATAGAAAGAGAGAGAGAGAGAGAAAGAGAGAGAGAAAGAGAGAGAGAAAGAGAAGGACACACATAGAAAAGGGAAATAAGAAATAATAGGTTATTATAGAAAAACAATAATTTGTGTGTTAATACTTGAGTTTTCATAATATGAAAAATAATTTATTTTTACTGCAAAAGATTTATTTTTATTGAATTCTTCAGCTCGCGTGGTAATGTGGAAATGAAGGATTTTGATTATATCAACAATTTCATTACAATTCACTTTTATTCCTGCTCTGAATTTAAATTTATCATCAAAACGAGTGCATCGTTTTAGGACATAACAACTATCCAATGATCGTCATCACTGCATCTTTTCATCGTTATCATCATCATCGTCAGCATCATCATCATCATCGTCAGCATCATCATCAACAACAACAAAGTCATCATCAACAACAACATGATCACAGCCACCATCATTACCACCACCATCATCATCTACCTTGCTTGCTGGGGGTATCATCTCTTCTTACTTCAATAGCGCGTGAGAAATTTTATTACTCAAAAAGAATCTGGAAGTTTGCAAATGCGCACATGCGCACACACATACAACCTACACACACACACACACACACACACACACACACACACACACACACACACACACACACACACACACACACAACCTACACGAACAACACAAACACACACACGCACGCACACGCACAACACATACACACACAACCAACATAAAAATACACACTACCCACACAATCACACATGAACAATACACACATACACAACACATATAACAGACTGAAAAGCAACACACACACACACAAAATACACACGACACATACAACACGTACAACACAACGATACATACCCACATAAAATAAAATTACTAAATAAAAAACAAAGTAATATTTATAAAATGAACCAAAAAAAATAAAGGTAAATATACGGTGTTTGTGTTTGTGTGTGTTTATGTGTGTGTGTGTTTGATAGAAACACATGCGATCATTTGCACTTGCAGACACACCGCTATACCCGCACACACGCTTAACATAGCCACAATTTAATGAAATAAAACGTTTGAGCCTGTCATAAATCTGTCGGCATTCAACCAATCAGGAGGACGCGATTGCTTACTTTACACAAACTTGAACAATGGCCATTTATTTATATGGCACTTGGTTATATTTCATCTCCTATATGAATGCCCACACGATACACCAGGTTGCTCAGTACTGTACTCACGATTGTTTTGTTATTATTTTTTATGTAACTGTATGAAATGCGTCGTACCTTACTTTCTAAATACATGGCACAGGCTGCATGTATCTGGGTCGCTAGTGGCACCTTGGCATTTACGCACTGTTGTTTCAAACATTGTGCGCATTAAACTGAATCAGATAACGTGTCGTAGAGAAAAGATGTTTCACATAAATAGAAGAACGCAACGCAATGCAATGCAACGGCATGATGTGTGGCAATCAGGAGTTTTCTTTCATCAGAGTTGCTTGTTTGTTCTCAACGAGAGCCCCAAACTATATTTAATTGTTGGTAATGATCTGTTTTTCCATTCATTAGGTTGCACTGCCAGACACCTTTTGCTAATTTATAATTATTAATCGCTGGGTAATCATAAAATTTTATCGCAATACTGAACAGTTTGGGCAAAAAAGCCATTTTATTCTGTAAGTCTTCAAATTAATTCGACTTTTTTGTACCACACACTTTAACTTGGTTTTGTTTAGTTCTGGGTGGTTCTAAAGTTCGCATGATCAAAAAAGACTTGAAATTTGAACGAACCCGGTTGAGAAATGCTTACAAAAAATTAAAACAAATTATAAAATGCCAGGCTTTTTGATGTCATGACAAACAAACAAGTCAAAGAATCGTTACTTGAATTTGCGGCAATTGAATTAACAACGAGTTCTTAACAGATATGATTAAAAACATTTGGAGGCTCAGTCATGACCATCTAAGCCGTACAATTTTTTTAAAGCTATTTAATGAATTTTATAGGCAAGAATATCAAACACCGAAAATGGCAATCATGAAATCTTTCCACAATCAACTGCATGCAAACATCTTCAGCGAGGCCGCCTCTGTTGAATGACGTTCTCAAATCTCCAACAGCAACTTTGCCATCAATGAATTGGTTAAAAATACTTTAGTTGCTGCAGGACAAATATTATTGCTTCTATGTTTTAGATAAAGCTAGTTGTAAATCTTTTTATACAATGAGAGAGTAATAATCGCTCTTTGAAATTTTGGACTTCGGGTAAGGAATGTTTGCGACGACGAGCGGGAACATGTATAAGGACTAATGTGGATTTCGTTTTATATACTTTTTCGTTTCAGTTTTTGTTTAGTTTTGCCAAATTTTGTCGTCTTTGTTTACGTTTCAATTTTAAAAAAATTTTCAGTTCCCTTTTTTCTATCGTTTTGTAAATTTTTTCGTTTTCGTTTTTTAAAAAGTACAACTCATATATCATGAAATAAATGAAATAAAAATTATGAAGTGTATACATAGATTTTGAACTTTGTTTGTCAAAAAACTTCATTTTAAAAACAAAATTAATTAGAGACCAATTGAAGGTATGGTCCCGGCCAGTTCCGGCCAAATAATCTTAAGGTTAACACTTTTTCCTACGATCCTTTATTAAAATATTTTCTTAATTGAAATATCAATATACATGTATCACATAAAAAAATACAACAATAATTAAGTAATACAACATTAAAAAGTGAAAATTTCTCAAAATTTGCCGCCCTAAAATTTGATGCTCCCTCTAGTTCCGAGCCTGAATTTCACCATGAATCATTGTGTCTTTTGTTTTTATTAGTCATCGTATTCGTTTCGTTTTTTAACTCAAAGTTTTTCCGTTTTGCCGATTTTAGTTTCCATTTCCATTAACGAAATCCACCCTAAGAAGGGCAACGTCTGCACTGTGCCAGGAACAGTTGAAACGACAACGCCAACAATAAAACAGTTAATAAAAAACCCTTAACGATAAAAGTTGACAAAGATTCTGAAATTGATCGTTAAAAATTCTTCATCTTAATTATAACATTTTTCGCAACAACAAATTCGTTCAAATTGAAAGGAAACAGCATGCTGATAAGTTTCGGATTTTTTTCCATCAAAAAAAGTTATTGTATTGTTTGTGTAATATGTCAAATATAAATGTGAATGAGCGCGCGCATTCATGTCACTGTGTACAGTACATATGTTTGTGCATGTTTTGTGATATGATTATATTAAAATTATAGGTAATATAAATAACATTAAAAAATTTTACAGAATTTAAAACAAGTGGTTTAAACAAACAGAACTGAATGAAGCACAGAGTCATTGTTTTTAATTAATTGATAACTATTCGTGTCTGATGTCTGCAAGCACGGCTGGTACAGTTGAAATAAAACGCTTTCAAGAATTCTTTGTGTAGGCGTAGTTTATCATTGTTCACAATAACTTGTTC
Organism: Helobdella robusta; assembly: GCF_000326865.2. Classification (NCBI taxonomy): domain Eukaryota; kingdom Metazoa; phylum Annelida; class Clitellata; order Rhynchobdellida; family Glossiphoniidae; genus Helobdella; species Helobdella robusta. Next base: position 28,092 of record NW_008703950.1, read on the forward strand.
ATTTATTTAAATGTGCACGGGCTTGAATGTGGATGTATATGTATGCTTGCTTGTTAGTGTGTGTGTGTGTGTGCGTGCGTGTGTGTGTGTATGCTTCCGTGCTCGTTTTCAGTTGAATGTACAATTTTTGAATGTTTAATTCGCGGTGATTCTTTGTTTTGTGCTATTTACTTCATTTCATTCCATA
>NW_008703951.1:0-812 GCF_000326865.2 Helobdella robusta
AATGTTTTTGATGTGTGTTGTTAGTAACTGACATCGCATTGAAGTAAAAAATTGTTTTATTGGTGTATTTGTGTTAGAAACATAAAAATAATTGGTGTTCATGGCTTCTTAAAATTTGTATTGGTTTCGCAAAAAGCGGACACCTAAGCGGGACATGGAGCGCAAAATTCGGGACGGTTGGCAATATAGTAATTCTTTATGAATTATCTTTAAGCCTTTTCTCTATTGTCTCTTGAAGTAAATATATGTATTGCAAACCAAATCTTTTCAAATTTAAACAATGATATAAGTTTAAAAATTCCATTGCTTTTCGTCTTATTGGCATCTCACCTGATTCTCAATCTCTTGATTTTTTTTCCATAGTTGCAATGTTATGTATATATTAAACGTTCATTCGTATATATTAACTTTCAATAAAAAAGTTTGCAATTTATTTTGTTACTCAAACATAATTTTTAATGTATTTGTTAAATTTTTATAAAAATGTTCTTTTCACCGAAAAATGACAAAATAAATCGGAACGAAAATAATATTTAAAAATAATCGCCCCCGCTGAAAAATTCAGTATGAGAGAGAAAATTGTCCTAGCAATACATGGTCGACGCAGACTGCATGCGTGCATGGAGGCGTACACGCTCATGCGTTGTAGAAATAACATCATAGCACGAAAGCATGGCGTCAGTAAGCAGTTCTGAAAGGAAAATGACACAAATGTCAATACTTTTTGCAACACCTACTAGTATAATTGGAGGAAGTAGTTTTAAACATTTCAGAATGTTCAATTTGTCTTCCTTCAATTCTGCAACTATGGA
>NW_008703951.1:1830-3213 GCF_000326865.2 Helobdella robusta
ATCTTCCAGCCTTTTTTTGTTGAAAAATTAAATTAGTGGCAAAGTTTTAACTCAAATGAATTTAAATATTTAAATAAAATTACAGGACTTTGGAGCAAGCACTTTTTTGAGTTGCTCCGCTCCAGCTACGTTCAAGAATAAAATATTTTCCCCCGCTTCGCTTATTTTCCGCTCTGTGCTTCGAAGTGGGAGTTTGTTTTGAAGCCAATTAATAAAAAAAAAGTTTTTATTGTTTCACTGGTACAGTTAAATTGATGAAATGAAGCCGTTGGCATGAAAGACTCTAGATATCATAACATTTTTTTACCAGAATAGAATTATAAAATATTAAATTTCATTAATTAATATTTTTATATTTTCAATCTAAAACTTTTTTGTTATAGGAGCATGAAGCACTCGAAATTCTTTTGCTCCGACTCCGCTCTCGCTCCGACTAAAATATCGTTGCTCCAGTTGCTCCGCGCTCCTGCTCCAGCTAAGCTCCAAAGCCCGATAAAATATTATAATTCATCCACATAATCTATCCTGTATCTTTTTACGTTTGCAGGCCCAACGAAGGCAAATGTAAACTTATAGCAACGGTTTGCTAACTGCATGGTGCACGTACGCACAAGTTGACATGACTGATCAACACAGTGCTTATTTTTTCTAAACATTTCAAACCTCTTACTGATTACTTATTATTCAGTTGTTAATCACCACAATGTTGTTTCACCTAGCAATTTATTGTTCCACAAATGTTTATTTTTTCATACACAAAATAATGCTTGAGCGTACATCAGCGTCATAACGTCAAAATAGAAAAAAGTTAAATGTAAAAATAAATTGATTTTTCAACATATTTTTTTATAATTTATACTTCATGATGAGTTTCCGAGTAGTTTGAACGAATGAAATTTTGAAAGATAAATAAATATTGTACTTGGAACATTTTCTGAGGCAGTTTAAGTTTGATATTTCGTAGCGCTGCAAGTGGGAAGAGTTTTAAAATTTTGTGACGGGGGTTAACAGTTTGTAACCTGACAAAAAATGATGTTGAAGATATTGAAAGAGGAGAAGATCCAAAACTTTCAAATGATGAAACAAACACCAAAAAATTTTTTCAAACTTATCTACGATGCCTCAGGAGAGGCGATTTTCGATAAAAAATACTAATACAAAGAACTGAAGAGAAAGAATTTTGCTGAAATTATAGTCTTTATGGCTTAAATAAATACGCATATGGAGTGTTTAAACACTTTTTTTGATATGAGAATTTTTTGCATAACAGAAGGAGAAGTGTAGGAAGTTGTTGGTCAGGGAGGTTAGGGAGGGAGAGGACGTCTTTGGTTAGGGAGGTGTAAGGGGGGTAGGGAGTCAAAAAGCCGTTCTATCTTTCTAAGT
>NW_008703952.1:0-380 GCF_000326865.2 Helobdella robusta
ACATAAACACGTAAAACTACACATACAAACATATGATACAATACAGTGAACATTGTGCACCTACACTTTGTAAGATCTTCTAACATTGATGACAGCAATGAAGAAATTTAAAACATGGTTAATGATAAAAAGGAAAAACAACAACAACAACAACAATAATAATAATAACTATATTAATGGCAATAATAATGAAAATAATAATGATGATGATGATGATGTGTATGGCCAACTCTCTTATTCAATCATTCAATCAATCTATCGATAACTCTTTCATGCAATCCCTCTACTGTTCCACCATCTATCCATCCTTTCATCTATCCATTCGTCTATCCATCCATCCATCCAATCATTATTTAATTAATTTATCCATCCATCCATCC
>NW_008703952.1:2040-3207 GCF_000326865.2 Helobdella robusta
TACAATCACTCAATCAATTATTCATGCAAATGTGTGTTCATTGGTTGAATAAATTCGTGTATATGCATGCATGTATCTTAGCCCATATTGTGCTTATTGATGTATGTTCGTCTGAATATATATATATATATATATATATATATATATGTATGTATGTATGTATATATGTGTGTGTGTGTGTGCGTGTGTGTGTGCACAAATTTGTAAATTTAACAAACCTACATGTGCAGTATTATGGTTCATGGTTACGTCACGTGCACATATATGTGCGTGTGTGTATGTATGTGTGTGTGTATGTGAGTGTATGTATGTGTGTGTGTATGTGCGTGTGTATGTGAGTGTGCATTCTTGTTTGTATGCATGCGTGTATACATGTATCAGTATCTATGGATGTTTATTGTAGAAGGTGTTTATACCCAGGTGTCTAGCTAGTCAGATGATGAGCCTAGAGGAGGCCCTTTAAAAACCGGCAGTACCACACAAACATGCTGCATTAAAATATTTTCATGATTATTATGAGCTGCATGCATAATTGAATATTTATCACATCTCTGGAACATTAACTAATTTGCATGCATGTATGAATATTGAATCAATCAGCAGCCAGTCATTGTATCCACTGATTCCTATCATTTCATGTGGATTTCCAAAAAAAAATTGTGATAGAATTGAGTTCTAGTAGGTCAGATATCCGTGAATGAATGAATGAATGAATAAATGAATGAATGAATTATTGAATGAGTGAATGATTGATTTAAATTATTATAAGTATGGATGATGTATCCAAGATATGGATAGACTGGTTAGACAGATTGATAGAGGCAGACAAACAGATAGATGGATGGATGGATGGATGGATGGATGGATAGATAGATAGATAAATAGATAGATAGATAGATAGATAGATAGATAGATAGATAGATAGATAGATAGATAGATAGATAGATAGATAGATAGATAGATAGATAGATAGATAGATGAGTCTAAAATATATAAACATTGATGCATCATGTAAGACATTATGATATATCGATACATTACCTTATAGGTATTATAGATGTTTGTAATTTATTTACATTATAATAAAACCATCTGCATGATCATGATGATGCTGATGATGACAATGATTATGAGGTTAATGATGATGATGATGATAATGACGATGAT
>NW_008703953.1:0-1388 GCF_000326865.2 Helobdella robusta
AGCCACTGACCACAAATCTCCGGATTCTTGTTCGATCGAAAAAACATCGCCTGGCCATTATTACTGAACAAAGTTGACCAGGGGAAGTTCTGGAGGTAGCAGAGATGGATGTTGTTCTTGATAAGGACCGATCCGAATTTGATGTTTTTCAATTTACGCAGTCCCAAGTACTCCAGGTTAGTTTGATCGACAAACAGGGAGTAGCTGTGGCTAAAGAATTGAATAAATTTGCATAAATTAAAATGATAGCGACGACGACAAAGTCGATGGATGCCTGCAATTAATAATGTTGATAAAGGTTAAAGGTCATTCTGGCTTCAGATGTAACAACGACAAACACACATACGGCGTATTCATTCACAAGCGTGAAAACTACGCGTCACACACATTGTGTGTGATAGATGGGGAACTGTTTGCGTCAAAACCAGTCACTGCTACATCATGAGCAGGTGCCTTAACCATTACGCTATGACGATAACCCTTACTCGTAGAGGGATCTTCCGTGTATGACTCGAAGGTTTTTGAAGAAGGACAAGTTCCTCACTCCGACACCTAGCGACTGCAGAACTAAATATCCAGTTATTTCCGTTACGGTTGAGAAGGTTAGTAAACTTTCAAACGTTAGACTGGACACGTTTCGACCTCGATCTCTGATTGGTTGGTTGGTTGATTGGGGGTGGGTTGATTGATTGACTTGTTGGTTGGATGAGCGGTTGGTTGGATGGTTGGTCTAATAGAGGTTGAGTGATTTATTAGTTGATTGGTTGGTTTGTTGATTGGTTCATTTTGTTGAGGCCGTTTTTTCAAAATAATTTTTATAAGCATTAATTAGCAAACTGGTTCGTCTGGTAAAAATAAATTGCTTAATAATTTTCTCGCCAAACATGATCAAAGCGAGACATGATTAGCCATAAATTTCAGTTAATGTTACTCTTCTGATTGTTAACATCATCATCATCATCATCATTACTATCACAATAACCAACATCCCATCATCCTCAACATCTTCATCAGCGTCGTCATCATCATCACCAACATCATCGTCGTCGTCGTCGTCATCATCTTCAAAGAGCGCCATTAAAGAGATAGATGAAAACAATTTTTTTTTACAGGAAATGATGTCAGCGGAAATAGAATTGATGCTTTTATTGTTATTATTATGATGGCATTTTTGTTATTATCGTTGTATCGTTGATGTGACGTAATAATACGAATGATGACGTCATACTGACTTATTGTGACACCAACTTACCCTTTCATGGAGACCTCGTTTATCCGGATGCTGCCCTCAATGGTGGTGCAGTTCTGAAATGAACGGATGTTATTGGCACTCACGAAGCCTTTGTCAGTTCCACTGCACTCTGAAGGAGTGAGTGAGTGAGCGAGTG
>NW_008703953.1:2220-3203 GCF_000326865.2 Helobdella robusta
CTTGACTCATGCCTCCTAATCAACCAATCTTTTAACTTCTCTCTTACTCTCTTTTTTCTCTCTCTGCCTCTGTCGTACCCACAAACATACAAACATCAAACATACAAATGTNTTCTTCGTTAATCTCGACCTAGCGCCGTTCAACGCGAATATTTGCGTAGGTCTGAATACAAATTTCGTTTCAACGTGCGTGTGTGTTTGTATGTGCGTGTGTGTTTGTAAGTGTGTGTGTTTGTATGTGTGTGTGTGTTTGTTTGTATCTATGTATGTACGGTATGTACGTTTGTTGTGTGTGTGTTGTGTATGTATGTGTGTGTGTGTGTGTGTATGTGTGTGTGTGTTGTCATATTTGTTACGTTCTCTTTATTTATTCATTCATTTTTTCATTAGTGCTCCCCGTCCTTCCATAAAACTTTTGATTAGTTATTAGTTAGTTAGTTGCGGTAGTTATTGCGCAAATAATAAAAAAATAACAACCCCACAAAGCAAATAATTAATGTCTAATAAACTTGTCCAATCATAATGCACAATCCATTTCCGTGTACCAATCAAAATCCATCTACTATATTCATCCAGCCATAATGTTCCTTTCATTTCTTCTGACCAATCGGAAGCCGTCTACTAAAACCCCTGTTCATCAATCAATCCTTTTATAAATCCGTGTTTCACTGGATGCAATAATCCCATTTATTAGTTTTCGTTTGCAGATGAATGAATGAACGAATGAATGAACAAAACAAATGAATTGCTCAGTGGATGAATGAATGAATGAATGAATTAATTAATTAATTAACAAATAGGTGAATGAATGGATGAATGAATTAATAAATTAATTAAAGCACTCCACACCGGCACGTAAATGGATAGGTGAATAAATGAACAAATAGATAGATAAATGAATGAATGAATGAGTAAACGAATAAAAGAATGAACGAACGAATTGGATAAAAAAAATTGAATAAACAATGATGAATGAATGAATG
>NW_008703954.1:0-1103 GCF_000326865.2 Helobdella robusta
CCGGTATCTACCAAAAATACTTCTACCATTGTTCAGTTTAATGAATACCGTGTAATCTGCGACCATGCTATTTAGAGATTCATATAATAATTATTATTCTAGACACACAAGCACACACAAGCACACACACACACACACACATATACATTTTATAAACAAACATATAAACACACATAAACAAACATGCAAGTGCAAATTATTAGTACACAAACATACAAACACGTATATAGACAGACAAACAAACAACTATTGAAACAAACTATACGGTGGTTACGAATATTGTAACGGAAACAATACGAAACGTGTTCAGTAATATTATACAACTTGAGCAGAAGCATTCACACACACACACACAAACACACATACAAATACACACACACACGCACGCACATACACACATGCATACACACACACACACACATATACATATACACGTTCATATCGTTGTTCTTAAATAAATAAACTCATCCAGATACCGACATAACGTGATAAAGAAACATAAATACATAACACACAAACACTTGGCTTTCTACTTATTAATTATTTATTAATTATAGTCATAATATAATTTTTTTATAAATTTGGTTTTATTTTTTTTCAAAGGTTTCAGCAGCAACTAGCACGCAACTCATGTAACTCCACGTGTAACTCTATGTATCAAAGATTTTGTATGCGATAGACTGGGAACTCATTGCGATCAGAGATTATTGTTAAAATTAATTTAAAAAAAAAATTCAGCAAATTTTTAACTTCTATTTTTTCAATTATTTTCAACCTGAATTTCAAACATTGATCTACAAACATCAAAAACAAATTAAATTAACATTTCCCGAGGGAATCTCGAATAGATTTCGTACGAAATGAACTTCAAATGCAATGCAGTGCTATTTAGTTATTGTGGAAATTTTAAAATATCTTACTCCTACAAATGTGTGTGTGTGTGTGCGTGCATACGTGTATGTGTGTGTGTGTGTGCGTGCATACGTGTATCTGTGTGTGTGTGTGTGTGTATGTGTGGGTGTGAGTTGGTGCCAGAAGTTTACGATTAGTCAAAAAATAAATATATTAAAAGATTTATCCATCAACCGCATAAATGCCGCATC
>NW_008703954.1:1957-3205 GCF_000326865.2 Helobdella robusta
ACACACACACACACACACGCACACATACAAACAAACAAACACGTATGTACATGCATACATACAAACAAACAAACAAACAAACAATACTATTTCTATACAAAGTATTTTTTTCCTGAAAGCATCAAATTCTTTGTAGGTACGTAGGTCCGACTGTACACACATGTAGATAAAAATTAGAGTTACTGAACAACCATTGAAGATGCATTAAATTAAATTGAACAACTCTGCTCACCAACATCCGGCCAAATTTCATAATTATTTTGAATTATTATGGTTATTAATAAAAGTTATTATAATTATTATAACTGGTAGTAGTAGTAGCAGTAGCAGCAGTAGTAGTAGCTGTGTTAGTAGTAGTAGTAGTAGTAGTAGTAGTAGTAGTAGTAGTTGTTGTTGTTGTTGTAGTAGTTGTTGCTGTTGCAGTAAAATACTTTGTAAGGAAAGGATGGATACTGAAGCTGAGAGTTGTGATTCATTTTATTTAACGATAGATAGCAGTAAGTTTAATTTAAGTTCCACAATTTTTATTTTCCTCTCTCTCTCTCTCTCTCTCTCTCCCTCTCACAGATTATACATTAACGTGCAACATACTACAACATACAAACATATATAAACTCACATGCATACGATTATACATGCACAAACACATTCAAACAAACAAATATGCACACACACATATACATACAAGCACACATACACATATACACACATACACAAATACACACATACACAAATACGCACATACATGTGTGTTTGCACTTTTTAAATGGAATCCACGGGTCAACAGTATCGATCAAGAAGCTGTGATGATGTGATGATGGACTGAGTGATGAGATGAGGAAGAAGAAAAAGATGATGATGAGGAGAAGGAAGAAAAAGAAGAAAATGATGATGATGATGGTGATGATGGTGATGATGATGAGTATGATAGCATTGCAATTGTTCTCTCTATTTATAGTTTTGTGCGGTTTTTGTTTTTGACATTTTTTTTGTTTTTTTTTTCATTTAATTTATTAATAATTAATTTATTAATAAGTTAATTTATTTTGTTTGCTACAATGTTTCTTTGCTTTGCTAATACTCTTTTTTTATTTGCTCCATCTCTCTTTCTCTCTCTCTCTTTCTCTCTCTCTCTCTCTCTTTCTCTCTCTCTCTCTCTCTCTCTCTCTTTCTCTTTCTCTCTCTCTCTCTTTCTCTTTCTCTCTTTCTCTCGTTTTCTCACCCGTACAAGAAAACATATTATTGTTG
>NW_008703955.1:0-2500 GCF_000326865.2 Helobdella robusta
ATATATATATATATATATTTATATATATATATATATATATATATAAAAATTTTTTTTTTCTCTTTACCAACATATATATATATATATATATATGTATAAATATATATATATATATATAATACATAATTATTATTTTTATTACGTAAATAAGTACATACGTTAATATGTAAATATATGTATAATAATTGTGATAATATTACGATAGCATATGCACTGCATGGTAATATTTATGTTATAATAAAATTCACATACACACACGCACGCGCACACACACACCATACACACACACACTCACTCGATCAACTTGACGCAATAGTAATTAATCTTCGTTTAGAGTCCAGAGACCCGGTAGTTTCCTGTAAGAACTAACTTCTATTCAAATTGGTCGATAATTTAAAAAAAAAATTGATAAACTTTTAAACAACCTTCACACTTCTGTCTGTTGGGTCACTGGTTGAATATCACCACATTTCAACTACTACAAAGTGCTAAAGATCGGGTTTTGGGGTGGTCGATGGTGGCCAATGTCTTGAAAGGATAAGGAACGAGAGAGAAAAAAGAAGAAACCTTAAAATGGTAAATAGGTACCTACTGCTATGCCGTAATCTACCACTAATATCTGGCTTCTTAGTCTTTTTCTTCCACCATTCATCCGTCTATTCATCCAAACTCTGCACTGGCTTTTTGTGTGCAAGAAATTATGTAGAAGACATCAAACTAATTTGTCTGTACATACGTGTGATTGTAAATATATCGGGAATGGTTTGAATTGATTAGATTCGTAAAATTTTTAAATAGATCGGTAAAGGTTTGAATTGATTAGATTCGTAAAAGTTGTAAATATGTCGGTAAAGATTTGAATTGATTAGATTCGTAAAATTTGTAAATATATCGATGAAGGTTTGAATTGATTAGATTCGTAAAAGTTGTAAATATGTCGGTAAAAATTGTAAGTTGATTAGATTCGTAAAATTTGTAAATAAATCGGTAAAGATTCTAAATTCGTAAAAACTGTAAATATATTGGTAATGATTGTAAGTTAATTAGATTCCTAAAATTTGTAAATGGAATAGTGAAACTAGGCCATTGAATGAAACTTTTTTCTAAGAGAAATGGATTCCTAGAGGGGTAGATTAGGCGATATGGTCCACCCAATCTATTGACTTGATGTGGATGTGTGTGAAGATGCAACGAGTATTCGTCGAGATGAAGATGCTTCTCATAAATAAGATGCTTCAGATAAGTAAGATTAGAAATTTCATAGATCCGACCGACATTTCCTATGAATAAATATATACTTCAACTCACTTGAACCGGAAACTAGAGCTACGAAAAACTATCATTATTGGATAAACTCGACCGTTTAAAACAGAGATAAATTTGGATGGAAGTCCTTCGTAACAACCCAAGTTGGTCATACAGTCATAGGTCATACAGTCACAGGTCATAGGTCATTTTATTTTCATTCTATGAGTGTCTGTGAGCTAGCAACAACGACGACAACACACACACACACGCAGTACACGTACACACACACACGAAAACACATACTGCATGTTATATGCGTAGATCTCTTTGCATTTGCTTCTAACGATTAGTTATTATTATTATTATTATTAGTAGTAGTTGTAGTAGCGGTAGTAGGAGTAGTAGTTGTAGTAGTAGTAGTAGTGTAGTAGCAGCAGCAGTAGTAGTAGTAGTAGCAGCAATAGTAGTAGTAGTAGTTATAGTAGTAGTAGTAGTAGCGATAGTGGTAGTTATAGTAGTAGTAGTAGAAGAGATTGTAGTAGTAGTGGTAGTAGTAGTAGTAGTAGTAGTGGATGTGCCGTTACAACGTCTCATAAATATAAACATTTTTTCCCTATCCACAATTTAGACTACTGCTGCATCGGTCGTTCCAGGCAATAATGGATTACAGGATAAATGTTGCCAGCAGGCTGTCGGAATGTTTTAGAGAGGAGTGTTTCAGACTCCACCTACTGCTGCCCCCAGCACTACTATCATCACCGCTCTCTTCTGAAAATTATTATAGCAACAACAAGAATAATAATTATGATTATTATTATGATAATAATAATAATGATGATGATGATAAAAATGAAAATAGCAATATTGAAAATATGATTACTAATTCTGATACCACTACTACTACCACTACTTTTACTACTACCATCACAACTACTACTACTACAACTAACAACAACAATAATAATAATAACATTAATAATAATAATAATAGTGGTATAATTAGTTGCAAAGATACAAGTGATGATGTGTTCGCCAGAGTCGAAAGGCACATATACTTGGGGTTCAGTCTAGGTGGTGGATTTGAAATTATTAATATAAAATTATTAATGATAATTTATATTTTCATGTTTTTTATTATTGTTGTTATTATTGTTAGTAGTAATAGTATCGACAGTAAGAGTAGTAGTAGTGGTAGTAGAGTAATAGTAGTAGTAGTTGTAGTAGTAATGGTAGTAGTAGTAGTAGCAGCAGC
>NW_008703955.1:5087-10320 GCF_000326865.2 Helobdella robusta
TTTCTATTACTATTGGCATCCAAACGAACGCTCACAAAGTTCGCGTTTGAAGCATTTGCATTCGTCTAATAATAATTATGACGTCATGACCGTAATATTTTAATGATTATGACGTCATTGTCTAGGAAGCATTTCGGTAAGAGGCACCCTAAGTATGCGGACGTGTTGTTAGACTACGGCTTCTACATGCTTAATGTCGATAGAGTTGAAAAATCAATTAAAGTTAGTTCCTGAGACATTGCTGAGTGATTCTATTGGTTGAGTGAGTCTACTGGTTGAGTGATTCTATTGGTTGAGTGATTCTGTTGGCTGAGTGTTTCTATTGGTTGAGTGATTCTACTGGTTGAGTGGTTCTATTGGTTGAGTGATTCTACTGGTTGACTGATTCTATTGGCTAAATGATTTTATTGATTGATTCTGTTGGCTGAGTGATTCTATTGGTTGAGTGATTTTATCGGCCGAATGATTTTATTGGTCCTAGTGATGAATAGAAAGATGGATGGATGGAGAAGTGAACGGATGGATATTTAACTAAATAGATGATGGATAGTTAGATGGATGGATGGATTGATTGATTTTTTAATATTATAATTAAATAATTAATCACAATACTATACATATTTAATAGAAGTATTGTTGCAAATGATCCGTCAGATATACCAGATGGCACTCGATATTAGGGTGGCTGTGTTTGGAGGTCATAACCTGCATGTTGCGATCGCCCACGAAGATTTGGCCTACTGCACTTATGTTCGCGAATATAACAGTGGAAACTTCCAAAATGCGAGGTGTGTGTTTGTGCGTGTGTGTGTGTTTGTGTGTATGTAAGTGTGTGTGCGCGCGTGTGTGTAAGTGTGTTTGTATGTGTGTGTGTGTGTGTGTGTGTGTGTGTGCGCGCGTGTGTAAGTGTGTTTGTGTAAGTGTGTGTGTTTGTGTGTGTGTGTGTTTGTTCGTTCACTACCATTTTATTATAATTTTTTAAAGTCATTAACTTTATCGTCGTCATTGTTATTATCGTTTTGTTATCATTCCTTTGTTCGATTCTTCATCCATTCATTCATTCGTTCATTTATTCATTCATTTGCTTCATCGTTCTTTCCATCGCTACACCCGAGCAGAGAACACGCAGAGGCAGCCATAAACATACTGACACGTATCCTACCACGTGATCATCTACTGCTGGCCTCGTCCAATCGCGTTAAAGGTTCAAATTTGAATTTAGGCATAAGCGGGTGGGATAGAGAAATGTACCTAGTAAATAATAATTAGCTCCTTAAGATTATAGACATTGTGGTATTTACATATGAACGATGACGACGATTCGTAAAATCACAACATACCCACTCGGAAATGTTTACCGGAATAAATTCACTCATCTACGTATCTAATCACTCATCCATGAAACATTACTAACCAAACACGAAACACACACAAAATTACTAACCCACTGAAGAAAAGTCACCAATCAATCAATCATTCAAAAAAAAACACCAATCCACATCCACAAACAAATTTACCAACCCTTCAAAACCCCAAAAACCCTCCTCTAAACCAACAGCGCTAATCCTAGAGGAGATAGCCATAGAAAGTTTTCCGCGGGAGAAAGAGATGAAGTTGTTGGGGGAGGCTGAGGAGTTGCACCTGGACTCTCTACATCTGGCCTTGAAAGCGTTTGGGGAGAATAACGTACAGACGGCCAAGCACTACGGCAATCTGGGCAGGTTGTACCAGTCTATGCAGAAATATGAGGTAGTAGATTAGGGATTGGATTTTGTGGGAATTTAATTGTCGGTTTTGTTCGCTCTGTTTCTCGTACCCTCATTCGTTCTTTCATTCATTTGCTCTTTCATTCAGTCGATCGGTCACTAATTTATACATTCATTCATCCATTCACTCATTCATTATTCATTCATTCATCCATTCACTCGCTCGCTCACTCATTCATTCACTCATCCACCAACTTACTCGTTCGTTCGACAGATGGCAGAGCAGAACCACTTGAAAGCGATCGACATAAAGGAAAGGCTGTTGGGAAATGAGGATTACGAAGTCGCCCTGTCAGTTGGACACCTGGCCTCTCTCTACAACTACGATCTGAATCTATTCGATAAGGCCGAGTGCCTCTACCTCAGGTCTATCGCCATTGGTCGGCTATTTTTAGCTCTTCGTTGTTATTTTTATCACATTTTAATTACTTTTTAGCTATTTTTGGCCATTTTTTGCTCTTTTTGGTTATTTTTAGCTCTTTCAAGTTATTCTTAACTTTTTAGGTTATTTTTAGCCGTTGTTGGCTACGTTTAGTTCGCGTTATTTAGTCATTCATGCCTTCTTAACTTTTTTAGGATATTCTTAGCGCATTGTTAGTTATTATTATTAGTCCGTGGTAGTTATTTTTAACTTGTATTTTTATTTTTAGCCTGAACTATTTGTTTCTAACTCCTAGGTAGTACTTATTTCTAACTTGTAGGTGCTACTTATTTCTAACTTGCACTGCTTATTTCTAGCTCTCTTGCTGGTTCATTTTATTATTATCCCACATCATCTGCTGGGGCTGTCGATAGCAAACTCTTCTACCGTTTGCGGAATTTTTTGCTTGCGTGGTTTGCCGCTGACGAGATTTCAAATATTAATATTTATTTTTTATAAGTCATTTGCACGAAACATTTTTAAAATTAATAAACATTATTTGGAGTAAAATTTTCTTTTTTTTTTACTAGTTCCAAAATTCATTTTCATCCGGCCAAAATTGAAAAGTGTGAGAAATCGCCTTTTAGCAATAGAGCAATCACCTTTCACTTGAGAGAGATGTCAATTTTCATTGCTCTGTTGTTCTTATTAGAGTGTAATTATTCAAACAGAGTGACTTCTCAGGGTCACTCTGTTTCAATTTCATACTCGAAACTAAAACCCCAAATTACGTTCCCTGTTTAAATATCGATATGCGGGTAGATGAGAACATTGTGGGTTCAGAAGATCCAGGCGGTTTGGAAAATTTTTTTCCGCATACGAGGCATTAATTTTCAGCTCTTGGTTGTTATTCTTAGCTCTTGGTTGTTATTTTCAGCTCTTGGTTGTTATTCTTAGCTCTTGGTTGTTATTTTCAGCTCTTGGTTGTTATTCTTAGCTCTTGGTTGTTATTCTTAGCTCTTGGTTGTTATTTTCAGCTCTTGGTTGTTATTCTTAGCTCTTGGTTGTTATTTTCAGCTCTTGGTTGTTATTCTTAGCTCTTGGTTGTTATTCTTAGGGTATATTTTATTAGGTGATACGTATATTAGCACGATGATGTCAAGATGGCGGAGTAAAAGCCCAAACGGAGTTGAAATAATCTTTATTCGGTTCTAAAACTGTGTGTGACGTCTGCAATGTCTACACCGGTGTTTCGAATTAATTTCTCATCAGGAATATGCAAACTAAAATAAATCGTGTAGGCTCCCAATTGATTTGACTAGATAAATATCGAAAATTTTTTAATTAAAACGAGTACATGAAACTATAATAAATTATAAAAATTAGTCGCGCTAAATGTTGGGAATTGTAAATAATAAATGTAAATAATAAATGTCTTAGTTGTTATTCTTAGCTCTTGGTTGTTATTTTCAGCTCTTGGTTGTTAATCTTAGCTCTTGGTTGTTATTCTTAGCTCTTGGTTGTTATTTTCAGCTCTTGGTTGTTATTTTCAGCTCTTGGTTGTTATTCTTAGCTCTTGGTTGTTATTTTCAGCTCTTGGTTGTTATTCTTAGCTCTTGGTTGTTATTTTCAGTTCTTGGTTGTTATTCTTAGCTCTTGGTTGTTATATTCAGCTCTTGTTTGTTATTTTCAGCTCTTGGTTGTTATTTTTAGGTCTTGGTTGTTATTCTTAGTTCTCGTCAGTTATTTTTTAGCTCGAATTTGTGTGTGTTTATTGGCTGGCTAGGCTAGCTGACTGACTCATTCTATTATATTTTTGTTTATCTTATTATGTTTCTTTGTTGTATAACTTGTTCCATATTTTTAATTATTAATTTAATTATTTATTTTTTTGTTTTTATTATTATTCATTCATAATTCGTCAGGTAAAAAGTTATTTGGCGAGGGTTACAGCGGCCTCGAATACGATTACAGGGGTCTCATAAGGTATCCATCATTGAATTAATATTCATGGTCATCGCTATCATTGCCATTATAATAAATTATAATATGTTAATTTATGCAGGCTCTACCAGGTCAAAGAGGATTTTGTTAAGGTCAACCGCTACACAAGCGAGCTGAGGAATTGGGCTTTGATTAGGGAAAGACAATTTAACGATGGCGCCGATGACGATGACGATGGCGTTTATAATAATAGTAATAATAATAATAATAACAATAATAATAATGTTAATAATGTGAATAATAATAACAATAATATTAATCTTTTAAATGCTAGTTACAATGTCTGGCATTACTCATTGAATAGGAACATAGCGAACAACAACAACAATAAGAATAATAATAATAATAATAATAATAATAGAAATTGTAAAAATAATAATAATTTTGACCATGACGACGATGACAGAAATATTATAACTGAACTAATAGAGCAGCTGGAGGCCTCGCCATCTTTTAAGAAAGTTTTTGAGAAATTCAACAACGCCCATCTCTCTGACGTCACGGACACCCTAGATGACGATAGTAGTAGTAGTAGTAGTTGTTGTAGTACCGTTAGTAGTAGTAATAGTTGCAGTAATGGTAGTAATAGTAATGATGATGATGATGATAGCGGGAATGAAGTAGGCGACAACGATATGAGCAGTAATAGTATCAGCAGTGATAGTAATAGTAGCATTAGTAGTAGCTACTTGACCACCAGTACTAATAGCGGTAGTAGTAGTAGTGGTAGCGGTAGTAGTAGTAGTAGTAGTAGCTTTCAAGCACCATCATCATCGTCGTCATTTTCTGATTGATTGATTGATTGATTGATTGATTGATTGATTTATTGATTGATTGATTGATTGATTGATTGATTGATTGATTGATTGATTGGTTGATTGATTGGTTGATTGACGGATCGATTTATTGATTGATTTTATGCTAAGATTATTAAGAGAATTAAAATAAAGAAAAAATAACGATTGATGATCATGATGATGTATTGGGGCGGTTATGATGCTGATGATGGTGATGGTGATGGTGATGCCTACTGGATGACGCTGATGGTAATGATTATGAACCATGATGATGATGATGACAACTGCTTCAAGATTGAAATGAT
>NW_008703955.1:11375-14169 GCF_000326865.2 Helobdella robusta
CCTACGGAAGTAGGTAGAGAGTTCCAGAGAAAAGGCCCAGAAAATGAATTTAGCAAAAGAGTGTTTAACACGAGTGAGAACAAGAAGACGATCGTAAACCGGGGCGGTTAGGTTCAATTAATATATCTGATAAGTGCTTAGGAATAGTTTAGATTGAGACTTATACATAAATGTGCAAATTTTAAAAATTATTCTATATTTTATAGGTAGCCAGTGCAAGAGAACAAGATATGGAGATATATGAGAAAAGAAAGGGGCACGAGCAACTAGACGAGCAGCAGAGTTAAAAGCTTTACTTAAAGGATAGAGTGTAGAACCAGGAAGACCATAGTAGAACGAGTTACAATAAACAATCCTAGATAAGACCAACGAAGTAACAAGAAGGAGAAGAGTAGGATCATCAAGAAAAGGCAAAAGTTTTTTTATTCTACGTAGATGAAAGTAAGAGCTTCTAGCAACACTATTAATCTGAGAAGAAAGAGACATAGTAGAATCAAAGATAAAACCTAGACTACGAAACTTATGAGAGACATCAAGAGTTTTAGAATCAGGTAAGATAATAGGGGGAATAGTAATCGAGTGTTAAATTTATTAAAACAAATTAATTCAAATTTAGAAAGATTAAGTTTAAGACACATAGAGTCAGACCAGGCGATAATTGAAGAAAGATATAGAGATAGATTATAAAGAACACTTATGAGATCAGCTGGAGGAAAAGAAGTATAAATATAAGAATCTTTTAAACGGAAGACAGCAGAACGAAAATACGTCTGCCAGCATATTTTTCGATTTCTCGATCTCTCTCCTCACCTTTTTTAGTTAAATCTTATCTTATCTCTGCTGCGATGCTACGAATAAGACGACAATAAAATAATCTAGACGTACACAATGCCCGATCTAGAAAACTTTGACGGGCTGGAGGCTAAAAATTTGAAAATGTTTAAATTTTAGCGGCGGAAGACCAAAATTTTCAAGGGAAGGGCTAAAATTTTCACGCGGGGAGGCCAAGGTTTTCACGGGGGAGGCCAAGTTTGTGGTAGTGTGGCAGACCCCCTATTTCTTTTGCTTACCATGTTCAATTTTTGATTTTTGGTCGATTGTACTCAAAAAACTGTTCTTTTATGAACTTTTTACTAGAAAAAAAACATGTCACAACGTAGGAATGCCAACTCTTGCTGGGCACAATGATGATGATGATAATGTGGGTGATGATGATGATGATGACAATGACGATGATGATGAGGATGATGATGCTGATGATGATGACGATGATGATGCTGATGATGACGATGATGATGATGATGACGATTGTGGGTGACGATGACGATGATGATGATGATGTGGGTAATGATGACGATGAAAAAAAGGGTGCATTGAATTTTCTTCATTTTCCCCATAGATATTTTCACCATTATTTAGATAAAAAAAAACTCAAATGCCCCATCATCGTCAGCGTCATTACATTATACGGTCAGACATCGTTAGCCAACCTTAATATTATCAACTTCTCTATATAACCAATGTTTCGCTACAATCATCATCATCATCTCATTATTACTATCATAACATAGGCATCATAATCGGCATCATCATCATCGTTATCATCATCATCATCCCGCCACCACCATCATCATCATCTGCCTGAGGCGACCACGTGACATAGGCATCAATTGCGATGGAAACCTGATACATTCTATATATACAATATATATATATATATATATATATATATATATTGTATATATATATTGTATATATATATATATATACATATATATTGTATATATATAACATTCATATATTGTATATATATATATATTGTATGTATATATATATATTGTATATATATATATATTGTATGTATATATATATATTGTATATATATATATATATATATATTGTATGGATTTATATATATTGTATATATATATATTGTATGGATTTATATATATTGTGTATATATATATATATATATTGTATGGATTTATATATATTGTGTATATATATATATATATATATTGTATGGATTTATATAGCGCGCGACTTTTTGCATAACCATCGATACACGTCTCGTGAACGCCCGCTGAGCAATTTACTGTATGACTTTCCCTCTCCCTCTCTCTCTCTCTCTCTCTCTCTCTTTCTCTTTCTTTCTCTCTATCTCTGTGTATGTGTGCGTGTTTGTGTGTTTTATGTGTGTCTGTCTGTATATATGACTGTCTGTATGTTTGTTTATTTGTACGTTTGTATGTTTGTTTGTATGTCCGTCTGTATGTTTGTTTGAATGTTTGTCTGTATGTCTGTTTGTATGCTTGTTTGTTTGTATGTATGTATGTTTGTTTGTGCGTCCGTCTGTATGTCCGTCTGTATGTTTGTTTGTATGTTTGTCTGTATGTCTGTCTGTATGTTTGTTTGTATGTGTAGCTTGGAAGGATTTAAAATTATTCGGAAGAAGTTAAAAAAGCAGTAGATGTTACGCTTCCATTATAGAGATAAAAAAGGCAAACAAAATTACAAGCACATACATACATACATACATACATACATACATACATACATACATACATACATACATACATACATACATACATACATACATACATACATACATACATACATACATACATACGTACATACATACATACATACATACATACATACATGCATACATACATACATACATACATACATACATACATACATACATACATACATACATACATACATACATACATACATACATACATACATACATACATACATACATACATACATACATACATACATACATACA
>NW_008703955.1:33458-33604 GCF_000326865.2 Helobdella robusta
ACCAACAACAACATCATCATCATCAACAACAACATCATCATCATCATCGTCAATCGCAACATTTTTAAATATTAGCTTCAACATCTCAAACGCTATAATAGGCAAAAAATAATTTACCACATTGTTATTTATCAGAAGTAAGGACG
>NW_008703956.1:0-686 GCF_000326865.2 Helobdella robusta
GCCACAACAGCCACAACAACATCATTATCATCATCGATAACAACAACACCATTGACAATATTAACATCATCAAAACAACTACAACATCAACCGCGCTAACATTGACAACAAATCAGTAACAACAACAACAACAGCATTATCATCATCTTTAATAGCACCAACATCATAAAAATAAACAACAGTAACAACGAAATCAAAAGCATCTACAACAATGACACCAGAAGAACTAACAAAAAACAACAATAACATTAAACCGACAATAAACAGCAGCAGCAACAACAACAACAACAATAAAATAACAACAACAATAAAACAAAAACAACAACAAAAATAAAACAACAACAATAAAACAACAACAACAACAATAAAACAACAATAATGTAAACCAAACACGCAAGTATTCTTGGAAGGCGTTTTAATGTTTGCGTCTGTTTGTGTGTTTGTATGTATGTATTCGTGTGTGCGTGTGCGTGTGTGCGTGTGTGTGTGCGTGTGTATGTGTGTATGTGTGCGTGCGTGTGTATGCGTGCGTGCGTGCGTGTGTATGTGTGCGTGCGTGTGTATGTTTGCAAGTGTTACCTTATGCTATGTATTAACGACCTGTATTAACCACGCAAAAACCATACTGATAACTGTTTGTCAAAAGCCTTTAACCATTAAGACAATACAGATGCAACATGACATTA
>NW_008703956.1:2223-3202 GCF_000326865.2 Helobdella robusta
ATAATAATATTAATTATTATTATTATAATTACGTTGAAATAATATTGCCAGGATCAATATTGACACAAAGACAGCCATGATTATTATTGCGGCGCTGAACTTGCAACATTCAAAACCGTTCATCTCAGACAATCATCAAAATAAGCGCTATACCATTTTTAACATCATATATATATATATGTATATACATATCATCATGAGCATCATCATCATCACTACCGCCACCATCATTATCATCATAAGCATCATCATCACGACCACCATCATCATTATCATCATAAGCATCATCATCATCACCACCACCATCACCAGCATCACCAGCATCATCATCATCATTATCATCATGGTAGGTCGCACGCATATACTATTGCACCATAAAGTCTTTTTACGACTGCTTTTCAAACGAAGGACCGATGTTGTTGTTTGGTTTGTCTTGTTGTTGTTTGTTGTAATTTGTTTTTTGTTGTTTGTTTTGCTGTTGTTGCTGTTTTGTTGATGTTATGGTTGATGTTGTTTGTTTGTTTTGTGGTTTGTTTGTTTGTTGTTGCTTGTTTGTTGTTATTGTTTGTTATTTGTTTTGTTGTTTACGGTTTGTTGCTTGCGGTTTGTTTGTTGCTTGTTGATTTTTGATGTTGATGGTTGTTGTTGTTGTTGTACGTTTTGATGCTGTTCATACTCTCTGTCTGTTGTAGGTGAAATTATTAACATTTTGCAACTTGTAATGTTTGAGGCTTTTGTTTGTTTAATGTTTTAATCATTGATAATTGATGATCCTGCTGGCGTTAAAGTTGTTGTCATGCCGTTACTGGAAATTATACTGAATGTTGTCCATCCATCCATCCATCCATCCATCCATCCATCCATCCATCCATCCATCCATCCATCCATCCATCCATCCATCCATCCATCCATCCATCCATCCTTTTATATATCCATCTAACCATCTATCCATTTATTCATTCATTAATTCATACATGTC
>NW_008703957.1:0-2500 GCF_000326865.2 Helobdella robusta
AAACAACCATCCAGCAATTTAAACAACCAACCAACCAATCAAACAATCAATCACCCAATCAATCAACAAACCAACCAATCAACCTATCAACCAATCATCCAACCAGCCAACCAACCGATCAATCCTCTATTTAACCAACCAATCAACCAACCAGCAAACCAATCATCTATCTAACTAATCAACCAGCCAACCAACCGACCAATCATCTATTTAATCAACCAACCAAGCAACCAACCAACCAGCAAACCAATCATCTATTCAACCAACCAACCATCCAACCAGCAAACCAATCATCTACTTAACCAACCATCCAACCAACCAACCATCCAACCAACCAACCAACCATCCAACCAATCAAACAGCTGACGTAGACGTTTTAAAGTGCGCGATTTACTACCACAGCCTGATCGTCCTGATGTGCGGGCTTCCGGGCACGCTGCTGGCCGTCGCTATTGTCGCTCTTAGCATGAAGTATTTTTCCACCTCTATGTACTGACTGACAACTCCTTTGTTCAAACTCTTATCAAAAAACAGAATTTAAATTATAATTAAATCATCCTAGATTTATTTATTTATTTATATATTTATTCATTTATTTATTTAGATCCGTGTTCCTTTGCGATTAAAATCTGAAATAACAAAATAGGGCTACTCCCTCCAGATTTATTACAACGTATCATTTTTTTATGCCAACTTTTCGAGTCAAAATTAAAATAACTGTAGAAGATGGTTGATGACAATCGAGCGAAATGTCTAGAAGCAAAATGTCTAGAAGCGAAACTTGCGCACTGATGTTCACGATGATTTTTGAAGTTCGTGTCAGGATTGGACATAAATAGCATATTCGAAGGAGCATTGGATTTGGAACGCACAACGGGGTCATGAGCAGTTGCGCAACGGTTGTGTCTCTATGTTGCAAGAGTTGTGTCTAAGTTTCGCGACGGTTGTGTTTCTATGTCGCAAGAGTTGTGTCTAAGTTGCAAGATTTGTGTCTTAGTTGATATATTGATTTATCCCAATTGTGGACATAGGAGTAGTTAACAATGGTCGCAATACTAAGTCATCCAAAGAAACTTTGAAATTGATAAGGACGAAGAATAAATTATGGAAAAAGTTTATTAAACTTAGAGATAAGAAGACGTTAATGGGATATAAAAATCTAAAAAACCAGATTAAAAGAATTGTTATAAACATATAGAAAAAGAAATGATGCGTATGACTATAATCTATATAAATCTTCAGGTCCGGATGTTTTCCAGACTATATTGAAGAAATGCAAGTTTTCAATTTCCGCCTATTTGTCAAATTAATTCAAACAACGGAATCGTAGCCGCAATCCCATCCTTTCCTGGCTCGTTCCCAACGGACCATTCCTTCTAAAGCACGCGCCGTTGATCCTCTATCTCTTCAAGACGCAGTTTGTTATTTCCTAAAAAAAATATTTTTATATCACGTTTCTTGTCATCTAATAAATTAGAGGAATCTTGTCCTGCTGCATTATTTCTATTTTTTTGATAAATGTCATTCGCTAATCTATAATTCTTCATAGTTACCTTTTTAGGACTTTTTTAGACTTTTCGGAATAACTTAACTTTTTGTTCAAAATTTTTTAAATTTAACATTTGAAATAGCGGTTATCGTTTACAAATCCTATTTATTTTATTATCAAATCCCTATATCTGGCGGCTACCTTCGATCGTGCAGATCTTGAAGAGGTCAACTAATTTCTTCAAGGTCATTTCAACCAGCCTTACAACAAGCATCTCCATCAACATCACAACAACAACACATTCATGCACATTCAGACAGGCACTCATTCAAATTGTTGACTGGAGCTAGCGAAAGAAAATATTTTGTTGGAGGAGCCACAAAGTTTTTTGAGTTTTTTTTCTTTGATCAGGAATAAGAATTTGTTTGAGAACTGGCAGATGATCTGCTATATCAGGAGCCAACACTCCTTGCAAACGAGTAGTCTAGTCGATGGATTGTTTAAATAATAAATTTTTGAAACAATTAAAAGATAAATAAAAAAAACAAACATAATTTGTTTATTTGTTTTTATTTTCAAAAGTAAAACAGTAAAATTTTTTTGGTCTAGCTAATATTAAATATCTACATCGTGAATAAAAACCAAATTATATATGAAAGTAAAACACACGACATAAATTTATACATATGTTTGTATGTATGTATGTATGTATGTATGTATGTATGTTAAAACCAAAACATGATGTGTGACACTGAACCGTCAAACATCAAGTAACAAATGGATTAACACTTTGATTTGTCGTTAATTGCACATGTCGGTATGTATGTATGTATGTATGTATGTATGTATGTATGTATGTATGTATGTGTGTATGTTTGTATGTAAGTTTGTATGTATGTATGTGTGAGTGTATGTGTGAGTGTATGTGTGTGTGTGTGTGTGTGTGTGTGTATTACACGCATGTACATTAATTAGCACGAATTGCTGAGAGTGTTTCAATCTTATTAATAG
>NW_008703957.1:27088-32531 GCF_000326865.2 Helobdella robusta
TAATAATAATAATAATAATAAAAATAATAATAACAAAATAATAATAACAATAATCATGTGACACGGTTTAATTCTTAGAAATAATAATACTAATTATAAGTACTGTTATATTCTTGCTTATTACTTTCTTCCATTCTATCATCATCATCATCAATCCTATCATCATCATCATCAATCCCATCATCATCATCAATCCCATCATCATCAACCACATCATCATCATCATCAATCCCATCACCATCATCTTCTTCTTCAAGCTACAAAGGCGCTCAAACCACCACCATCATCAGCCATACACCCATAATAATCAATATTATTATCATCAATCTCCTAATAATTATCATAATTTATTATAATTAATTATAATTAATTATAACCAGCCAGACACCATAACCATCACCAACACAGCCACATCACCATAGCGATCATTACCACCACTACCATCAACCTCATTCTTCCTCCCATAATTAACATAATTCATAACTATAATTAATTACAACCAAATTATCATAACTCGCTGCATAATTCATTACTATAATTAATTACAACCAAATTATCATAACTCGCTGCATAATTCATTACTATAATTAATTACAACCTAATTATCATAGCTCGCTGCATAATTCATTACTATAATTAATTACGACCTATTTATCATAATTTATTATAATTATGTGCGATCATCCTTACTCACCGTCTTTCGACATGCCGAGGGCCAGGCACTTCTTGTAGCGGCAGGCAGCACAGGCGCTCCTCTTGCCCGGTTGGATGGTGCAATCCCCACTTCCGAAGCACCTGTAACTCTCCTTGCGTTGTAAACTTCGTCGGAAAAAGCCCTGAGTGAGAGAGTGAGTGAGTGAGTGAGTGAGTGAGTGAAAGAGCGAGTGAGTGAGTGAGTGAATGGATGGGTGGATTATTTGATGAATGAAAGAATGAATTGATGGATGGATGGATGGATGGATGGACGGACGAATGAATGAATGAAAGAAATAATGATCAATATAAATAAACAGTTAATCACACCAAATTTAATTATTTTCACTAAAGAATCAAAAAGCGATTTAAGAATTTTTCCAATTTCTCTTTAACAATTTGTAATATTTATTATTTTATTGTTATAATTATAACTATTATGGTTATAATAAATATTGTAGCATAATTTCATAATAATTAACCAAAAACTTAGGCTTTCCATGGAATGAAATATCGGTTAATTGTTACTGTCATTTTAGTATCTGTTCTAATTACATTCAGCTATTTTTATTATTATATTATTATTAGTAGTAGAAGTAGTAGAAGTAGTAGTTGTAATAGTTGTGGTAGTGGTAGTAGCAGCTGTGGTAGAAGTAGTGGTATTTGTAGTAATAAAAGTAGTAGTAGTAACAGCAGCAGCAGCAGTAATAGTAGTAGTAGTACCAGAAGTAGTAATATTTTTAGTAACATTAGCAGTAGTAGTAGTAGTGGTAGTAGCAGAAGCAGCTGTAGTAAAAGTAGTAGTAGTAGCAGCAGTAATTGTTATTATTGTTATTATTATTGTTATTATATTATTGTGCTATTATTATTACTATTATTATAATTACCATAATTATATACTCGAATATGGTAATTACGTTCCATTGTCAGCATTCTGTTGCCTCACATCTCCGATTAACATTCTCCTAACCTTAAAGAATACTTTATTACTATTACCTTTGTTATAATTAATAATAATAAAATAATAATAGTTATAATAGTATATTATAATAATAATAGTAGTAATAATATAATAGTAATAAAATAATAATAATAATAATAATAATAGTTTACTAGTTAAAGAAGAATTATTAATAATAAGAGGTAGAAGTATTCAGTATAAATAAAAGAGAGCCAGGGAAATATATATCTTAAGTTGATGTTAGCTAAATACAACTGAGATATGATTTTCAAACAAACATTTAGATTAGCTCGATATCTGGCAGACGCATATTCACAAACTCATTGAGATTAGTCAGATGTCATTGATATTTATTTTATACATCTTCAAATTGTCACTCAGATCAGTTACATATCATCCAGACGCAAACCAGGTCAACGAACCAGAAATTCAATAGGTGCTGTTATGCTTCATTCAAATTTATTTAATGAAATTAGTTACATATTAAATGGCACCAAACAAATTCACTAGTCGAAATTAGTTAGATATGGTAATGTAGGTAATCAGACATTGAAATTAAGTAAATGCCATTAGGTGCTAAGCGAATTTAATCAAAGAGATGTTGAAAGGTGCCAAACTAATTTATTTTATGAAATTAGCTAGAATTTGAATTGTGCCAAACAAACTCAATCAGTGAAATTAGTTAGATGTTGTTATGCGCTGAACAAGTCCACTTAGCAAAATTAGATGGATATATCTATGTACTAAACAAAATTAGTGGTCGAAATTAGTTAGATGCCGTTAAGTATTAAATGAAACAGCGAGATTAGTTAGATGTTCTTTGGTACTTGATAATTTCAGTCAGTGAAATTAGCTAGATATTGCAGAGAACTCACCTTACAGGCCTCACACGTGTTGGCTCCATAATGGAACCCCGAAGCTTTCTCACCGCAGATTCGACAGGGAGGTAACATAGGTGCTTGCTGTGATGATGACGGGGCTGATGACGATGAAGATGATGATGTTGTTGCTGATGATGATGATGTTGTTGCTGATGATGATGATGTTGTTGTTGATGTTGATGATGATGACAAAGACGATGATGACGATGGTAACAACGATAATGATGATAGCGGTACTGATAATTGTGATGATGATGACGACGACGATGATGATGATGATGATGGTGGTAACTTCTGATTCACCATTCTTTGCTGCATTAATTTAATATAAGACTGCGAAGACGATGATGATGACGAAGACGACGACGACGATGATGATGATGAGGACAGTGGCGACGATGAAGACGACGATAAATGTTGATGTTGTTGAACTTTGGTACTGCTACTACTGCTACAGCTGCTATTGATGGCTGGTTTTATTTTTAACAGCTTCTTCTCAGCCCACCCTTCCCAATCGTCATTATCTCTCCTCGTTAAGTGGCGTTTCGTTGACATTGATTTTGCGTTGTTGTTGTTGTTGTTGTGGTTGTTGCTGTTGTTGTTGTTGTTGTTGCTGCTGCTGTTGTTGTTGTTGATGTTTTTGTCATCTTTAACAATTCTTTTATTACTGCTATTATTATTATTCTCATTATTATTATTATTATTGTTATTATTCTCATTGTTGTTATTATTACCATCATTATCGAAGCTATCGCCCACGACGCCAATGCAGCAGCTTCTGTTGCGACAGCCGCAGTTTCCAATCTTGCCACCAAGGGTAAATTCGTTTTCGGAAATGGGTGGCGGAAAAAATTTCCCACCCTCACAGTCTAGGTCGTCGAGAAAGTCAGCCCCCTCAACATTTAGGGGACTCTCCCCGGAGAAAATTTGGCTCGTTTCGGTCAAAAAATTGTCCTCATCGTCACCGGAATCGGAAAAAGTGTAATATGACTTTTCCCGAAGACTATAGAGGTCCTCTTTCAACTGGATGATGTCGTGTCGAAATTTTATGTCGTTGTCGTAATCACAGGCGATGTTGTCGTCGTCGTATGCGATTTTGTCGCTGTCGTAAACGATTTTGTGGCTGTCGTCAGCCATGCTGTTGCTGTCGTAAGGGACATTGCTGCCTGTGTCGTAGTTGATGATGTCGTTGCTGATGTTGACGTTGTCGTCGGTAATGTTCTCGTTGTCGTTGGTGTAGTTGATCGAGAAGTTATAATTAATGTTGTTGTCGTCGTTACCTAAGTTGTTGTTGTTGTTGTTGCTGCTGCTGCTGCTAAAGTCAGCAATGTTTACAAAGTTGTTGTTGTTGTTGCTGCTGCTAATTTCAGCAATGTTTACAAAGTTGTTGTCGTTGTTGTTGTTGCTAAAGTCAGCAATGTTTACAAAATTGTTGTTGTCGTTGTTGTTTAAGTTGTTTTCGATAATGTTGATGTAGAAATCGCTGTCGTTAAACAACTCGGCTTTTAATGGTAAGTCCCAGAGTAGAGGATGTAGTTGTAGTTGTTGCTGGTAACGAGGCTGTGGCTGTTGTGGTTGCTGCTGTGGTTGAAAAAACTGTTGTTGTTGTTGTTGCTGCTGCTGTATGGCTTGATTTTGGAATGGAAGATTAGAGTTGGAGATTATGTCATCGTTGATCTCGTTGTTGTTGTTGTTGATGTCATTGATGTCATTGATGTTGTTGATGTTGTTTTTGTTAATAATGTTGATGTTGTTGTTGATGATGTTGTTGTTGTTGTTGCTGTCACTGATGTCAACAACTTCACTTTTAACAATATTTAATTCATCGATGTTGTAGAAGGACGACGGCGACAGAGTCTGTATATCCATCTGTAACTCCATGGTATGATTTTTAAATTGCTGTTGAGGTTGTTGTTGATGCCACTTGTGACGTCACTGTTGATTTTGTTGCTGTTGTTGTCGATGTTGTTGAGGATGTTATTCGTGACGTCACTGCTGATATTGTAGTCGTTGTTGTTGTGGATGGTATTCGTGACGTCAATGCTGATGTTGTTGTTGTTGTTGTTGTTGTTGTTGATGTTGATGTTAGTTGTGACGTCACTGCTGATGTTGTTGTCGTTGTTGTTGTTGATGTTATTTGTGACGTCACTGCTGACGTTGTTGATGTTATTTGTTACGTCAGTTTTGTTGTTGATGTTAGTTGTGACGTCACTGTTGATGTAGTTGTTGTTTTGGTTTATTTAGTTAGGCGGTTGTTGTTGTTGTTGATGTTTTCTGGCTGATCGTTATGACGTTGTCTTAGATCTGGGCGTTAATGTTGTTGTTATTGTTGTTAATATTATTGTTTATGCTCTGTTGTTGCTGTTGTTGATGTTGCTGCTGTTGTTGTTGTTGTCATTGTTGAGTTGATACAGTTGCTATCTGTTAATGTTGTTAATGTACAACATAGCAAACATCAATAAATGAAAACAAAGAATTTTAATTTTAGTTCGATTTTAGAACGAAACAAAACAAAACAAAATAAATAAATTAATTAATTGATTAAATGAATTATCGTTATTGGTTAATCCAAAATTATAAATTGACATATTATATACAACATATAAGATAAGATATCCGTCTTTCTACTCTGTTGTTCATTCTTTCATTCATTCATTCACTCACTCATTCATTCATTCATTCACTCACTCATTCATTCATTCATTTATTCATTCACCCATTCACTCAATCACCCATTTTTAAAACAAATAATACATGTAATTTCTTCAAATTAACACTCAAAATACAAAAGTTAAATAAAACAGACCTTAGCCCATGAAGAAATTGAACGCTCAAAATGTTACACACGTGTTGTGTTATGGTATGTTAAACAGACCCTCACACACACACACACACACACACACACACA
>NW_008703958.1:0-1058 GCF_000326865.2 Helobdella robusta
GTAACAAAAGTTCATGCTCTCTTCATTTTCTGGCCAGAGTCAGTCCAGTCCGTCTATAAACTCTGTTAACGTCTGTTAAACATACATCATCTGAATGTTACTTTTTCAAATGAAAAAAAATACACAGACTCTGATTTTTTGGATTTTTTTTTATTAGCAATAGAATAAAACTCGCCCTGACTTCAGTTGCAGTTTCAGCATCTCATCATTTCCACTGACATTTTGCAGGGTTGTAATAGCCTCGTGTTCATCGTCAACTTTGAAATGTTTGTTCTGGTTTCATTTGTGTTGAAGTTACATCGAAAACGAAGTATTTTATGTTGCGTTTTGTGATTGCTTAATTTGGAAGTAACATTAACGATTGACTGCTTATTTGTCATTCGTTATTTTAGATATTTAACAATTTGTTTGCTATTTAATATAATTCCTTTGTAAAAAAAAAAGCAAAAATCAAATTGATTCAATAAAATTTTTTTGTCAATAAATATGAGAAATTTGGTGAGTGAAGATAACAAAAAATAATGCCACCAAAAAATTTATTTTCATGAAAACATTTCTAAGGTCACCTAGTTTTACTGTTTACTGTTGCTCTTATGATTTATGTGAAAATAGAACTTCTTTGAAACCTAATCTAAAATTTGCTTTAAAAATTTTGAACTTCAATATATAAAATAACTGCGCATTGTTTGTTGATACGCTGGTCTACTTTTTAGTGCAAGTTTGAATATAGTAAACGTTTGTGTGATCGTCTCGTTGCATGATTCTGAGATGTTTTCAGTGTTTCACAACAAACTTTCGTTGTTTACTTGTTATTCTTAAGTTAATGTGTCGCATGAAAATTTATCGGTTTAGAGCAGGCGCGTACTAATTGATCAAAGTCTGCTGCTTGCCTCCCACCTGCTTATAAGCCGTACTAATGAGCTTCATTATGTTTGGGTCATAATCATCAATGCAAGTCAGCTTGTGTTTTAATTTATTGCAAAACATTAGCTGCATTAATTGACGTCGTTGTTACAAAAAAACGCGGCTTAAAAGTGTTGTGCTTTCTCTCCTTTTGA
>NW_008703958.1:2208-3188 GCF_000326865.2 Helobdella robusta
TTAGTTTTATTTACAAGTATGGCAGAATCAGAAGAAATTCAGCGTCATTTGAGAGGTTTGTGTGATTTAAATTTGCTAAGTTTGCGAAAGTAAAAAATCTAATAAATTTCACATTAACATTTTTACATTTTTTATGTTTTAATTCCTTTTTTAAAGATTTAATTGTTATTTTTCATAATTTCAAATCTCTTCAGTCTTTACAGTTATACTTTACAGACATCAGAATTTTTTCTCAATTGCTCATTTTACTTATTTACCTGATATTCATGTTTCATTTTCTTTCTTTTTTCTACCTAGAAATGGTTTATTTTTCAAATTTTAGTTGGGCGCTGTTGAAGTTTAGAAATCCCATTCATTAGATAAATTTAATTGATTGATTGAACATACTTAAGTATATTTATTCTTTCCAGAAAAAACAGGGTGGTATATATTAAAAGCCACCCACAAATTTAAAATCAGAAATCTGGCAGAAATTTCACATGGTTTTTCAAAAAAAGGAAAATGATGAAAGCGAAATTCCCGTGAATTACTATTGTGCTTGTATTAAGTGCAATAAGGTATATCAGTTTAAAGATTCATCAGGTAAAAACTTTGGCACTAAAAATCAGCAAGAACATATTAAAGATTGTGCTGTAGTCTTGCCAAAGTCACAGTTGAAAATCCAGCAATGCTTGAAACGAAAAATTCAACTGTCTCCTCAAGAATTAATGATGTTGAAGCATAGACAGATCTTTTTCTGTGTTGATGGTTACCACTCATTCAAATCTGTTGAAAATAAAGGGCTTCTCAATTTGATGCAGAGCTGTGTTGAGTTAGGTGCCAAATATGAAAATTTTGATGTTGAAAGCTTGAATGTCTGACGTTGTTGTGGGAAAATATTAGTAACATTTAATTTTTAATTAATTTTCATGTTATTTTATTACACTTGCAGTGTAATACTTCACCAGTGTGTTTTATTACACATATGATCGGGATCCTCT
>NW_008703959.1:0-1174 GCF_000326865.2 Helobdella robusta
TTAATTCTCGATGTGTTGCGTCTTCAATGATGGCTCAGATGCAGTTGCAAATATTGGGATGTTTTTTTTAAATTTATGTTGAATGAAAAGAAAGAGAGAGAGAGAGAAAAAGAGAGAGAGAGAGAGAGAGAGAGAGAAAGAGAGAAAGAGAGAAAGAGAGAGAGAGTAAAAGTGACGGAGAGAGAGAAAGACAGAGAGAGAGAGAGAGGGAGAAAAGAAATATTCGAAGATTAAAAAATGAACGAGTGAAAGATAGATATGGAGATTAGAAACAGAGCAAAAAAGAGAAAAAGAGAGAGAGAGAGAGAGAGAGAGAGAACGAAAACCAGACGTATACACAATACACACAACCGCGCATACTTCACTTTCTTCCCAGTAAAAGTTATTGCACAATATTCATTCTTTCTCATACCATCTTTCCTTCCTCTCTCTTCGTTTTTTCTTCTTTTTCTTTTATTTTCGTTTTTTCTCATTTTTTTCTACATATTTTTGTCTTTATTTTATCTCTCTATGGATACGCTTGTGAGCGCTGGTATGCATATTTGTCAGCAGGAGTTTTTGTTTGTGTTTGCATGTGCTTTTAGCTGTGTGATCATTTGTATGTGTGTTTGTGTTGGTCTGTTTACATGTGTGTGTGTGTGCGTGTGTGTAAGTATGTGTATTTATGAGTGTAAATTCTTGTGCATGTGTGTGTAGTATTTTTATAGATGCCATCTTACGCTAATACACTTGCATTATGATGCTGCGCATGTGTGTCTATGTCTGTGTGTGTGTCTTGAACATTGAATGAATATATATATATATATATATATATATATATATATATATATATATATATAGGTGCGTATATTATTAAGTGTGTGCGTACGTGAATACACATACACATGCAAATACAGGCTAATACACATTTATACATCCGCATACACGTTTATACATGTGAGTAATTAAATTTATGTTCCTCTGTAGGCTGGGAGTGTTCTGGCAACTTATGGCTAATCCATGGCACGAAGGCAGTCGGGATGACGACGTTTCGTTCACTCCAGTGACGATGAAAATTTTTTCGTTTTTTTTTCAGGATTTTTGTTGTTTTATATTTTTTAAATTGTTTTTCTATTTGAAATTTTTTCATTCGTCATCATCGTAATTCATATTTACTGCACAATGTTTTTCAACA
>NW_008703959.1:2249-3184 GCF_000326865.2 Helobdella robusta
ATGCGATGCTGTAGACGATGATGATGATGACGTTGATGATGACGACGACGACGATGATGATAGTGATGATGATCTAGTAAAAGTATTTAATAACAAAGTAAATAAATCATGTGATGTACCAAAGATAATGTTTTTATTTGTCATCATCATCATCATCGCCAATTATTTTAGCACCATTATCATAATAATCTTTTTCATCTTCGTCAACATCATCATCATCGTCGTCGTCAACATCATCATCGTCGTCGTCATCATCATCATCATTATTATCTTCGTCGTCTTCATCACCATCACTGCACACCAATGTAAACAAATATTCATTCACAACATGTTCTCAAGTTCCCGAAATAATCATTACCACGATATCATCATAACCATCACCGTCTTTATCACCATCATTATCACACTCATCCTTATTCCAACATCATCATCATCACACTCATTTTCCTCCCATCATCATCATCACACTCACTTTCTTCCCATCATCATCATCATCATCATCATCAAATTTTCTTTCCCATCATCTTCTTCATCATCTCAAGCATCGACAACATTCGCCGCCGCATTATTATCCTAATCCTCTCCAGTGGAGTTGGAATAACGATTGCATCATCATCATCATCATCCTCATCGTCATCATCATCATCGTCATCATCGTCATCGTCGTCATCATCATAATCGTCGACATCACTACCGACATCATCATCATCATAGTTATCATCAACAACAACATCATCGTCATCATCATCAACAACAATAACAGCAACAACGTCATCGTCATCAAGAACAGCAACAGCAACAATATCATCATCATCATTTCCATCCTTCTCATCATTTCTCATCATCATCATCATCATCAGTACTCTCTCTCCATGCGAGTAACAGCTATAATTTCAGCATAATCACCATCATCATTTTATTCTTTTATGGCCGTA
>NW_008703960.1:0-13854 GCF_000326865.2 Helobdella robusta
TGTGTGTGTGCGTGTGTATGTTGTGTGTGTGCGTGTTGTGATCGAGATTTGATAAAGGAGACATTTTTTTGTGTTGAACTAAATTAAAAGTGGTTTTATTTCAAATATAAGTAACGTCAAAACTATCTGTACAACTGCCTAATACTATCTTTCACCTAACTTTTTCAATAATTAATTTAGTATAAATAAATAATTTATAAATATATGAAAAATTATAATTGTCAAATAGATGTGTGACATGTATGTACCCTGGGCTGCTATGAATGTATGGCTTGTAACAATCGGGTAGGCCTAGGTTGTGTGGAAAAATATTTCAAATTGATTTATCATTGACCAAAAGAAAAATAATAATTGTTAATAATAAATATTAAATATTTTAAATTATTAAATATTAAATCACATTTCTACAAAATACGAGGCGTCTCTAATCCACGCATCCCACACATATCGCATGTGATAGACGCCGCGTATCTGCTTGCAATCGAACACGGTCACTGCAATAGCAGAACCAGCCGCCTTAACCATTACACTATCTGGCCGCCCAATCGAAAATGTAAAAATGACCCTAACGGGAATGAAGCTGGCGTTAATGTAATCTGAATATTTGACCTCTTCTTGACCTTTGATCTTCACCCTGTTGTGGTCATCTGAAATTTCCACGACCAACAGTTTTTAATAGTTTTTCAAGTATTAAACTTATATTTGAACTAATAATTACAATTATAATTTTATTATTATAATAATTATTATTATATTCATGAAATATACAAACACGGGTAGTGATTTTTGAAGCGGTTCTTGGCAACAAGTGATTTTCTGTTAGCATAATCCATGCTATCACCCGAGCCTTTTGGGCAAGACTTTTGAAAAAAAATTATTTCATAAATTATTAATATAATTATAATAATAATTCTGTATTATTATTATTATTAAGGATTCTCTTTTTGTTAATTTTTAAATTTACTGTTTGCAATAACAGATCTTTCAAATAAGCGAGAGAGGATCCACTTATCATACACATTACTTATGATAGTAGAGGATCTTTCTTGCAGTCGAATCCGGGCTCTGTAACACAGAACCAGGCGCTTCCAATCATTACACCCACAGGCCACCTAGTTTTATAGTTTATAAAATAATTTTTTCGAATTTTTCTACCTCAAATTGTTTAGAAATCTCATCTTTCTTTGTAGCGTAATAATGTTCCACTCTATCTATTGGGATTTTCGTTCCGTCGTAGAGGTCTGTGAATGAATGAACGAATGAATGGATGAGTGAATGAATGGATGAACGAACGAACAAACGAACGAACAAACGAACGAACGAACGAATGAATGAATGGATAAATGAATGAATGGATGAATGAATGAATGGGTGAATGAACGAACAAACAAACAAACAAACAAACGAATGAATTATACATGAATGATGTATTATTATATGATTACTTAGATGCTATATAAAGGATATGTAGATGATATATAAATGATACATACAATCACTGTTATCATAAACATCATCTGTGACACCATGGTAGGTTTCCTTTTCTGACTTCTTTCTGTAAACATTTAGGGTTATAATTATCTAAGTAAAATACACTAAGATTTAGTGAGTTACTCATGTGCGTGTGTGCGTGTGTGTGTGTATCTGTGTGTGTGTATCTGTGTGCGTGTATCTGTGTGCGTGTATCTGTGTGTGTGTATCTGTGTGTGTGTATCTGTGTGTGTGTGTTTGTGTGTGTTAGTGTGTGTTGTGTTTCTATTGCCTCAATACGATGTTATTGTATGACAATGTGTATGCGTGTGTATGCGTGTGTGTTTGTGTAAATGTGTGTGTGTTTGGGTGTTTGTGTGTGTATTTTATGGCTTTATTGCAATAAGAAATGTAAATGACTTAGATGGTACAGCCTTTGCGACTCAATAATTTTTGATCGTTGGAAAATATTTAGGCCTAACATTATGTCATGAACATTTATGCCTGTATGGCTATTCGTACGTAGAAGAACAACAATTATATTAAAAATAATGATAATAATAAATAATAATAATATTAATAAATAATAATAATATTATTATTATTATAATTAATAATAGAAATAACAATAACTCTACTTTTTGAAGTAAAAGAAATACAGTAGGAGTGCACCGGCAGTAATTAGCAGTAGAATCACTAAGGCTCCTATTATACCGCCAGCAATTGCTCCACCTATTTGTATTTTTTAATAATTTATTCAAATTATTATTATTAATTATTATTATTATATTATTTTTTGAATTTATCCGGGTATAATTTGAAAAAAAACTATCTTAAATATTTTACAGAAGCATCAACAACAGACACAAAGCCTATGCTAAAGTTATCACAGACGGCATGTGTTAGCCGCTTTAACCATTAATTACACCATGAAATCTTATCTATAAACACTACAAATACCATTTGATGATGGCAGTGGTTGTGTGACTTGGGCACACACAAATGTTGAGATTCTTTGGTACCCAGGTCTGCACAAACATTCGAAAGATCCCAACGTGTTGTTGCAGGTTGATGCGTTTTTGGTGCAGTTGTTTTCATCGGTCAGGCATTCGTCCACGTCTGCAAGAATCAATTTTGTGATTGTAAGACTGTGTAGAAAGTTGTTTCAAGTGAGAGTAAAGGTAAAAGTTAAGTGTGTTAACTCCGAAAACTTAATTAGTACAAGTTTTTTGTTCCTTGTATTGAAAAAATAAGTTTAAATACATTTAGATGAGCTAATAAATAAAAAATTTGCAAGTTTTGCAGTTAAAAGTAATTGTAAATCATAGACCAATGCAAGTGTTGTTTCTATTGTTGGAGGCTTTATAACCAGATGAACAACCACATGTGTAGGCTCCAGGGGTGTTGAAACAAGTCTGCGAAGGCTTCTTGCAGCTGTTTTTATTCTCATCCGCACACTCATCATCATCTGAGAAACAAAATTTATCAGCTTGGATTAGCTGTGGATGTAATTTTTTTTAAATTAGTGCTACTTCAATATATTTTAGAAAAATTCAGCACTTGTTTCAATTTAAAATGTCGATTTAGATAAATTTTATCCATTATAGTTACAACTTTTTAATAGAACTGGAATGAATTTACCAAAAATTCTTACCAAAACAAGCAACTTCATTCCCAGGATCGTGATGGAAGCCTCTAGAACAATTACACTCATAGCTTCCTTCAATGTTGACGCATGTTGAACTGGTTGAGTTACACAGATGCGTGGAGTATGTCGAACATTCGTTAATATCTGTCAATGGAAAAAATTTCATTTGACGAGTTGAAATATCTCGGAAAAATTATTTTTTTTCTAAAATGTTTCCTACCTGTGCAATAATCATGTACGTATGATTTTTTGTAGCCGCCCTTGCAAACACATTCAGACACGTTAAACGATCCCAGGTTGAAGACCTGACATCCATGGATTCCACAGTCGCCATTGTTAACGCTGCAATCTGTGTTGAATCAGTGAGTTGAATTTAGTTTAGTTTTACATTTATTTAGTATTTTTTGTTGTTGAAAACATGGATGAATTGTTGAAAACATGGATGAATTGTTGAAAACATGGATGAATTGTTGAAAACATGGATGAATTGTTGAAAACATGGATGAATTGTTGAAAACATGAATGAACTAATTGGAAAAGTTGCCTCTTCTATCGCAAGCATCTCCACGCCATCCCGCTTCGCAACTTTTTGACGGACACACCATTCCAGGAAGAAGATCGGTTTGGTTGGAGCAATGGTAGATGTCCGAACAACTTTTGTTGGTTCCGAATGTGTTGCAAACTGAAATTAATTAATTAATTAATTCATTCATTCATTCATTAATTCATTCATTCATTCATTCATTCATTCATTCATTCATTCATTCATTCATTCATTCATTCATTCACTCACTCACTCATTCACTCACTCATTCACTCATCCATTCATTCAATCATTCATTCCTTATAATCTTGTTACAGCTAAACTTGTTAACAAGCAACGATTTAATTGTCATTTTATTCATATTGAAATTTTTTTTAACTCATCTTCTGAAATGTATTTACTAAAATAGATGCTGCTTCTATATTCATCGCCGCATATTTGCGATTGATTTCCATCACATTTGTCGTTACACTCCTTATCCGAGACTTGTTCATATTTTCCGTACGCATAGCCACAAAAGCATTGATAACGATACTGGAATTTTTCAACGGTTTGTTTGTTAAATTTATCAATGTATATATGAAAAATAAAACAAATGGAATGGAAAAATAAAACAAATGAAAAAAAAACAAATATAGAAGGCGAACCTGTAAGCCAGCGTAAGTGAAATTATTTTCGAAA
Organism: Helobdella robusta; assembly: GCF_000326865.2. Taxonomy (NCBI): domain Eukaryota; kingdom Metazoa; phylum Annelida; class Clitellata; order Rhynchobdellida; family Glossiphoniidae; genus Helobdella; species Helobdella robusta. The sequence goes on from NW_008703960.1 coordinate 4,344, forward strand.
CAGTGTTTAGTGCATGTTTCGATCGTCAACGTGTTTTGAAAGGACGCACCAAAAAATAAATCCCTGTCCGAAGCATCTCTGTAGCAACCGACGTATTGCAGCTTTGTTGAAAAAATCTTTGCTGAAATGGATTTCCAGTTTTTACTGTTTAAAATGTCGTTTCAAGACAAAATGAATGTACCTGTATGAACGATGACGTTCTGTTTGGCAGGGCAGTTACTGGCTGAATTGCAGTTGGAGAAACAGGAAGAGGAAGTGGGATTAAGGGATGATGGAATCCCACAGGAGCATTTAAGTTTATCCTTATAAATGTATATTAGTTTTGAACGTTAATTTGGATTTAAAATTTTCAAATTTGTTGAAAAAACCTTGACTGTTGAATAATAAAAACTCGATTGCTTGCACAAGTTTATGCATACTTCGACGGATGATTCGTTGAAAGTTTTTTGAGTTTGAAATGATTCGAAGCATCCAAAATATTTATCTACAGATTTTTCTAAAATGGACATTTTTGTTAGTATTATAAAAATAACAAACGATTATGAACAATTACCTAAACCATAAACTTCCAACTCCGCAAAGGTCATTGCACTTCTTTGAAGAACTATCGTGGCATCCTGTTGTATGATGACATACCTGTAGTAGATATTTTTATTTGCACAATCAACTCTCATTGGCTGTCCACCTGATGACGCAACAGCTGACCACTGGCCGCAGTTATCATACTGGCCTCGAATGGTTTTGTTTACTCTTGGGTCAAAATTGTTTGCAAGTCCAACAATAAACTTGTCCATCATGTTATCTTAAAACCAGTTAAGTTTCAAATGAGAGAAGAATTTCTAATTAAGAAAAATATTACTCACAATAATATGATCTTGCATACATGACAACATATCGAACCTGGTACCTCTCAATCAAATCAACGACGAACCAATTTGAGCCGGGAGAAATAACATCATATAGGTGGCAAAAATTTGTTTTTATACCATCAACGCAATAGCTCGGATAATATTCTTGATAAATTCCACTCAAATAGGCAGGTTTGTAGAGGGCGACATTTTCATATTGTAAAAAACTTTCTGAAAAAATTGTTGATTGGTTGAATAAAATAAAAATTCGTTTCCCGTTCAATGCCCAATCATAAGCTTTCAAAAATAAAACCTCACCATCTGTGTAAACTTCCAACTCAGCAAATCCTAAATTCTTATCCTTACTTTCTTGTTCAACTTCTAAGGCTTGCTGCACTATGACGTATCTTGAAAATTTGTTTTCATCACTACAATTTATTCTCATTCGCTGGCCAGGAGATAGAACATCGGCAGGCCACTGCCCACACAGGTCATACTTACCTCGTATCGACTGGTTCACTTGTGGATCAAACGTGTTTGTCAAACCAATTATAAACTTGCTCATTCGGTAATCTAAAAAATAATAATCAACATTGGGTATTTAAAATTTTTTATTTAATAAAAATTTCATTCAACCAATCAATCAATGAACGTATCAATTTGATTAGTTTAAGAAGTGCATTTTTTAGAATTTCTGAAGCCCAACTTTACCACAATTGAGACAATAATCACTATTGTAGAGAACAGCATATTTGACCTGGAAAGCATGCACCAGATCAACCACAAACCAGTTTGAGTATTCATAACCTCCATCTGCATGAGCAAAATTATTTTTAAGAATGCCATCAACTCCATAAGAAGCAAAATATTTTTGGTAAGTTGAACTAAGGTAGGCTCGTTTTTCAAGCGCAACATTCACGTAGTCAGCTGTTTTTTTTAATGTTAAAAATTAAAACTTAAATTGTAACGTTAGCTATAAGTTGAAAATTCTTACCGAACAAACAAATATCTACAATTTTTATAAATTTGCAAATTTGATAATAAAACAACCTTTCGTTGACTTCATAGAACTTGTGTAAAAAATTAACAAAGACAGTATCAGTCTAAGCATTGCTGTTCTGCACTTCGAACAGAAAAGACAGGAGGTGACAAAAATTGTTCTTCACAGAAACGTTGGAACACATATACTTAGAATAAAATCTTCATAAAAATCACATACAACTAACCCAAGCAAGGATGTTATACGCTAGCTCTAAAATCTCTTACCATTAGGACATTAAATCTGAAATCTAAGAGCTGAACAATGGAATTAGGAAGTTTAGATACGAAATTTATACATTTAAATATTAAATGTCTTACATATATTTTGATATATTTGAAGTGCAAACACACCACACACGCGCACGCACACACACACACACACACACACACACACACGTAAATTCTTACTCGAGTTTGCACAATTGCTTTTAGTGATATATAGATTTACCATCAGTTTGTTTACTAATCATTCTGTTGAATCCTTCCTTATTACCTTACATCAACATTTTTAATTTAATTTCACATCGAGTTATATTTTAATTTTATACATTTGTATTATATTTAAATATATTAATAATTTAATAATTATAAACATTTAATGGAGAGTTTCAATTTATTTATTTATTCATGACGATTCTCTCTACAATACTTTTCAGAAGCGTCGCCAACTAACTCACAGTGCATGCAAATACACGTGAAACCACACATCACACACACATTGAATCTGATAGGCTCCTTACCGTTTCAACATCACCTAGCTATTTTTTGAAGAAGAAAAAAACGACAGGAATGATTTCAAGTTGATATGGAAAAATTGTCTAGAACGTTTTTTAAAATGAGACTGAATACAAATTTTGTGTGTGCGTGTGTGTGTGTGTGTGTTGTGTGTGTGTTGTGTGTGTGTGTGTGTGTGTGTGTGTGTGTGTGGTGTGTGTGTGTGTGTGTGTGTGTGATCGACTCTTTGAAGCTGTATGTCAATGATAATATTTTTCAAAAATTTTGAAAAATCCTAACGTCAAGTGTGCGTTTGGCGAACTTTTGAATTGATACACTTGAAAAAGTAGTTTGTTGTTGATGAACAGTAACAAAGTATACACAAATTAACACACACACACACACGAATTAACACACGCACACACACACACGCACACACATACATACATATGTACGCACACGCTCGCACATACGTATAAATACACACTTATACATAAACACATATACACGCGCACTTTAAACACACATATATATCACATATAATCAAATATTTGTATTTAAAATTTTTTCATCTAAAAAACTTCGAGTTGAGTTACATTTTTTTTTGTTTCTTATTTTATAAAGATAAAACTGTCTGGTCAGCAAATTTTTTTATTTGCAAATTTATTTTAACATCAAAACGTTTTTTTATATAAAAAAATCATTTAAATGTTCTTTTATTAATTTAATTACTTCAAATTAACAATTTAACGCCTTAATTTAACAATTAAGCCCAATTTTAAACTTAAATCGAATCACGAAACCCTTAAAAATTTATATTTTTCCATCAGGAGTGCCATGAAAAGCCTACAGGCGCTAGTGCTTCTCATCTGGACGTTCTCATGCCACAAAGTTCTCACCTTGAAATGCTACGACTGTGATTCAAGGACGAATCCGAACTGCGGTGTCCCATTCAATGCTGCCCACCTTGATACCTGTGTGGGAGCCTACTGTTTGAAAAATGTCAGCTGGAGAGGTCGAGGTAGTAGTCTGGGCTGAGCTGGGGCCCTACTTAGTAGTTTTTTTAAACTTTTGTGTAAGTTTACAATAGTTTGTTTCATGGTATCATAGATGGATTTATTTGGAATGAGTTATATAGATGACTGGTTTGATGAAATTTGATATAGTTATTAATATGGTAGGAGGGGATCTTTTAGGGTATCTCAACTTGGTCACTGCATTTCGTGAAAAAAAAAACCTAAAACTTCTCCAGGATCAACTTATCCTCCACCACAATCAAACGTGATAGCAGTCGTCAGAGCGTGCAGCAGTGTGTGGCAAAATTTCCAGTGGGGCTCGCCAGGACTGGGAAACTCCAAAGTTCAGACGTGTAATGACGTGGATTACTGCAACAAGCCGCAGATAAGTTGGGTTCAGCAGTATGGTTCCCATGTTTTTTTTATAAAAAAATTTCAAAATTTGATCTTCGTGTCATTCATTCATTCACTATTAAAACATTTTCACTTGGTTTTAATAAATTTAATATTTGAATCAGAACGAAATAAATTGATAACATGCCATAAATCTCCAACAAAACACGCTTAAACCACTTAAAATTTCATTATATTTTTTCATTATCGCAATTATCTTTCATTGAAAATGCAGTAAACCCCGTAATCTTTGTCTCAAAATCCATCCTACAGTCAAATAAATTTCTCTATTTTGAGTCAGGATACGACGGCGGAAGTTTCCTGAAATGTTACACATGTTCCGGAGAGGCCTGCCAGCATTCCTTGGTTAACATGGATACGTGCAGAGGTTACAGCTGCTATAGAAAGGTCGTCAGGGGCGAAGGTGTTATTTCCTAATCTTAATCCAATACATTAATTCTGTTGATAACGTTGTTATTGCTGTCATAATTATAAATATAATTATTAAACCTGAATGTAATAATGTAATATAATTATAATCAATAATTAATATAATTAGGTAGTAAGAGTGATATTGTTAAGAGTGTGTAATCAAGCTTCTGAGAGGTTTTGAGAAATTATTACAAAAGGCGCTATAAAAACTAATTTAAAATAATAATAAACAATGATTATAATATTATAATTATAATATACTATGGCTTTTAGTAACATCGAGGTCATGCCTGCCAGAGCCTTTGGAGGACTCATACGTCAATCAAGCCATAGACGGTGATCAATACTCTAGACTGGTTTGCAATAAAAACCTTTGCAACGATGCCACACCTACAACTACTACTACAGCCATTTTTGCAGTAGTTGTAGTGACGACAGTGGCTGCTATTTTTCTTTCTTTGATTGGGTATTTGTTTTAGTCATTGTTACAAAGAATAATTTTTATAATAAATTAGTTTTGATTGTAGTTAATAAAATAGCTAAAGAGGTGGAATTAACTTAATGTAAATATTATATAGAAATTCATGTGAAAATGTTTAAAAGTCTCAACTAAAACATTTGAATAAGGCACATGTCACTTTAAATTGCAACCATTCTGAATAAAATTAGCATCATGAAGAGAGAGAGACCAAATAACTTTATACATGTTAAGTGTTTGTTATTTCGTATATACAAATTTACATTCAGCAAATATGTTTAAAAATTGTATTGTTGACATATTGATTGATTTATTTTATTTCAGTTTTGAGTAAAAAGAAATAATCAAAAATTCTTGTCTCAGCGATATTTTGTGAAAAGCAGCTAGTACACAAACATTTTAATTTATACATATTAAGGTTTCAAATTAATCTGCATATTTGGGTCGTTTAATATCCGGCTGAACAAAATTTCATTATTCTACAAAATTTTTACTCCTCATCATCCAAAAAGCAATATCCTAGCACAAGCACAAACTAAATTAATCTCATTATAATTTAAATGTAACGCACAGATCTGAGCTATTTTATCGAAATTAATGTACAAGCTGCAAGTCACAACATAGTTACATGCTTTACCAGCATAACCATCTTTATACTTATATATAAATGCTGTTGCTATAGTTAGGTTTTCGTTCGAATCAATTTAATTATTTTGAAGTATATAACTCGGCAATAATCTGGCGAATTTTTAAAAATACGTTTTAAATCCATCTATGAAATGTATAGAAGACTTTTAATTAATTTGATTAAGATGGATTAAGAAAATTGTTCATTAAATTGTAAAATTGGAATTTCATTCGCATGTTTCTCCATTATTTTATTTTAATTCGGCAGATTGTTCTAATTTTGTTATTTTAAAAGCAGAAACGGCTTATCGTTGAAATTATTTACCAACGTTTGGAAGCTTTGTAAATTTTAATTTTCTTTCAAATTTTGAATAATATCACCTAAAATGGAATTTATCCAGAGGCGTCATTTGGGGGGAGGCAGAGGAGGCAATTGCCCCCCCCCCAAGAAAACAAAATTCTAAATTGCAAACACTAACCATATTAACTGTCGCGTTCGTTGTTATTAATGTTATTTTGGTTTAGCTGGAAGTCAATTTATATCATTTTTTAAGATAAAGAGTGAAGGTGATTTTGAATACAAATTGTTTCAGTTTCGTTAATAAATTTGATCAAACTACTAATCAATAATAAATGATTAAATTAAATTAATTATCAATGATATAAAAAATATATTAAATCATCAAGTTGGTAAGTCAAATAACAATAACTATTTTTTCTGGATATTGTAATAAATTTTATAAAAAGTTTAAATTATATTGTAGAAAGATGTCAGCTGGAAATGAATTACCAAAGAAAAAAATTAAACTTATAAATTATAAAAGTGTTAATTTTAAATTCTTTGTAAAAAGGATATATATATAGGATATATAATTTAGTAATTTTAAAACATTAAAAATTTTGAAATTTTAAAAACTTTAAATATGTAAAATTTATTATAATGTTGCATTGACGAGACTAGGTTGTCGAAATAGTACTATATGCATACATGTAGATAATGACATCTTCTGTAAATAGGAAATTTGTTAATAGCATTAACAAGTTAAGCTTGGTAGATCGGAAAATTATTCGAAGAATCGAGAAACTATCATATATATATATATATATATATATATATATATATATATATATAAGTTACATGTTAAGTCATAGACCACATAAGTTCGCGCCCCCCCCCAACCAAATCTGAAATAACGCTCCTGAATTTATCTTTACTTAGGGAGGCAGTATTTTCGTCGTGCCTTGAGAGCTTGAAATCGAAAAATGGCTTACAATTCAATATTTATTTAAATTTATCACCATTTTGCCAATTTTTAAATATAGCAGATTTTAGATTAACATTTATAGATACTGTAGTGTTTTTTTTTCTTTTTTTTTTTCTTTAAGAACAAATAACAAAATCACCGAAAAAATTGTTTAATTAATTCTGTTAAAAGCATTGCAAAGTTATATTATTTATTAGCAACCGATGAAGTCAATTATATGAAACTAATTCTAAGGTAAAAATGATAAAAAAAAACCTGAATATGTTTGAAACAAAAATAAAAAATGGCAAAATAGGAGAGAAAAATAAATTGAAAACATTTTTTAAATGAAAAGATGCTGGTTAAAAAGTGAGAATGTCGAGTTTGTATATAAACATCAACACATACTCATAACTTTACGTTTCGAAACACCTTTACAAACGTATTGCGAAACAGCATGTCATAAAACCGAGCGTAACTGCGTTACATATTCAGTTACATATGTAGTTGTTCCACATATCTACAAGATATTAATCAGATAAGAAAATCCAAAAAAAATTTGATGATATAAAAGTTAGAAAATAATTTAGTCTGTCAACTAACATAGTTTCATTTCAAATTAAATGTCCATTTCCAACTTTTTCAAGACACTGAAATCAGGCAATTTCTCTATTGAGAGGTGCATATTTGAACTGGTTGGAAGCAGTGCAGTATGAGAAGAATCCAATCAGCGTCAAAAGAACGGCGCTGAAGATGGCGATGAATGCGAATAGAACACTTTTTTCTTGAGAGACTAAAAATTTGGTTTTTGTCGTGAATTAATGAATGATAATAGATGAAATAAATATTAGTTTAATAACTCTGATATTGGGTTGAAGTGATTTGGCTGAAATTTAAAGTAATCTCTGTCCAAAACTGTCAAAAGTTTCATCAAAAAAAGTCATTAAAAGACAGACACTATTCAAATTACAGCAACAAATGATTTACTACCTTCACAAGTGTGTTGATCTTTGTTAAAGTAGCCACTGTTACACAAACAGCTGTAAGTGCCAACATTGTTTACGCAGGAAGAAGTGGATGAGTTACAGGAGTGAGTGTCTGTCAGGCATTCGTCCAGGTCTGTGTGGTATGTTGCAGGTGAATATTCATATTGGGTTGAGAAAATAATGTGTTTTGATTTGCCATTTTGGGTGAATTTTTAATAAAAATTAAGTTGTACCATTTTACATTACACTTCCTTTACTGAAAATACATTAAAGTTTAATAGTTCTATAAAAAATGAAACCGATGAATAAAAATATTTCTGAATCTAGTAGATTTATGTCGCCGTAAAAATTTAAAAAAAATTTTGAAAAAACTTCAAATTTATTTCAAATAAAGTCACGACCTTCACAGGTCCACTTGTTTTTATTGGCGAAGCCCTTGAAGCACGAGCAACTGTACGTCCCAATCTGGTTGACGCACGTTGAAGTTTGAGCATCGCAAACATTCGTCCCGACGTTCAAACACTCGTTGACGTCTGTGAGTTTTTAAGATTGCTATTGTCATGAAATTGTTCGTTATGTAACAGAAATATTTCGAGGTCTGAAAAACTCATGAAATAAAAAATATTTATCGAAATTGTTAACCTGAACAAATATTTTTTACTCTTGTTCTATTTTCATTATTATTTTATCAAAATTTTTTTTAAATAATTTTATAAATTTATAATAGTAAGTTGAAAAATATTTTACCTTGGCAAGAACTACTAATCAGTTGATAACCAGGTCGACACAAGCACTGATATGAACCAATAGTGTTAAGGCAGTATTCATTTGTTGAATTGCATGGATTTGAAGTTGCACATTCGTCGATATCTAAATACGTTTCATTTTTATTGATTTTGCAATAAAATTTTTTTATGATTGAGAGTTCAAAAATATGTTCAACCTATGCAGATGGTGTTGTTATTCGAACTATTAGTTGGATGTTGGTAGCCAGTTGTGCAGTTGCATAAGTAGTCTCCACCCACAACTATACAACTGGAAATCGTGTTGTTGCATAAGTTTGGAAAAACATTGCACACATTGTTGACTGTGAAAAAATTAAATTGGACGGAACTTATTTCCAAAATATTTGCAAATGTTTAAAGTTCCATACCCAGCTGACAGTAATCGTTGTAGAAATATTTCATGTAGCCAATCCTACAAACGCATTCCGTCATGACGGTCGATCCAATTTGGAATGAGGAGCATGGGTGGATGCCACAATCACCGTTGTTGACGTTGCAATCTTCAATTTTCCGAAAATAAATTCTATAAAAATTTAGTAATAAGCTCGCCTAAAAATTATTTAAAAGTCTTCCTACTAAATAACTGCAGTAGTAATTTTTTGACAATTACTTCTCAGATCACAGGCAGGTCCATACCATCCAGGCAGACAACTTGACGGATTACACGTCATATCTGGTGTCAGACTGTTTGGAGTGGTACAATGGTGGACTTGTGAGCAGCTTTGTCTTGTCCCGAGTTTGTTGCAAACTGATTGGTTGACGGTAACAATTGAGTTATTAAATATTTTATAATCTTGAAGAGATTAATAGTTTGTTTGATTTCTCAATGTCAAAAATTTAAAAACAACTAAAATAAAAAGTGCCAACGTGAATAGATGTTGTTGCTTGAGGGTCCTCCGCAATATTCTGTCAATGGCAGTCCCCCGCATGCTGAATTGCAAACATAT
>NW_008703960.1:13904-15794 GCF_000326865.2 Helobdella robusta
CGACGCATGCAGCGTTGCAGATATTTTCGGAAATCTTTCCATACTTTCCGTACGTGTTTCCACAGTTACAAAATGCACTGCTCTAGTCGTAGTATATATTTTCATAATTTCTCAAAGGTATCGACAACAAACACACAATGCATGAAAATAGGCGCAAACCAGAGCATCACACACACGTTGCATGGATCTGGGTCGTGCTGAAAAACATTTGGATCTATTTGAATTCGAACCTGTAACTGCCACAGCAACGCTAAGAAACTTAACCATTACACAAGCGTTTTGCTCATTTGACACTACTTTATTGTAAGATAGTTTACTTTAAACCTGCACTCCAGCGTACGAGAAGCCGTTTTCTAAGCAGTAAGTTAAGCATTTTTCAATTGTCAATGTCCCTGACATCTGTACCGATTTCAGGTTGAGATCTCTGTTGATTAGGATGCTACCAGCATCCAGATAGCATCCCATATATCCTGGACTGGGTTGTGCTGAAGAACATTAAAATAGTAAGACCAATAAAATTTGAATAAAATATCATATAAATAATTAGTAATAAAATAATAGTAAAACCAATAAAATTTGAATAAAATATCATATAAATAATTAGTAATAAAATAATAGTAAAACCAATAAAATTGAATAAAATATCATATAAATAATTAGTAATAAAAAATTAAAAAATTAATTTCTGGCGTAAATTATTATGGCATCATCCCACTTGAATAAACAGCGTTCAGATCAGTCTCGTCGCAGACTCCAGTGACTGAGTTGCAGTAGGAGAAGCAAGAGGAGGATGGATAGAGATCCGTTGGAGCGACTGCCGCACAAAAACACCAATGTCTTTCCTTTTCGCATTGATTTTTAAAATATCGAATTAGATACACATATTTAAGAGACATAAATGTGTGTGTGTTTTTTTATGATACTCAAATATTTTATATTTATCAGATGTCGTTAGTTCGTACCCTGATAGTAGCGTATGGATAGTTCATTTCCTTACACAATGTGATGCATATATCAAGGGAGGATTCGTGGAAGGTAGCCTGCTTTTGAAAGGTCCTAAAACAACCGACATACTTGTACACAGTATTTTCTAAGGGAAAAAAATATTTATCGACAAATTCAAAATAAAAAATTGTTTAAAAAATACTTAACCAGATCCGTAGACTTCCAGTTCAGAAAATGTCATCCTATTAGCGCTAGTAGCCTTAGTAGTTGATTGTTGGACAATCACGTATCTGTATGTGTTATTTCCATAGTTACAATCAACTCTCAGCGGTTGGGCTGAGGCGCTATAAGTTATCGGTCCAGTGGTGCAATTATCGTAGGTCCCTCGTATCGCGCCATCTGAGTTTTGATTCACCGTGTTCGATAACCCAACAATGAAGCCTTCCATGCCTTTAAATATATGACATTAACTAAAAATTAATTATCAACAGTTGCCAACAGCACATTTATTTTACAAACCTTGAAGATCAAATGTGTATAAAACAGCGTACAAAACTTGATAATTTCTCGTCAAATCAACTATGAACCAGTTCTTAAAGGGTGTTGTTTCGGTCGTCAATTTACATAAATTGTTATTTCCTTTGCTGCCGTCAACACAATTGTTTGCGATGTACGTTGAATCAGGTGTGCTCATATAGGCAGGCTTCTTGAGTGCCACATTTTCATATTGCAAAAAACTTTCTGCAAATTTTTCAATACGTTACAAGTATTTTATTTCATTTTTTATATGAAAAATAGCTTCTTTCAAAGTGTTGGAAACAAAACCAACTATTGGTATAAACTTCCATTTCGACGAATTGAACAGCTTTATGCACTAAATCTGTCACATATTGCTCGACCTGCAACGATTGCTGTATAATAACGAATCTGTAAAATTTTTCTTGG
>NW_008703960.1:31423-32506 GCF_000326865.2 Helobdella robusta
GTCGATATCTAAATATGTTTCATATTTATTGAATTTCCATTGAAATTTTCTTATGATTGAGAGCTTAAAAATATGTCCAACCTATGCAGACGGTGTTATTGATTGGATTAGTTGGATGTTGGTAGCCAGTTTTGCAGTTGCATTCGTAATCTCCATTCCCAACTATACAACTGGAAATCGTGTTGTTGCATAAGTTTGGAAAAACATTGCACACACTGTTGACTGTAAATAAATTAAATTAGACGGAACTTATTTCCAAAATATTTGCAAATGTTTAAAGTTCCATACCCAGCTGACAGTAATCGTTGTAGAAATATTTCATGTAGCCAATCCTACAAACGCATTCCGTCATGACGGTCGATCCAATTTGGAATGAGGAGCATGGGTGGATGCCACAATCACCGTTGTTGACGTTGCAATCTTCAATTTTCCGAAAATAAATTCTATAAAAATTTAGTAATAAGCTCGCCTAAAAATTATTTAAAAGTCTTCCTACTAAATAACTGCAGTAGTAATTTTTTGACAATTACTTCTCAGATCACAGGCAGGTCCATACCATCCAGGCAGACAACTTGACGGATTACACGTCATATCTGGTGTCAGACTGTTTGGAGTGGTACAATGGTGGACTTGTGAGCAGCTTTGCCTTGTCCCGAGTTTGTTGCAAACTGATTGGTTGACGGTAACAATTGAGTTATTAAATATTTTATAATCTTGAAGAGATTAATAGTTTGTTTGATTTCTCAATGTCAAAAATTTAAAAACAACTAAAATAAAAAGTGCCAACGTGAATAGATGTTGTTGCTTGAGGGTCCTCCGCAATATTCTGTCAATGGCAGTCCCCCGCATGCTGAATTGCAAACATTATCTAAGACCTTTCCATGCTTTCCGTAAGAGTCTCCACAATAACAAAATGTGCTGCTCTAGTCGTAGTAATTTAAAAAAAATTTTAATTCCAATTCTCTTTTCATTATTTTACAGGAGTATCATCCCAAAACACACAACACATGTGAATCAACTCAACACACACACTCTACATGTGTGATGGCAGGAATCTACCTGCATTCGAACCTGGCCATTGCA
>NW_008703961.1:0-1205 GCF_000326865.2 Helobdella robusta
CACGTTGTCAGCTGCAGTAGTTGGACTGATGAACAAGCTGTAACAAACTCATTTTACGGATGTTACTTGAAAGTGTCAAGTGACCTTCACTTCAAGAAGGCTGGTTTATCGTACTTGCAATGTAAAGATGCCTGCACTTTAATGTCAAAAAGTTTAGCAGTGATGCAAGCAGGTTTCAAATGTTATTGCGGCAGTAGTTTGAACATAGCTGGTAACATCCCAGTGGAAGATTGCAAGAAAGGCCATTACGGATCCAACCTTATATTTGATGACTGTGACATGCAAGATGATTTTTGCAATAAAGTCAATGGAACTTTAAACCTCATTACAACAACTTCCAAAGCTACCAAACATGACATTTATGATACAAATTCTACTGAGACTTTAGAAACCATCGTCATTATCAAGCCTTCCGACGAATCCACAAACATCACATCATTGCAAACGCAGCTTTACGATTCTTACAACATATATTTGGTCATCACGTCAGGTGTGACCACCATCGCCTTCCTCTTCATGCTAGCTCTTTTAGTTAGAGAACTGAAGTTAAAACGTGTGATACCAAAAAGAACAAGCGAAACCTCAGGCAGAAGCGCAAGGATTTCAAGCAGCAGTGAAGTTAGATCCTCAAGAAATAGTTTGAGTGTGAATAATACTGAAGCAATATAACTGTATGTATAGAAAAAAAAATGTCCAATCAGAACCCATCAACAAAACCAACTAATCAACCAGTTATTAACGTTTAGCAGTTTTGTAATATATGTTTCAATTTTATTCTTTCTGTTTAGTTTTTTCTACGTTCAATTCTTATGTTATCTTTTGTGAAATATTTCTATTTTTACTGGAATTTTTTCAATTTAAAAAAAAAGAATTTATACTTGAATATTTGGTTTCAAAATAGATTCACCATTAGTAAGTACATGACTTGTGGAGGTTGCACAACGATTTAAAACAGTAGGGAAAGATAGATCATCAACAAACAGATTGAGTGTGAATAATACTGAAGCAATATAACCGTATGTGTAGAAAAAAAGATGTCCAATCAGAGCCAATCAACAAAACCAATCAACCAACCAATGTTATTAACACCTAACATGTTGTGATTTTCATCAATAATTGCATTTCTGACAGTCTTAATCCATTAATCCAACATATATATATATATATATATATATATATATATATATATATATATATATATATAC
>NW_008703961.1:2188-3181 GCF_000326865.2 Helobdella robusta
AACATATTGACATGTTTAGATGGAATAAACAACTAAGTGAGTTGACAGAGGAGATAGGAAAGTTGCAAGAAAGCAACGTCTCACTCAGTAATCAGGTAAAGATTGTTCAAAACAAACTTGACAGCAGAGATGATAACGAAAGTATTGATGACAGGATTGTGGTGCTGCAGGAAAATCTTAAAAAATCTTATGCAGATACTCTAAAAGATGTTGTGACTACAAATGTTGTGAAGTTAAATGATGAGGTGATAAACGACTGTTTCCAAGCGTTAAAAAAGGAGATGATCGAGACGAAGGAAGCAGTCAGCGTTGAGTTCAAAAATGTGCAGAAGACACTGGTCGAGGCATCTGAGGTTAAAGAGAAAGAAAGAAATATTATGTTGTTCCGACTGTCAGAACATGGTGATGACAAAAAGCGCATCATTCAAATATTTAAGCATTTGACAGATGATGCTGTAAATGACAAGGATGTCATTAAAATATTAAGATTGGGGAAGAAAAAGGAAAACTCAAATAGGCCATTGCTGATTAAAATGGACAACATAAAAATTAAAGCCCTTATAATGAGCAATCTCTCGAGACTAAAACTGTTAAACAATGAATTTGGTAATATTAGCCTCAGCCATGACTTAACCAAAGATCAAAGAATTGAACTAAAGAGTTTGGTGGACGAGGCTAGAAAACAAGAGGCAGCAAGTGGTGATTTTTTGTTCAGGGTGAGGGGTCCTCCAGGAAGATGGAAGATCATGAAATTACCGATGGTCAAGAAATGAATATGAATCCTGCTAGTGGTAGAGCGATGAATTGGTGTGATGCGGTGTCTTATGATGTTTGTGTTGCTTCTGATGTCGTTGATATGGATGATGCAGATGAGGATGAAACTATGCCAATTGTTTTGGATGTTGATGGATCATGTGTGTTGAACAATTTTGATGATGTGGATGCTATTGTAAATTGTGAATACTATATGCCAAATAACATTAGTCATTATTT
>NW_008703962.1:0-1058 GCF_000326865.2 Helobdella robusta
GTTTCGTCTCTGTGCTCGGGGTCTGATGTTGGATACGACAGCAATGTCAACCGTTCGATATCTTGTGCCAGCTGCTGAATGGATTCACCAGATCGTTGCGTTCTGTTTCTAAGTTGAGACCGATAAATCTGCTTCATGTGTTCTTCACCATAACGTAAATCCAACGCGCTAACCAGAATCGTCTGAAGAACCTCTGCTGCTGAACCTCGCAGGGCCAGTATCAGTGCTGTTGCTCGTTCTTTTCCGTTCCAACAGTTACTAGTTGCCGCTGCTTCGAACTGGGTTTTATAAACGTTCCAGGACATCTCTCCGTCAAATGCTGGTACCTTCAAAGTTCTTCCAGATGCGTGATCTAACGGCATGGCCATTTTTTTGGATTGCTCCAATTCTCGCTTCAATTTGTCTATCTTGTGATCTACCTCAACGGTCTGACGATCAAGTTTCTGTTCGATCATTTCTATTCTTGTCGACTGTTCTTCAATCTGTTCTGCCACTTCCAATTTTACGTGTTTTAGCTGGTCCTTGACCTGTTTTAACTCCTCTGTCTGTCGTTCGGACTGTTCCTTGATCTGTTGTTTTAACTCTTCTGTCTGTCGTTCGGACTGTCGTTCGGACTGTTCTTTGATCTGTTTTAACTCCTCTGTCTGTCGTTCGGACTGTCGTTCAGACTGTTCTTTGATCTGTTTTAAATCCTCTGTCTGTCGTTCGGACTGTCGTTCGGACTGTTCTTTGATCTGTTTTATTTCAGTTGACATACTAAGCAGAAGTTCCATCATTTTAGCGGTTGTAAACGTGCCTGTGCTAATTTCATTGTCTTCGTCAGCACCATCAAACTTGAATTCGTCTGGGTTCTTACCTTCGTCAATGAGAGCTTCTCTCAGACGTGCAACTAGTACTTCTTTGTTGCCACTTGTGACAAGGCTTCGTTTCTGTAGTTCTTCTCGTAGTTGAACTACGTTCAACCCACACAGTTTTGACATCGTGTTCTTTTTCTACGAGTAGCAATTCGCTGGTCGAAGATCCCACTTCTGACACCAATGTTATAATACTCGCTGTCG
>NW_008703962.1:1995-3177 GCF_000326865.2 Helobdella robusta
CATAGCTGTGNAATCAAGGTTGTGCGGTGCGGTTATCAAAGTAGGGTTCTGTAGCAACGGAGTCATACAACTACGAATGAATTTCAAACATGCAGATTTTACTGTAAATGAAGTGTATGCATCTACTGAAGTAGCTGAGAAAAATAAAAAGAAAAGTTTAGTTTCTACAACCAGATGCAGATGTATAGAACAACGACATGATGGGCTACTCCTCGTGTGTGATTTAAACGCCAAGGTAGGAAATGACTTTAGAGTATGGGAAAAACAATAAGAAGACACGCAATGCCGAATGAAAAGGAGAATTACAACGGAACACAGTTGTTCGAACTGTGTAGTGACAACAACCTGTGTATCTCAAACAAACATTTTGTTCTAAAGAATAGTAGGAAAGCTGCTTGAGTTTTGCCTGATTGAAGAACAAAAAATCTGATTGGGCTATTATAACTAAAGAAGAATGGCTGACATCGATAAAAAAAACCAAAGAGTATTGATCCGCAGAAATTGATTCAAATTATTTTCTGTTGGTGGCCGAAATTAAAACCAAATTGAGATCACCAAAGAAAGGACGCACTATGAAATATGACACATGGAGGCTAATGAATAAAGACGTGTCCAGTCAATTCCAGCTAAAACTGCTAATTAAATTTGAGGTGCTGGAAAACTTAACATTATTTTTTGGCTGCTGAGCAGACCTGGAAAAACTTCAAGAAATCCATCAATTATGTTGTAAGAGGGGTGCTTTGGTGTAGGAAAAACGCAAAAAACAAATGGATTAGTGAGAGAACAGAAGAAATCTTATAAAAGGACTGAACAAGGTACAGTCGATACAAAGAAACAGTTAAAAGAGAAAAGAATACTGCTAAGAAACAGCATCAAATCAAAATCAAAATTCTATTTATTAAAAATCCAAAAACAACAACAAACAACACACGTTTAGACGGCATTTTCCCCGAGATCGGGGGTTGCCGTTTGGCTACCTATGATGAAACCGAAATACCCCTCGACGCCATCCACATCTGTCACTCGCCTCAGTATCACGCAACCCCGCTTTCACCCTGTCCTTCTCCACCTGCTCTCTCCATCCCAATCGCGGACGACCCCTTCCTACCACTCCTTCAACCTCGAACTCCAACGTTCGCCTAATCCCGACCCTTTCATCCCTTCTCAACACATGTCCATACC
>NW_008703963.1:0-933 GCF_000326865.2 Helobdella robusta
CAACGGTGGTGTAGCGAACGAAGGATCGAACCAACGAACGTACGAACGAGCGAAAGAACGTAAGAACATAAGAACAAACGTACGAACGTAAGAACGAACGAAGGATTGAACCAATGAACAAGGTACGTACGAACGAACGAACGAATGAACGAACGAACGAACGAACGAACGAGCGAATGAATGTTGAATTAAGCGTAACAAATGAGATCCTAATTGATCTGCACCCTCCTTCATAATTAAACGACACGACAGATAAGAATTTTTTACCGAAATAATTGTTAATAAAAAAAATAATTCAATCAAATAATTAATGATCGTGACATTTAATTCGATGTATTAAAAATTTGACTCTCTGTAATTGTATGGTTAGGTGTGGCATGTACGTACGTGCATCTCCATGATACATGCATGTGTTTGTTTGTTTGTGTGTGTGTGTGTGTGTGTGTGTAGGCGTGTGCTTGTTTGTTTTTGTATGTGAGTTTGTGTTTGTAAGTGTGTGTGTATGTGTGTTTGTTTTTGTATGTGAGTGTGTGTATGTAAGTGTGTGTGAATGTGTGTGTTTGTTTTTGTATGTGAGTGTGTGACGGAAAAGTATTATTGAGATCTTGAAACCATTTTTAAATTTTTACAGACTTCACAGCAAATGAGAAAACGATCATGGTGATTGCGATGATGATGATGATGATGATAACTTTGATGATAGTAAAGATGATGATGATGATAATGACAATGATGATGATGATGATGATGATTATGATGTCGTATTTTTAATCATAACACCCCCACTTTAGTTTCGACACTGATATATCATCATCATCATCATCATCATCGTTGTCATCCTTATCGTCATTAATAATGTTCTGATCATCGTCATCATCATCGCCATCATCATAATCATGATCGCCATCATTTCATAGACGATAATAATCAGGA
>NW_008703963.1:2331-3177 GCF_000326865.2 Helobdella robusta
ACACACACACACACACACACACACATCACACACGCACATCACACACACACACACACGCACACACACAAACGAACAAACAAATACAACAATTATACGCTCGTTCATTTTCAAACTGTTTATTTACTACAAACTGCTGAGATGTATTTATTATATTCGGCAACTGCCAAAACATTTGCAAAACGTTTGGCCGGAGAGATTCAGAACTGCGTAAATCATAATGAATGTAAAAATGTTGCCACAAATTTCTGTTACGTCTGCTATAACTCATTTAAATGAAAATAAATTATTATTATTATGCTATGTGCAAGTAACATAATAAATTTAATACAATTTATTACAATATACATACATATATATATATATATATATATATATATATATACATACATATATATGTATATGTTGGTAAAATAACATATTTTTTTACAATATTCTATAAATTCTAAAGAAAATTCTACTTTGAAGCGTAATAATGTAATATATGAATTTAAATGCTCTATCGACGACTGTGCGCGTCAACAACATTCGTATATTGGTGTTACGACCACTTCACTATCAAGATGTCTCACAAGTAGCCATCAAATCTCACTTGCAATCAACACATGCAACTCCGATAACTCGCCAAATTCTTGACAATAACACACAAAAAATTTATCAAAACACCAACACAATACATCTAAAAATTGCAAAAACTGTCTTAATAGATATATCAATAAAACCCAGATAAACATCCAACAAAGAATGATAACTTCATTACCAACTCGACGCTTTAATACTAACTTCAATAACAATGAAAAAAAAATTGAATAACCACAACAAAGATGAAGATACGACACAAACTAAGTA
>NW_008703964.1:0-917 GCF_000326865.2 Helobdella robusta
CACAAACTCACATGCATATACACACAAACACAAAAATACTGTTTTACATAGTAACATGCAATAGCAAATACTTAAATCCCCTCAAAAATAATCCACACAAATAAACATACATATACATAAACATACATATACATAAACATACATATACATACATAAACATAAACATACATATACCTGCTTCCAGACAGACGCATACAATTGAAAACACACGCACATGTGTACGTAGGCCGTGATGTACACGTACATAGAAATGTATACACACGCACACACACAAAACTAATTTCTTCACCACATTGTATGAATGAAACGCGTACATCGTGCTTGCACAGCTACCGGATGAAATTACTGTACATTTGACAGTGCAAAGCATCTTTTTGTACGCACTCATGTGTACACTACTCATTTTTAAACCCCACCATACATAGTGTATACAATACTTAACCATGTAATGTACACAAATTCATATGTACATCACTCATAAGTGTACGCCATTTACACCAGCTAGAGTCCCACACTTGCAATCAGTTAGACGAAAGAGTGGGTGTCTACAAAGTAGAAGAATTTTGTGAAAATGCAGTGAAAAAAAATCCGTTATTTCCCCGAAATTATTTCTGTGAATAATTTTCTGATGAAATTTCTAAATGTTTTGTACGACTTATGTGGAGTTGATTTACAAAAAATTAAAAATAAATAAAACTACAAAAGATTTTTAATGTCCGGTGAATAATCAGGACAAAAAAATGATGCTAAACATGCGTATATTGCATAGGGAGTTTTTAAGTTCCGTCCGCTCTTTTAATCACGGACAACAAGAAGACAAGAAACCGCGTTTCAACTGCTTATTTTCAAAAAATTGTTAACAGACATTTTCTTTGCAACTAGGTGGGAGAGAGCAGAACGGTTTTCAGATTGAAATG
>NW_008703964.1:2063-3173 GCF_000326865.2 Helobdella robusta
CACACACACACACACACACACACACACACATACGTGATAAAAAGAATACTACCTGTTTTGTTGTATATAAATACTAATGTGATGTCTACAGACACAGACACACATTTGCACAAATATAAATATGAAACATGCTTTCATACACACACACACACACACACACACACTCGATCAGTCAATATTATTTTATTATTATTAAATATTATTTTTAATATTATTAAATATTTAATAATATATTATTAAATATTATTTCCGTCATTCTTTTGTTCTGTCGATCCATCAAAATTTATTTTTTGAGGTTTTTTTTTGTCCAATCAACCATCCTATAATAATTGATTCTGGTACATTTTTTAATTAGAATTTTCTGGATTTTGATTGAAAAATTTGTGTTACATTATTTCAATTTGTATTTCGTATTAATTAAATTATTTATATGTTATTTTTCATACTTTATTTCAATTATATTTATTTTTTTAATGTTAATTCATTCCTTTGTTATTCACGGTGTTCATATTTCCAACTGATCATATTTTGACTGCCAGTTCAGCATTCCTTTATTAGCCAACTTATCCACTTTTCCATCCATCTATCTATCCATCCATCCATCTATCCATCCATTTATCCCCTTTCCCATCTATCTATCCATCCATTTATCCACTTTTCCAATCCATCTATCCATCCATTTATCCACTTTTCCATTTATTCACTTTTCCATTTATCCATCCACTTTTCCATCCATCTATCCATCCATTTATCCACTTTTCCATTAATACACTTTTCCATTTATCCATCCACTTTTCCATCCATCTATCTATCCATTCATCTACTTTTCCATCCATCCATCCACTTATCCATTTATCCATCTAACAAATTATTTTTCCCTTATCCGTCTATCTATCCATTAATTCATCCATTCAGTCATCTATCTATCTATCTATCTTTCCATCCATTCATTCATTTTTCTGTCTATCCATCCATCTATTCATCTGTCAATCATTCATCAATCTCTTTATCTATTCATCCATCCATCCATTCATCTGTCTATCCATTTTCTATATCTTATTACCATACTGAAAAATGGCGCGGTCCGTCTTAAACTAGGAAAGGTCAGAG
>NW_008703965.1:0-1415 GCF_000326865.2 Helobdella robusta
TACGTTATCCGGTTTTCAAACTAAACGAGCCAATCAGGAAGTTAGGGTGGCGTTCCTTAATTTCCTACTAGTATAGAATTCATTCTAGTATAGTTAATATATTGTTGTTAAGCACCTATAATAATGTTTCATATACATTAAATAAAGTTTTTTAATGATGTCAATGATTGAAATGATAAGAATATATGAATGGAACTGGTATAAATAGGAGCCGAAAATGCGTTGAAATCCGACCGGGCACTTTAGGGCATTCCCTTAGCGCCTGGTCCCTTTTTTTTATTTCTTGATTTTAGTTAAGTTATTTATTATTTCTAGACGTGTTCGTTACTTATTATTTCTAGATTTATTCGTTTATTTTATTCGTTACATATTATTTCTAGATTTATTCGTATGTTTTATTCGTTACATATTATTTCTAGATTTATTCGTTTATTTTATTCGTTACTTATTATTTCTAGATTCATTCGTTTTTTATTGTTATTATTATTGCGCGATCAAACACACACACACACACGCATACATACATACATACATACATGCATTCGTTGTTTTGTTTGCTTGATGTTTTATCCCCTTTTCTTTACTTTTTTTCTTCGTAATTGTACAAATAGGTAGGATTAATTCGTAAGTTGAGCTAATTGAACATAGGCAGGTGAGTTAATTTAGTGAACGTAGGTAAGTTAGGGACTCTATTCTTACTTTCTTACGCTCTAGTTTATTTGTATTGTATTGTTTTGTATTGTTTATTGTTCAACACAACACCAACAGCAGCAATCAAACACAACAATCAACACAATATTATTTTCGTTATATTTTAAGTTGTTTATTATTTCTAGACCATTCGTTACTTATTATTACTAGATTTGTTCGTTTATTTTATTCGTTACTTATTATTTATAGATTTGTTCGTTTATTTTATTATTATTATTGCGCGGTCATACATACACCCACACACATACACACACACACACGTACATACATACATACATACATACATACATACATACATTCATATATTCGTTGTTTTGTTTGCTTGATGTTTTATTCTCATTTCCTTACTTTATTCTTCGTAATTGTACAAATAGGTAGGATTAATTCGTAAGTTGAGCTAATTGAACATAGGTAGGTGAGTTAATTTAGTAAACATAGGTAAGTTAGGGACTCTATTCTTTCTTTCTTACGTTCTAGTTTATTTGTATTGTATTTTGTTCAACACAACATCAACAACAGCAATCAAACACACCAATCAACACAATATTATTTTCGTTATATTTTAGTTAAGTTGTATATTATTTCTAGACCTTCGTTACTTATTATTTCTAGACTGTCGTTTTATTATTAACCCCCTCATCAACGGCTGCCTTGACGTGGCGAGGGGGCTTCTCACTAAATGCCGTTCAAGTTTGGCTTTCCTC
>NW_008703965.1:3754-5074 GCF_000326865.2 Helobdella robusta
AATATATAAACTAAATTAGAATTTTTTATTTCAAAAATGTAATGTTAGGACATAACTTTTCAAAATTGAATATATGATAAAATTGTAAAACTCTTCTGAACGAAGTCTACTTGCTAAGCATGGCTTGAAAAAATATAATTTTAAACATTGTGGAAGCATATGATAAAATAAGGTCTTACTACCTAAACGCTTTTATTCAAATATTGTCAGTTAATTTTAGTGCCCACGCGTCACGATGCATGGAAGTATACATTAATGTCTACGTGGTGAATTGTGTTTTTAAATGCTTGCAAAAAATGCATGGAACTTTATTTCAATACCTACTAGTTAATTTACATGCTAAAACACATTCAAATAACTGCATGGAAGTTTTTTGCCTACCGTACGAAAGCATGCAACAATATACATTTACTTTAATGCCTACAATGTATATAAACTTCTCCCTAAAAAAGCATACCGAAATTGCGGTTTTAAACCTACAAAGTTATTAAATAATTGAGACAGTTAAAAATATGTTTTAATTATATATTTTTAAAACTTATTTTCAGTATTTCATTTCAAATCATCAATATTTTTATAAATCTAATAATAATTAACAGTACTAATATACATGTTAAAATACGTGCAAATAAAGGCATGGAAGTTTATTTTAATGCCTACATGTTAAGTTTCATATGTTAAAATTTGTGCAAATAAATGCATGAAAGTTTATTTTAATGTCAACTGCACATAACCGTGCAAGCATGTGAGTGTGAGTTCACTTTAATGCCTACAATGTAAAAAACTTTCTCTTTAAAAGCATACAAAAATTACGATTTTAATGCTACAAAGTTATTAAATAATTGGTGACTGTTAAAAAGATGTTTTATTTTTACTATATTTACAAATTATTTCCAGTTTTTCACTTTAAATCATAAATAATTATATAACTCTAATAATTAATAGTCTTAACATCAATTCACTTTTAGACATATTTACGCTTTAACCTACTCTCACTTCCACTTATTCTCTCCAATTTCGTTTGCACTGAGGCGCTAATGTAAAGTTTTGCCCATGTATGTATACACACAGGTTTTTTTTTTTTTATAAGGGTATGGTTTTAATTTATAATACTTCAACCTTAAAAAGGGTCAGCTTGTTGGGGAAACAAATTTTTTGTAGGTTTTAGAGCTGGAATTTGTCTGAGATTTTTGGGTATGACAAAGTACAAGGAAATGACTTCCATTAGAAACTAATAATACTTGGATAAATCAATCAATCAATTAGTCAATTAGTTTCTAAAGTGCCATTCCACAATGTTCAACAGTGCTCCTCGATGAA
>NW_008703965.1:5197-6931 GCF_000326865.2 Helobdella robusta
TTGAAAAATTAGACTACCAATTTAGCATCTTATTAGCTGCAAATTTGATAGAATTATTGTTTTCTTGTATTGTAGATAACATTTACTTACATGTTTAAAATTTGCTTCACCCTCAAAAATGTTAGCTAAATGTGTGAGGAGGTGCAATTTTTACATAAAAATTGAACATCTCGCAATTTTTTAAAGATATACAATTGCATTAAATTGTTTTGAAAATGTCTTTATATGGATTTTTTTATTTTCACTTAATAACCATGATGATATTTTCAGAATCAAATATACTAATGCAACAGGTTTTTTTACTCATTAAACTATTAAAACATTTTTAAATGCATAATATATTTCAATTTCAAGCTTGTTCAAATGTGGAAACTTCAACTAAATTAATCATTTATAATAAAAGTTTAAGCCAGTGTGAATGTTCTTTTTCAGAATTGTTAATATGTATACTTATTAAGGGGACTAAATCATTTATATTTAAAACCAATGTCGTGATTTAGCTTATATACTTTTTTCTTATGCAATTTACTTTTATTATTCAGAAAAAAATTTATTACTGAAAAATAAAGTATTTACATTACTTTATACAATACTGTAAATGCTAATAACAAAAAGTGTTAAAGTGAAATATTTATTGTTTTACTATCCATTTGTTTGGCCAGAAGCTGAAAGAATTGCAGCACAGCAAAGGATTGTTTAAAAATGAAATCTTATTTAGCGACAGTGTATTAGTTTTATAAAAGATCATTTTTTATAACAAAATGAAAAGGAAGATGTTCATTTAAGTAATGCATGGTGAAAAAAATGATTCGTCAATTGGCAGAATATTTTTGGTGACAATCACGTGATCTAAATCTTTCCTGGATTTGCAACAAAATTTCCAGTTCGTTCTGCACGAAAGTTGTGTAGGTTAGTTGTGTAGACTTTCGTGCAGAAAATGAGATTTAAATTTAATATAAGAACACGCAGACTTTAATGACTTGAAAAATGTAAAGCCACAAAAAATGTTATTCTTAGAAAAAGAGTTGGATTTTTGTTAGATTTATGAGCGAGTGGACTAACATCATTTTTAATTTTCTCAATCCAGAATGTTTCCCTGCTTTGCATAACGAAAAGAAATGCAGGTTGATTAGTCAGAAATAGTTTTAAATTAAAATTAGAAACTAGAAAAACAAAGAAAGGCTAATGATGAATATTTTAATCTCTGTGTAAAAAATTTTCCAAAAATTCTGGAGAAATTGAGAGCAAGGAACGTCAGTGATAGGTAGAAAATGACAATAAAAATTTGCTTCACTTGATTTAGATTTCACAATTATAAGTACAATTATTTTATTGATAATGTTATAATAATTATTTCAGTTTCAGGTAATATATAACACATGTGAAGGACAGAAAATTGTTCCAGAAATGCTAAATGAAATTTTTTATTTATTCAATTCAATAATTATACATTAATTGAGAATTTCTGCTATTTATTCTTTAGCACTTTCGTGGTTAGGAGTCTGCAATACTTTGCTACTATTTTATAGCTGCAGTCAGTTGTTTACACGCTAGTATAATTTCTTCTCTTATAATTCGGACATTTGATCAGCATTCCTGGTTTGATTCCCCAGTTTAGCATTCATTTTAGTTTTTCAGCTTTTTTGAAATACCTTGCAATTATCCAATGCTTTAAACTAATTCTAGTTAGGAACTCTTACATGTTCAGTATTTTTTCATTCTTCAAATGGCTGG
>NW_008703965.1:68918-70809 GCF_000326865.2 Helobdella robusta
TATTCAATTTATTAGTTTTACATTAACTATATTTTAATTTTTACAGCTTTGGTTGATCTTGATATGCTGACAATAATTTTTTATTTACTCATCAATCACTGAGATGTATATTTATATGAATTTAGATAGTAGGTTAGGTTCATTAACGTTACATCTATAATTTAATTTAAATTTCACTCTTTGTAGCTTTAAATTTATTGCTTTCTCTAATTTTTCACAAGTTAATTGTTCTTTCAAAATGAATCCAAGAAAAAAAAATTTTCACATCATTAGATTTTTTATCTACATCTTCGTCTGGTGTTTTTAATAATTTCTCTAATTTTTCACAAGTTTATTGTTCTTTTAAAATGAATCCAAGAAAAAAATTTTTCACATCATTAGATTTTTTATCTACATCTTCGTCTGGTGTTTTTATAATCTTCACGTTAATAATCTTTTGAGTATCAAACTGCCAGGATATGCACAACTAATTTTATGGTTTGCCATGTTGTTGAACGCTGTTATATGGAAAGGATTTTGAACTTTTTATTTGGTCATTCAATCTACGATTTTTTTCACAAATTAAATTTGAAAAAAGGCATTTTTTAAAATAAGGATTTTAATTTATAAAAATATAATATAAGACAAACAGAAAATTTGTTAATGAGTTTTTATTAATTTTTCTTATTTTCCTCGGGTAACAATTTACAAAGCAGCAGCTTAAATTTTGACGTTCAACACCCCTGAAATTAAATAAAATATTTTATAATTTTTGGGTTCATTTGAAGATAGTTACAAAGATTCTAGTCTTCAATCACTTGTGTACATGCACTTAGTTGTCGAGCTGAGAAGTGATGTTTGACTTGGAAATGACTGTATAGAGGCAAGTACCATCAGCGTTTGGATGACTAAAAATGTCAATTCTAGAGATAATTTAAGTTGGAAGTGTGACATCTGTTGTGAAATAAAAGAGGCCAGCAAGTCACAGAGAGTGGGAACCTTGTTAAATGTACTGACAACAATCAGATATGTATGATCCGAACCAGGTGAGTGCACGGCCCCTTATGCCAAAATCATACACTAATCAACTAAGCAATGTTTTTGGTAGATAAGTCCAAGCTTAAAAGTGCAGCACAATTTTAAGTTCCGCAGATGTCGGTCTTATGATGACCATGGGTTAATGTTCATGTAATGTTAAAGGCCTATACAAACTTGGGCAGTTTTTAACAGATTAAGACAGGTGCTTGATGCAATAAGGGAAGATTGGCGAGTTTTACATAGATGGGGGCAAAAAGTTGTCTAGTGACGATCGACAGGGGTGGCTTGCTCAGTGAGATGTTGAAAAAGATGAGACTTGATATTATTTTCATATTATTTTTGTGTTGCATATTGCACGTATCAGAATTTGAATTTTGTAGTATACAAAGTATAAAATTTTTTTAAACCCCACCAAGCAAAAACCTGACTTCGCCTATGACCTGATTCAAATAATTCAAGTGTTTTTTTTTTATTTCAGATTTAAATTTAAAAGGATCAAAGTAAAATGAATCCTATCATATTTTTTGAAATTTGTTGCACTGGTCATATTTTTCAATCATTCCCAAATGAAGATACAAAGGTTTTAAGAATTGTATCCGATTTATTAGGAGGTTTTTATACTTTATTATAATTTTTCAGTAATAAGCTCCTAAACATTAGAATCACTTAGACTAGTCTCTTCTTCAGCCTTATAAATATGTTTTTGCCAAATCACTTTCCTTTTTTCGTTTTTATATTTTCTGAGTATCAGTTGGTTTATCGATTGATAAAGTTTTGATAATGATACTTGATGTTTTTAGCCTGTTTGTTATTTATAGACACTATTTTACCTGTAAAAGTGTAAATTCATTATGCTATCTTTTATTTCAGAATT